>NC_141554.1:159408751-159716876 GCF_021556685.1 Rattus norvegicus | reverse complement strand
GTTTCAATGTGCTTTTAGGGTAGGTTTTTAGAAGCCTTTGCCTAGTCCCACTTGTTTATTTTTTATTCCATGTTATTTTGTTAGTGTGGGTAGTTGTCTGCATGTATGCCTGTGTAGCGCCTGCATTGCTGTTGACTCTCCAGTCCACAAGAAGTTGCCAGATCCCCAAGCTAAGGGACTTATATCGTTGTAAACTGCAACCTGTGTACTAGGACTCTAATCTGCATGTTCTGCAATGGGACCCATTATTTTTGACCACTGGCAAGGCAAAGGAGTAGGAAGATTATAAGATCCAGCGATAGTGGATGACTGGAAGAAACTCTTTCTTAAACTTAAGAGGCAAGTTGCATCAGTCAACTCACAATTGTGACAGCATACACTCACTACTCCATTAAGTTCAAGCTAGGCAAAATCACAGCCTGTAGAGGCCTGGTGCGCATGAAGATCCGTGCCTAACTCAGGAGCTGACAGCTGTTGGGAGAAGGAGAGTTCGCTTTCTTCATGGGTTGGCCCATGATAGGCCTGATATGCTCTAGGGAGTGGCTGGCTACACACTGATTGTATATAGGCAGCACTAATATGTCCGAATGGGTTAAAAACATGACAGAAAGTCATTTAGTTTTGATAGTTCGGTTTAGATTTGAGAGGTGATGGGAGAAATACAAAATGTTCAAAATAAAATATATGAAATACTTGAATTAATAGTGTTTCTTGGAAAATAAGAGCATGTGCTGATCTTTCGGAGGAACCAGCTTCACTCCCCAGCACCCACAGCAGATGGGTCCTAATCACTTGCATTTCCAATTCCAGGGAATTGGTGCCCTCTTCTGACATTCAAGGGCACTGCATGCAAATGATATACATATTATTTTTTTTTTATTAACTTGAGTATTTCTTATATACATTTCGAGTGTTATTCCCTTTCCCGGTTATACATATTGATAAGCAGGTGCATGCACATACACATCAATAAAAAGAAATTTAGATAATAAAATTATCCTCGGAGTTTTCTTGGCAGTGTAATAAAGTAATTATTAAAATCATGTTTGTAAGATATTTAAAAGCTAATTTCGCAGATATATGTGATATCACAGTTACATCATCTCCCTGCTTAAGTCGTCATACTTCAGAGGTAACTATACATTCCTGTTTATTGTAATCTTATTCATAACAGACAAAATAGGGAATCAGCTTACATGATTATCAACAGATGAATGAGTAAATGAATGAAGAAAAGGTGGTATATTTACACAACTTATTTTTATTCAATGATAAAGAAGAGTGAAAGTAATAACAATTGAGTAATACTATAGGTCATCATATTAAGTAAAATAAGCCAACTAATAAATATCATATATTTGGATTCTACATTGTGTGTATGTCATTTATATAATGCACATGCACAAATGTGTGTGTGTGTGTGTGTGTGTGTGTGTGTGTGTGTGTGTGCGTGTGTGTGCATGGGTGTGTTTGTAAGTAAAAGTATGTCTATTTAGGATAGACAAGGGAAGCAGACAGGAGGGAGGTATGATAAGGAGGTATGATTAAGACCTGAATTTGGATCCCCAGCTCCCCTGGTAAAAGGCTGGTACTACTGCACAGGCCTAAAATCCCAGAACCAGAGAGATAAAGGCAAACATCCCTGGAACTCCCTGGCCATTGAGCCAAGTTAGTGAGCTCCAGGTCAGTGTGAAAAAAACTTTTGTTACAGAAATATGGTGATGGGCCTGGGTAGATGGCCAGTTGTTAAGAACACTTGCTGCTTTTCTACAAATCCTTGTTTAGTTTCCAGCACCCACATCGGGTGACTCACAAACATCTGTAACTCCAGTCCCAGGAGATGTGACACTTTTATCTGACTTCCACAAGCATGCATAATGGTACCCAATTATTTGTGCACTGAAAAGACTTGTACCTGTAAAATAAATTATTTAAATTTTAAAAATGGGTGGACAGAAAATGAGGAAGATAATTGATGTGGGTCCTCAGCTTCCACATGCATATATATCTGTATTCACAAACACCAGCACCCACACAAATACTACATTCTCAAAAATCTTAAAAGTCAAATACCACAATAAGATACTGTAATAAAGCATACAACAGATTGGCTAAAAGTGCAAAGCTGACATAGTAAACATCTTTGGAGGACCCAGGAAATGAGAACTTTTGGAATCAGGGTGTAATTGTCTCAATAACGTTGGAAATCTGTGTGGTGTTTCTTTACAGAGTCAACTATGTGCTTAACAATGTGCCCTAGACCCATTCTAGTCCTGGTAGTTTAACTAGAAGAAAGGAAAACAAATAACCACAAAGAGATCCTGGCAAAGATACTCACACTGAATTTAAGCAAAGAAATAATAATTGTAAACAGTGGTTGAAAATAGGAATATTGCAGGACTGTAACATAAGTGATGAAGCCCAGCTAATAGGCTTCCTAGTCTGGACGACTGTCATTAATTCACATGCTCTGTTGGGTTTTTGATCTCTTGGCTTCTTTTTTGTTCTTTGTTTTGAAAGTCAATTGCCTCTTGCTCTGCTTTCTTTCCAACACTGTTATTTAATTCCTTAAAGAAATAATAAATCTCAGCAATCATTATTCATTCACACAAATTTGCATGCATTTTCAGAATTCTTATACATGAATGCACAAATATGTTGTTATTCATTCTCACACATACAACAAACGTATATACTCACCCATTCACACCCATGCATTCACATTCATTCATGAATATACTCCAAAATACATAAATTCACTGATATACATTCACACACTGACACATATTTGACACAGTAATACACATTCATTAGCAAGCACACTAATATTCTCAAACATGCATTCACACAACAAAACACATTTTAACTAACACTAGAAAATGTGTACTGAAACTCAGATATACATATTCATTAATGTAGATCCATGCACACCCATCTCATTTGCTCTTGTGTGAAAAGATTGACTAATATGCACTGACACACAATACAAACTCAAACTCAATTCTTTCACACAGTAACATATACCCAATACCCAAAAACCTGATGAACTGGACCCTCAAATCACTAACTGACATATCCACACCTACATATTCATATATTCACACACACTGACACATTTGATATTCCATGTCAAATACACTATGCCCCCAGAGTATTTCCAGGCATTCTGGGGCCTCAGGTCCTGCCTGATGCCCAATGCCCTCCTTTCAAAGCCTAACCTACTTATTCCTGGAGCCTCTCTGCGTTCCCTGAGAAACAAGGCAAGCACTCTCCCTCCACCTGCTCACCTGACTCCTCCTCCCAGGGAACTGCATAGGCACTCATGGGCTCTGCCTGGCATATGTGCTAGTATTGATCCTTCTTCCCCACCACATCCAAGCATCAGACAAAGACAGAAACAGCTGGAACATTTATGAAGTTTATTGAACAGAAACTTTTGCTGAAACTATTGAAGAGAAAGGGGTGGCAACACAGAACTCTCCACAGCCACTAGAAGCAACAGGTTCTGGGCCACCCTCCTGGAGCTTCTCAGAAGGGCATTGTCTGCCCACCACACTGGGATCCCTCTGCTATTTCTCCCTTCCTAAGGGCCCAAGAGGCACCTCTGACAATTTCCTCACTCTTAGGGACTCTCACAAGGGATTACCACTGTAGGGTGGCCCTGCACTATTCTTACACAAGATAGTCACAAGACACTGCAAGGCACAGCAAGGGATACCCCACCAACCCAACAAATGATAGTCACAAGGAACAACAGGTGCAGAACAGCAGTACAGTCCCCAGGCCCCACCCATACCCAGTTCAGGACATCATAAGATCAGCCAGTCCCTTGGCAACATCCATGGTTCCTGCCGGCTGCCAGGACTGGGTGGGAGAACTCTGGGGAGCACCCAAGCAGGTTAGAACACACACACACACACACACACACACACACACACACACACACCCTCTACCAAGCAGGTTAGAACACACACACACACACACACACACACACACACACACACACCCTCTACCCAAGCAGGTTAGAACACACACACACACACACACACACACACACACACACACACACACACACACCCCTCTGCAGGAGAACAAGGCTGGCCTGGATGGATACCAGGAAAGTTGAGCAGGAATTCACAACACCGGGTGGGTAGGAAAGCAGCTAACATAGCCTAGGTTGGTGCAGAAGCTCACAAGAAGTGGCCAGGATGTAGAGGTGGCTGACCAGGTAGGTAGTAAGGGCCTCTACTTGCCCTCCTTAACACACACACCTCACTCACGGCTTTGTACAGGAGCAGCCAATGGTGGGTAAGCACACAGTGGGGGAAGGGACTCACTGGGCAACTGGGTCACTATGAGCTTAGCAGGTAAGAAGGCGGGGTTCCAGAGCAGGGGGTACAGCCTCTGGACAGTAATGGGAAGGGGAAGGGGCGTCCGTATTGGGAGAGCCAGGCAGTAGGCAGAACCCTCGAGATGGCCTCTTCTGGAACGTCCACGCGTTTGGTATGGATGGCAGATGGAGGATGGCGCTCTGGTAATGCCGCCAGACCACCCCTCAGCTCGGCAGGGTTTGGGGCCAGCCTTGGCAGAGTTGAATTCACTGGCTCTCCCTGCTTGCTCTCTGGAATTCTCCAGCAGCCCTGGACAAAAGGGAGAAGAACAAACTACGCCCCCCCCCCCAAGCCCAACCCCGACACACACAGAGTCCTCCTCCTGATGTTCTTCCATCTCCTGTTTGTTCGCACAAAATCTGCCCTGCACACTCCCAGGCTCTCAGGCCAGCTGAGGGCATTAACCCTATGGTGCCATGTGCCCCAGCCTGGGGCTCTTCTCAGGCACTGGTGTCCTGTCAGGTGCCAAGAGGGAAACTGCCCTGCGTTGGCACTGCCTAACCCCCATCCCCCCATCCTTTGGTGGGTCTGGAGATTGGGGGTTTCACGGGGGTGGGGGGAGTTCACTCACGGAAGGACTCAAGGGTGCTGCCCTCATGGGGCTCCCCTAGAGCAGTGTAGATGATCCTGAAGACAGGCTGGATCCTGCGGCCTTCTCTCCTGGGTACTCCCTCCCTCCCTAGCTGTACTTGCTCCCAGGCACTGGTGTCCTCTGCCCAAGACAACCCCGTGGCGGGCTCCTGTACGGCCCAAATGGACTTGAGGTTGCTAGATTTCTTTGATTCAAGGCCTTACTGTCTTCTGCCTTTGCTTTGCGGATGTTCCCATCTGAGTTCTTGTGGCCCCACACATCTGTATCAGTTCCTTGAGGTTTCCTTCTCTGGTTCATCTTAGAGGACTTGTGTCTGGTCATTATTGAGTTGAATGCAATGTACTTTTTCTTGTTAGGGTTTTCTCCAGCTGGTACTGGCTTAGGGGACTTGACTTCTGCTTGGTTACATTGCCCCTGTGTCTTTCTAAGGTCCCCTGTGATTTCTCTGACCTGTTCTTTTCCCTCCTTCAAATATCTCTTTTTTCTCCTTGGCTTATGGGAACAAAGGTTATCCTGTTCCCTGGAGCCTACTTGGTCTTGGGCTTGGGATGGCTCTTCTCCCAAGCCCAGCTCCTGTTTCCCTTCTCCATTGCAGCCTGTCTCTTCTGCTTTACCAAGGTCCGATTGGAAGGGTTAAAACAGTTTACTCTGATATGGCCATCTTCCCCACAACTATAGCAGAATGTGTCATAATTCTGCTTTCTTGTGCCTTGAGAACCATCCCTGGGCACACCTCCTCTTCGGTGCTGGCCTCTCCTCCTCCGGCGGCGGCGGGAACCCTGGTAAGGCCTTGCCTCAAGAACACTGCCAAAGTCTGGAACAAACAGTGCCCTCTCCCTGCCGCCTATGTTAGCAGAACTTGGGCCTAACTCGAACCCCTCAGAGCAACTCCTCTCTGGACCCCTAGTGGCCTCCCACTCTTCCTCTTCCTCACGGAAAAGCTTCACTAGGGCCAGGAAACCAGGTGGCCTTCTACGCTGCTTCAGCATCTTAAGTTTTTCTCGAAGTTTTGCAGAAAGGATGGCCCCACCTAAGATTCGTTTCAGTCGGGTCTGATTCACATTCTTTCGAGATATTGCATTTTTCTCGAGGGCTTTTTGGAGCAGGGTCTCCAAACGCACCACAAAGCTAGAAACTTTCTCTCCTGGTTCCTGATAAGCCTTGCAAAATTTCAGCTGGGCAATTTTTCGGTTTTCCACAGACCCAAATACCTGCCTCAGGGCCTCCAGACACTCCTTCACTGTAATGGCAGCATTATTGGCACGGAGCACATTGACTACTTGTAGAGCAGGGCCTCTCAAGCATTCCATCAGCCTCCGCCTCTTTTCCACCTCAGGTACCTGCCACATCTGTAACATCTCAGTGGTGTGCTCAAGCCAGGAATCAAAGGCCAATAACCCTGGGATTGATATGGTGTTGCCAGAAAAGACCCTTAGTTCTCGGTACAACATTTGTTCTAACAGAGGCTGCATCACTGCACCTAGAGTCTGAGCCCAGGCCCAGAAATCTGCTGATATAGCCGTTTTGGTAGGTGAATAATTAGAGTGTGTCCCAAGGACCCTGTTCATGTCTGACACTGTGCGCCTCTCCTCTTCTAAGAAGTGATTCAGTCTATTAAGAAATTCATCATCTGAATTAGGGGGTTTCACAACCACTTCCCAGGGCCCACCCTTTCCTTCTATTTCCCTGGGCACTAAAGCATAGTCAAAATCACGTGCGAGTTCCACCAGAAAAGCCTGGGCATTTTCCTCCCTCCTAAACATCCTGCCGATGATCCTGTATCTTCCCAGATGCTTGAGAGCTTCGTGCAGAGTCTCCTCGAACTCATCCTCAGTACAGTCTTCCGGAATCCCCAGGATCAGCATAGACCTCTGGATGTTCAGATGCTCCCCCCTACACCAGTCCTGCAACAGGTTCAACGGCATGGCCCCAACTTCAAGAGATTCTAATGTGGGGGGTAAGCAGGATGCATATAAATCTGGGGCAAATTCCAGGAGACCTGTAGCCCCTCCGGGTCTCTAGAGTCTGTAAATAGAATGAAAGGAGATTAATGCACCCCCCGCCCCACCCCCACCCCGCGGCTCTTACCCCACCCACCTTCCACCTGCTTCTAGCAAAGACAGTTCTATAGCTCCCCAATCCTGCATACTGCAGCCTCTTGCTCACCCTAAAGGCTGCAGCAGGCTCACCGGATTGGGCCCGCTGCAGCCCCCTCCCCATCCCAAAGGCTGCAGCAATCCCACCCGATTGAGCAGAGGGGGCTGCCTGGGCCAGCCGCTTCCTCCTGGGATCTGGTACCTCTTCCTAAGGCAAGCTGCTTCTTCATTCAGTCCCGCAGCGAGGTTCCCAGACTGCTCAGAGAGGAGGCGGGGTCGAACATCATTCTTTTCCAGGGTCTCTCGCCAGCTCCTTTGCTCTTTCTGGCCCTCTGGTCCCAGCACGTCGTCCAATGCGCCGGCGCCGCTCGCCACAGCTCTCTGCAGTGCGGACTTGGGGCGGGGGTGCTGTGGCGCTGGAGCACAGACCCTTCGCGTCGCCTGGGAGACAGCTGGTCCATTGGCGCATGAGGATCACACGACAAGTCTGTTGCCTAGGCCTTGGGCAACCTGGGGCCTTGGGTGACGTCACCTGCTGCTGCACATCCCCAACACACACCCCGCTCTCCGCTCTCCCAGCGCAGGGGACCCCTTCCCAGTGCTCTGAGTCTGAGGTTTATGAGTCAGTGTCCAGTTTCCCCCTGCCTTTGGCTGTCCCCAGGTGACATTATCCTGAATGCAGGCCAATCCCTCTCTCTCCGGAGAATAGACTTCAGTACTGCAGAGCGCTCAGGGGTCTCCCAAGAAGGGCATCAGAAAGCTGTGGTGCCCCCTGCAGCTCTATCTCCTGATCAAGGCCAGGAAGCAAGGGCTCTGAGGCTTTTTCCCTCTGGTGAGCCCCCTTATAGATTTAGTCCAGTAACAGAGCTAGCTGGGCAGCCAAAACCTGAACTAGGTAGATAGATTCCACATGAGCTCATATGAGCTCACACAGCCCATCCCACCAATCCCCACAGAGTATGCACCAACTGGGTAATGCCAGTCTCAATGGGAAGGGGATGCGGGTATATTTCCCACCATGGAATATATGTGCTTTGCTACCCTGGTGCCACTGGCTAGCTCATAGAAGTGTGGTCCAGCATCCAGGCAGGCCTTTCCTACTCTGCCTGCTGTATATCTGGGGTCTTGAAAAGCTGTTTTTGAAATATGAAATCCAAACCCTTGGGTCTGTTTTATCCTCTGGCCTCTGATACCCTTACCCTTACATTTTGTATTTGGCAGAGGTGGGGTTGGGGGGTGTTCTAGAAAGGCAGTTGAATGAGGGGTGTTCACGTAGAATATTGTCTGTGTGTTCTGTCAGTTCTATCCTAACCTTGTGCTTCTTTCCAGCCACACAAAAATGGGTCTGTGGGGGTTGGGGATTTAGTTCAGTGGTAGAGCGCTTGCCTAGCAAGCACAAGGCCCTGGGTTCGGTCCCCAGCTCTGGAAAAAAGAAAAAAGAAAAAAAATGGGTCTGTGATGTTTAATTGGAGTTTAGTTGCTCTCTCATCCAGCCTGGTCTTAGTATGTATGGGGGTGTGGCACAGAATGCATTGGCAATCTTCTGCTTGTTAATCTACCTGTTGTCAGGAACTGAACAGCAAAGATCCCTATGGATTTTTCTTTGTTCTGAGTAGATTCTTACTATTTTGTTGTAAACTTCTTTTCAATTTGTGATTTGACTTTATGTATAAACGTGTGATGAACTTTTCACCATGCGATCATGTATTCTGAAAGATGTATAACTGCTGAGAACAGAGAGAAAACCCCTTTTCTTAGAGAACTTTCATAGGAAACTTTTTAGAGAGAAATTGAAATAAAAGCTAAATCATCTTTTAAAGTGTCTCTCTTTTTTCCTGTGACTTCAACTGGCAGGCTGGGAGTTAAAGCCAGGTAGTTCCTGCAGAGACAGAACAAAGGCTATTTTACTTAACTCCTGCTGTTTTACTATGAGGTGCTAAACACCAGAGACTGCAGTTTCTGGCCTCAGAGGATCTCAGACAAGCAAGTCAGCTACCACTACAAAGTGACTTAGACAGGTAAATGTTTTATTACTAACCCTATATATCTCACCCCAGATGATGCATCCTCCTATCCCACCCCTGACTACCTTCAAGAGAGAACCAGAAAGAACAGTCAAAGCATGGCTCCTGGCACTATTTCTTATCTTTAGAAACATGCAAGGACTTGACAAACTTGTCGTCCTTCAGAGCAGTGAAAGGCTCAATACTTACATGCACAGTCACAACTTTTATTTCCAAGGTGACTCAGATGTGCTAGCACTTCAGCCACAGAATTTCCCCAAGAATCTCTCAGTACTTCGAGTTTCTGAAGTAAAAAGACATACAGAAGTCAGCCCTAGTCATCTTGCCTTAACAATGTGAACATCACCAAAGTGACACAGACATTTTGCTACTGTTATGAATTGTAATATAAATATCTGATATGTGGCCCCTGTGAAAGGGTCTTTCAATATTCCTTCAAGGAGGTCGAGACACACAGGTTGAGAACTGCTGCTCTAAAAATAGTGACGAACTGAACATTTTACCATGACTTATGAAATGAATCCTTGTCATGCATGCTTTGGAAGTCAAGCATGTATGTATTATTCCTTAAATAACATGGAGTAGGTTGTTCATAATCAATCTTTCTCACAAAACAATTGCAGAGTTCCAAATTGAAGTAGAAAGAATGCCTTTAGGCTACATACAGATCTTTGCTGCTCTGAAGGTTCAACTTGCTCCAAACCACATCTTTATCTGCTCAACATACAGTGGCACAAATGCTAGCTTAGAGTTCAAAGGGATGTCCCAGCAGCTGAGAGCACTGGCTACTCTTTCATGGACCTAGGTTCCATGTCCCAGCATCCACATGCTGGCTTACAGTCATCTGTAACTCCAATTTCAAGGGACGTAATGTCCTTTTCTGGCCTGCATGGACGTCAGGTATGAGATATACATTCACAGGGTTGGGGATTTAGCTCAGTGGTAGAGCGCTTGCCTAGCAAGTGGAAGGCCCTGGGTTCGGTCCCCAGCTCCGGAAAAAAAAAAAAAGAAAAAAGAAAAAAAAAGAGAGATATACATTCACACATAAAACACTCGTGTGAAAGCAGAGATTTCTCTAGAAAGGAATTGCTTATCTGGACATTCTGAACAGCAGTCATAGAGGATCGGGTAACCACAAAATTAAGGCAATAGGTTTGAATTTGTTCAAATTGAAAAGTTTTTTTTAACACATCTGTAAAGTGAATCATTGGCCTTGAAGCCAGTGGAAATGTCTTATCTGCTTTTGGGTCCCCAACATCTTATGTGGTAATTAACACTAAGGTACTACATATGGAAAACTGATGGGTAAATATCACTTACATTGTAGAAGTATAGAAGACTGTGGAGGGGGTAACTATAATTCATTTGACCTTGCCCTGGCCTAGAACATCAGTAACAGGGCCACTCGGCATTAGTCAGGCCAAATTTATAGATTTCCAGTTTGAAAGGTCTAATATTCTGAGTTTAGGACAGACAGGAAAGTTTTTTTACAAGGAACTCTGATCATTAAAGTGTAGTGCATTGTATTTGACATGTTTAAAAGTAAAAAGAAGGAACCTAAGACAATGCCAGGCAGAATCCCTTCCTGATTGTCTTCCAGCCTTTCCCCCAGGGAGAAGCACTATTTTGCATCTGTATTTCCTTGTGCTGCAGTCACTGCAAATGACTGCATCAGTTCATTTTATTAGCTCATTTTGTATTTGGAAAAGAACCATCATTTCGCCACATGTAAATTTATTTAATTCATGTCTGTGCACTACATTCATGGATTGTGCCTTCAGAAACCAGAGAAGGGGTCTCAGATCTGCTGGGACTAGAGTTATAACCACTTGTTATATGCCATATAGGTTCTGGAAATTGAATCCTAGTACTTTGGAAAAGACAGCCAGTGCTCTTAACTTCTGGGCCAACACATCTGATCTGATTAATCTATTTTTTTAATTCTATGAAGTACTTTATGGTGGGTTTGACAGGAATTTACATTGTTTCTGGTCTTACCGGTCATAAACAATAGTACTTTAAATACTTTTGGACAGCTTTGTTTGACTATGTACCTAAGTATCCTGACATTGGTTGGTCAAAGACTATACAATCATAAGAAATGTTGCCAAAGGATTTCTGAGTTGATATGCCTCCATCAATATCCATATTGGCACCTGCATTTCATATTATATACTTAAATGCTGCTGACTCTGAGTAATGTCAATTGTTATTTCCATGTGCATTTATCTAGAATTCCTTTGATTATTAGTGTAACATGGTTCAAAACCTGTTTGAAATTCCTAGTGGTTCTTTTCCAATTCTCAACTGGGTTCTTTGCTGATTTCCTTTATTTCACAAGAGTGCTTCATTTTGCTCCTATTTCTTCTCAATTGTTGCATGAACAACCCAAAACATGTCAGCATGAAACAACCATTTTATTTTGCTTACAATAAGGCAGGCACATCTCTCTTGGGATCAATATCTCAAGGGATTTCAGTCATTTCTGATGTCAGTCTATTAATGCAAAGGCTTTACTAAGCTGCACATCCACGATGATTTGCTCACATGGCTGGCATTAAGTCACAGTTTTTAGGACTCATAGACGTGAGACACTTTTTGAGACAGGGTTTCACTGTATAGCCTTGGCCGAGTTGGGATGTTCTATGTAAAGCACACTGGCTTCCTCCTCACAAAGATCCACCTGCCTTTGCCTCCCAAGTGCTGGGATTAAAGTCATGCACCACCATACCTGGCCAAGAGATCCTAATTTTTATAGATATGAACACTGACTCACTATCCTCACATCAGGTAAATTTGTTTTGGACTTAATATTTTTTCTTTTGCTGGGCATTGTGACATATACCTGTAATTCAGGAACTTGGAAGCCTGAGGCAGGTGACAAGAGTTCGAAGCCAACCTGGACTACATAGCAAAACTCTATCTCAAAATACAATTGTGAGAGAGAATACATAGATGAACAAAAATTCTTATTAGTTTGTTTAATATCATCAATTGACTTGCATCCCCCAAAATTTATCTGATGAAGTTATCACTCCTAGTATTTTAGAGTCGTATCTTTTTGGAACTATGATTGCTAAATGTGTAGTAAGATGTGTTAACATGAATATTGTATTTTTGCAGACAGAGAGATGAAGACAAATATGGATCTATAAGCAAAAGATTTCTTCTAAGGGTGATGAGTAAGAACCTGTTCCAAGGCAAAGAGAACTACTTTGAGTTGGACTTCGGGATTACCAAACTGACAGACAATGCTTCTGTTGCTTTAGCCACTCTTTTAATTACTGTTGAATTGCTGTAAGGGAATCATAGGACCAAGGCAACTTATAAAGCAAGCATTTAAATAGGGGCTTTTTTTTTTTACAGTTTCAGAGTTAGAATAATCTATGAAAATCATGGCCAGGAGCACAGTGGCTGGCAGGCCAGCAGGCCTGGAACAGTAGCTAAGAGCTCACATTTAATCCACAATTTGCAGATGAGGAGGGGATCTAGTGTGGGCCTTTGGAAGCTCAAACCCACCCCCAGTGCCATACCACTCCAACAAGGCCACACCCTCTAATTCTTCCAAAATAGTTCCAGTAGCCAGAGACAGCCTATGGGTACCACTCTCATTGAAACCACCACATCCACTTACAATGGATCTAAAGCATCCCTTAAAACTTATGCAAAGGTTAAACAACAAATCTACTAAGGACAAAGTGCTCAAAGATTTCTGAAGTGAAATAGGAAGTAAATGCAATAAATGTCTAACAAGATACATGAGAGCTAGAACAAAGGCAAGGAATGAAAAACAAAAAATGACTGATGTGAACTTGCTACTATTTTCTATTGACTGTTCAATGCCACTTTAATTGTTCATGCTTTCTGCTAGACATTAATATGCCCACCCATGCATGTACTCATATGCCTCTGCTTCAGAAGTGTCGGCCTTTTTCTTTCAGGCCTTGCATCAGGACACTGGCCACTGCTCAGGAATATATATCTTCTTATCTTAGAACATGTCTCTTCCCATACATAGTGGATAACTTTATCTCCAGCCACTGTGACTATCTTTCCTCCTATTGTCTTTCAGTAATATCTGTAGGTGAGTTTCAGTCAAATACAGCTGCTATCAATCTGTAGACCACGTCAAACAAGTCAATTTACCCAGCAGCCAAACTTAGACCTCTTTCTCTTTCTTCATCTAGGTCTATGAGGGAATATATACTTGGTTGAGAAGAACTGATGTTACCATGATGGATGACATCAGAGTCTGGTTTCAGCCTGTAGAGCTGGCTTACACTGTGTTCCTGCCCTGTTTGTATTTCAGACACAATAATTTAATCCTACAGCTAGTGGGCATCTGTCCTAGCAAAGGGGGTAAATAAAGATTTGTAGCTGCCTATGCAATTGTGAAAGGCTTCTTTCCTAGATTCGAAGGAAAGGAACACAACCATATAAATGGACACATGTTGTGTCCCTAAGCCCTTATTAATGATTGAACAATGACATCAGACTGACACCCAGGATTTGTACTGGCTGATTTTTCCAAACACAGTAATGAGCTAATAAAATGAACTGATGCATTCATTTGTAGTGACTGCAGCACAAGGAAATACAGATGCAAAATAGTGCTTCTCTCTGTGGGGGAAAGGCTGGAAGACTATTGGGAAGAGAATCTGCCCAGCATTGTCTTAGGTAACTTCTTTTTACTTTTTAAACATTTCAAATACAATGCACTACACTTTATCAGAATTTCTTTAAAAAAAAAATAAAACCTTTCTTATCTGTGTTAAACTCAGAATATTAGACCTTTGAAGCCATCTGAGGATTTCAGGTCATTGACCCTTCATTATAGACTGTGACGAGGACAGGTTAAGATGAAGGGGGTGACATGGTTTCTCATTATCTGCTTCCTGTGGGGTGGAGACAATGGAGGATGAGGCTAAGATGTAAAGGGGCAGGTTTACATGGTACCAGTATCAGAGTTTGAAATTGGTCAGCTGCCGTGTATCATGCAAAACCTGCTTGTGTATCTCCATCACACAATATACTGATGGAATAGCCTGAAATTCAATCATAGAGTGGTTGGTTATGCACAAATAACTGTTTCGCTATTACACCAGCAGTCAATCTTGCCTGATGGGTCAGTGTTATAGCAGCTGGATAAGATCTTGGTGATTTTTCTGCAGTGGTCCCTCACATAGCACCATCCAGTAATATGATCAATGGCCAGCAATGAGGGGGTGTCCTCCTTTTTGAGGGGATGATGGCTAATACAGACATGCATAGCTGCCCAAAGTCCTCAGAATGAGTGACCAGGGCATGGGCAGCCTTACTAGACATCTGGATCAACTTCTTCCCTGTTCTCCAGGCCTAAGGAACATAACAGAAGACAACAAAGGACTTAAAAGCCAGAGTATGGGGGAGACTGTCATGAAATGAGTGTGCCATCCAGATATGACACTGCAGATGTAAGCAGACACACACAGCAGCTATGGATACCAGCACAAGATTGGGCCTTCCAACTTTCCACCATGGACAGGGGCGGTGCCCATGTGGCCTCATTATTCCCTCAGGAGCTATTGACTGTCAATGGTTGTTAATGAAGGAAGTTTTTTTCTCTAATGGGGCAGTCACTGCTGAGATTTGATGGGAGGAAGGGGTTCAGAGGGAAGGGAAGAGGAATAGTAGCGTTCATATAGCAATGTAGTGTTTGTGTGTGTGTGTGTGTGTGTGTGTGTGTGAGAGAGAGAGAGAGAGAGAGAGAGAGAGAGAGAGAGGGAGAGAGAGAGGAAGGGGAAGAGGGGGAGGGGGAGAGGGAGAGGGAGAGGGGAGATGGAGGGGAGGGGGAGAGGGAGAGTGTATATGGAGGGGAAAATTGTTTTTAAAAAAAAAAAGTGTGGGGAACTCTGCCAGGACCAAGCGGGAAGGAGTTCAGACAGAGAGAAGGGGATAGCACAGCCTAATGGGGAGTGAATATTATCACAGTTCACAATAAACTGCCTGTGTGTATAAATGTCAAGGAAAAAAAAAAACAGGTAGAAAAAAAATACTGTCTCTGCAATACCAGGATAGAGTAATCCCCATTTTGGTCTTCCACTTCTGTTTTTACATTTAAAGAGAGGCTCCATGTCCACTGGGACTGGACAAACTGTGGTTCCACAGCTGGGCTTAGTCTCATCCCCACCCACCCACCCCCATCCCCCAACCACACCACACCCCTTCCTTATCAAATGCACAGGGAACTGAACTTCCACAACAGAGCCGGGGCACGGCTGAGATGGAATCATTAGCGGGAGATGGAAGGAGAAGGGCTGTCTCTTTGAGATCAGGACGAGTAATGCAGTCGCTTCCGCAGACTGCCCAGGAGAAGACACGCTAGGGTTCTCCACCATGGCTAATCGCGCCCGGAAATGGGGGAAATGGTAATGGGGGATGGGCAGCAGGAGCTTCCTGGGCCAGCTGTGACCATTTGTGGTCTTCTAGCTCTATCTAGCGGTCAACTCGGGCACTACCTCAGGAAAGGTTCAGCAGGTCTCATTAGCAGCCATTTCATGGTTTGTACTGTCGCATTTCCCTGAGGTCGGTGCGACTTGAGCTCAAGGCTCCAGAAAATGGCTGCTTGCGCAAGCGCACTCTTACTTAGTCTCCGGCTTTGCTGGGGACAGCCCCTGGTGTATTCATGCGCCTGTGCTCATTACAGGCTTGGAGATCGCTAAAACTTAGGCTTTAAACGCTCGATTACTCTGCTATGGAGTCAATACACAGAGAACACAAATATGTATGAACTGTTTCTGTTGCTTATGTGTCCGGAATTTGAATGAAACAACTTCCTCCCCACCCCCTTTTACATCTTAAAGTGTGTTTCCAATGAGATCATGAACACAGACACTATAAAATGCAAAAAGAAAAAAAAAAGAAACAAACTAGAAAGCTGTGAAAAGTATGCCGATGTTGGGGCTTATATGCATGTCATCTTAACTTCCCTTCGATATCTTATTATTTTTTTATGAAACGGTGGTATATGAAAAAGAGGATGCAAGCAGACACTGTCATTGCCCATCAGTGCCTAGAAGTTGGCATCTGATGGTAAAGTGCAACATAGTCTTTTCTACAACTTCCAGCTGATACTGGAGCTTTACAAGAATTTTATGAGAAGGACTTTTAAGGCTATACTTAGAAGACAACCAAAGAAAATTTAAAATCTTGAGCTTGTGACTTCTTGGAATCTTAGTATAACAATAGCATAGAGGGGGCACATTTTTACGTATGTCACCCCCTTATAGCTTTAGAACTTGCATTTACACATCTTAAAACCCTTTGTAGACCCGCACAGCTTAGTATGCTTTCACGTTCTCAGATCTTTAAAGTCTGCATTTATATACCTTACAGCACTTTTTTCAGACCTTTAGACCTTACATAAACTTTAAAAATGTTTTTTCATTGTCCAATTATCTACCACAAGACATAGTGAGAGCAGTCATGCAAAGCAGTTTCCTTTAAATAAGGGAGTAGTAAAAAGTTAGTTCAAAAGCTGTTTTATGAATTTGATCTCTTTCAGCATAAGGTCTGCCAGCAAGGTAAACTGTGACTGTGTCTTTCTCAGTTAGAAACATAGCAGCTCTAGAAACAGCAAGCTCAGTTTTTTACATAGGAAATGAACTGAGAAGGCAGCTACCAGTCTATGAGGCCAGAGAATAAAATGTGTTGTTCTGAATGGAAATGCCTCTCATTAGGGGTGGCATTATTGGAAAGAGTGTATTACCTGAGAGTGGGCTTTGGATTTTAAGTGCTCAGGCCAGGCCCAGTATCTCATTCTCTTGCTGTTGCCTATAGATTCAGATACAGAATTCTTAGATACGTCTCCCACACCTGCATGCTGCCATGTTCCCACCTTGATGATAATGGACTGAACCTCTGAACCTGTAAGCCAGCCACAATCCAATGTTGTCCTTATAAGAGTTGCCTTGGTCATGGTGTCTATTTAGAGCAGTAAATCCTAAGACAGTCAGGGGTGGCACACTCTAATCACTTGGGAAGCAGAGGCAGGATGATCTCTGACTTCCAGGCCAGTGTGCTCTACAGAGTGAATCCCAGATCAGCCAAGGAAGACTACACACAATAACTCTGTGTCAATGCCCACCCCCTGGAAAAACCATCAACAACAATAACAAAAAACCCTAAGACAGCATCCTAAGACCAAACTTACCCATTCATCAAAACCGCCTGAACAGACCCAAGAGTCAGCTAGAACATACATGAAATTTATTGAATAGAAGCTTAAAGTGAAATCACTGAAAGGGGGAGTGACAACACACGTGGGCAACCAATGAGGCCAAAGTTCTTAAGAGCCTCTCTGTTCTTTTGCAAAGAGGACCTTATTCATACCCCCACCGTCATACTGGGGACCATTATCCACCTTTTTTCTTTCTTTCTTGGGTCCCCAGAGAGACCCCCTTCCAGGCCTATGATAATGTCCTTGCTCCTTGGGAAACCATCTCAAGGAGTAACCATTGTGGGTGGCTCTGCCATATTCTAGTACAGAGTAGTCATAGGGCAGTGGAAAGCACATAAGTAACACCCTACCCTAGCAAACAAGGACATTGAGTCACAAGTGACAAGAGTGGAATATCACACAGCAAGATCTCCATCCATTACTGGTTCCAGTGTTCCCTGCTTTTTTAGTATTTTTTTCAGAATTTTTATGAAGAATTCTGAAAAAAAAATAAGAGTGCACAATGAGACTTGGGAAATTGACATAAGATCACTGCTAAGGTGAAATTGTTTAGCAATAAATTAACTTTGCATTCATACTTACTATCTGGAGACATATATATATATATATATATATATATATATATATATAATCTCCAGATATTCTCCTGAGTGATAAATCAGCAGCACCCATAGAAACATTTGTCCTATCCCAGGATCCCATAGTGAATTAGTCTATCATGGCAATACATGGGGAAAATTAATAGAAACAGCTATGGTTTCCCTCACTCTTAATTTATAGGTCATTCCATTATGATCTTATAAGGTACAAGTAACTAATCTCTTCTTTTTGTATTTGTTAGAGTTGACTTTATGACTTAAAATGTGATCTATTTTGAATCAACTAGGTTTTATTCCAGGGGTGCAGGATGATTCAACATATGCAAATCTATAAGTGTATGAATAAAGAATTACAGAAAGGCTGGTTGGTGGTGGTACATGCCATCAATCCCAACATTCCCATGGCAGAGACGGGTGAATATCTGAGTTTGAGGTCACCACAGTCTACAGACCTAGTTTCAGAACAGCCAGGACTATACAGAAAAATCCTGATTGTCCCAAAAAACAAACAAACCAAGAAAGAAAGAAAAAAGGAAGGAAGGAAGGAAGGAAGGAAGGAAGGAAGGAAGGAAGGAAGGAAGGAAGGACATGTCATGGTCATCTGAAAAGATTTTTATATTGAAATATTTAATTACATCATTTCTCCTTCCCCTTTCCTTTCTTGAACACCCCCATATCCCCCTCTCTAATCTTAAAAGGTCTTTAGCAAAGTCTTTTTCTGTTGACAATTTATGTGTTTTAGCACTAGACATCGTATTTAAACTTTGTCAAGATTATGGATGGTAATGCTCAGGAGTTTAATAGCATATATGGAGATTTCTGATAATTTTTCTTAAAATAAATATTTTCTTGTAGTTTCATCTTCTAGAGTTCTGTCTCTGTATACACTAGACTGTTCTATGCTGTCACATAGGTGACTTAATCCGAAATAAATGTGACCATTTTGAAAACTATTGAAATTTACAGTTCTAAGGACTAAGCATGTATTGTAAATTATTATAATTAAAAACAAGCACTTGTGGCAAGCAAAAACATTAGGTCCAGCTCACTTCTATAAAGTAGTTGGACCAATGTCAAATTTACAGTGACATTTATTCTATACTTATTAGTGTTTAAGCACTCATTTAGACTGTTTTAGCAAACAGGAATAATTAACTAAATGTTCACACTGTATTTCTTGTCTTCTTCTAAGTTTCACATAGCCTCTCATCTCCATAGGCCCCCAAGGAGGGCAGAAACTCAAGGACCACTCAGCATGACCAAAGTTCTGAATTGAGAGTCTGTATTGAGCCGGGTGCTGGCTGCCTGGAGAGAAACAGTTCTCAGAGTAGTGGAATGGATTTTACAAGGAGTATTTAAAGGCAAAGAATGCACAAAAACTCATATACCCTTAATTGGCTTAATTAGTGTGGTGGCCTTTATAACAGAGATAAAGTACCTATATCTTGTTTAAGCTGGAGCCATCTTTGATTTAATCTGAAACTGATCTCCCCTTTCTCTATCCCTGTCATGAAAAGTACTGTAGGAAAATATCCAGACCTGCTCTAAAAACTTGGGGTCAAAATGCACACAGCTGGTGGATGATTTCTGCTTTTGTTAAACTGCTTGTTTGCAACTGCCAACCAGAATGTAGATTTTATGTGTTCTTTGCCTTAAATGCTCCTTGTAAATTTTACCTGGTAACCAAGAACATAGTACTGCCTTAGAAAGTCCCTTGAGGGGTTGGGGATTTAGCTCAGTGGTAGAGCGTTTGCCTAGCAAGTGCTAGGCCCTGGGTTTGGTCCCCAGCTCCGAAAAAAAAAAAGGAAAAGAAAAAAAAAAGAAAGTCCCTTGATTTTGAAGCTCAGGGGTACAGGATTTTATAAGAGCATCAATGTTAAATGAACATTACAGTAGACTTGCAACATCAGTTTTCATAGAACATAGTAATTATTTCAGACACCACATGACAATTTGATTTATATATTTTTCAATTATTTTTGTCTATATTTTGTTTGTATAAACCTTAATTATTTGAATTAGTACATGTGGATTATGACCAAACCATATGGTCAGGGTTATGGAAATCCCAAAGAAGGCAGATGTGACTGCTGTAAGGAGGCTGGTATATGGCTGAGAAGTGTTTAAGCAGACACACTATGGAGTCAGGACAAGATAGTATTACCTTAGTTGCTCCACCTGACCTTCTCAGAGTCTTAGATACAATGTGCTCACGTGTCTCTGAGCAAGATGCTCAGCATACTACTGGCCTTCCATCCTGTGCTTTTCATGGCATCCCACACCGAGATTCCAGGTTCCTATCAGTCTGACAGCATGATATCTGGACTGTAGAGGCCCCAAAATCACCCTTAATACCATATCATTTTAAAGGACTGTTCAATGGGATTCTTAGAGTGTCGCAGGAAGAAAATTATAAATTCTGCTGGTCTTCCTGATATGAAGATTGATTTAAGTCTTTGCAATTTGCTTGCAATCTCTTAATTTCTGGTGAAAAGACTACCGAAAAGATCACAGGCTCCTGGGATAGAAATAAACATCTAAGGTGTCACTATGACAAAAAATGGGTGAGAGCATGAGCACATGCGTGAACACCCTATGGGGTCATTTAGAACCTGGAGAAATTCAACCAGAGATAACAATGGTGGTTGTAAGAAAGGATGGATTCTAGATAAAGTTATTATTCAATTAGCAGATAGCAGCAAATACACTTATCTGAAATAAATTCTTAAGGGATTGAGGAAATTATTATCTCATGAATTTTCATCTTAGAATTTCTACAAACCCTTTACGGAGATAATTGCCTCATCTGCTTGAAGGATCCTAATGTACCAGATAAAAATATTAGCACCATGTGGGTCTACAAATCTCTGTGTGAAAAAGCATGGAATGTGGACTCTAGCTTTCCATGGTAGTCAGGTATGTATTTGCATCAGTACCTGTGTAAATTAACTTTGTATTCTGTGCTAAAATATATGACACAAACAATTCTAGTGAGTTGACTTTGCCCAGGATTTCATAGTTTTAATCTTTTGTGGTGGGAAAGCCAGTGAAGAGCAGTTCATCTCATGGTGAATAAGAAGTAGAGCAAAGCATTCACAGGGAGTCACCAACATCAGATAGAGTCCTGTAAGATACTGTGGAGAAGAATGAGGGTCCACCTTCCATAGCTCTATCACCTCCCATATTCTATTCAAATTTTGCACCCATCAATAGTTTTAAGCTATCAATTAGGCCAGAGGCTCATAATCCAATAATCATCTCTACAAATGCTCTGACAGAAACATGCAGAGGTATAATTTGCCATTTAGGCTCCTCCTCCCTACCCACAGCAGTTTCATAAGCCTGCAACCACCTGAAAGAGAAAGTGGAAGGGCTGGGAGCAGAAGAGCTCACAGGCAAGCACTGAGAGAACAGACTCTTGGGAGACAGCTTCAGTAAGACAGCTCATTTAATGGGGAGAACAAAGTCTACTTAAACCTTTGTAAGGTAGATAGGGGCTTTCATGGTGAGTGTATATCATTGTCAGGGACCAGTGCATTGCTGGTGCCCATTTACATAAGGAGGAATTCTGGAGGTACTACTGGATCTTGAATAAGGGAAGAGAAAGTTTAGCCTGGCTACTCTGGTAGGCAAAGGTTATGGTGCAAGGCTACATGCTCCAGGACAAGCAGGCCCAGAGCAGGGAGCGCACCAAGCCTACTCCTGCTGATGTCAGGATAAGATTTTCAGGATTTGAACATGCCTTGACCTGACTCTTGCTCCAGTCCCAACCCCAGTTACATGGTTTCCCAGCCCCACAGTAATTAACTAGCATTCAAAGTGTTTCTCAGTCTGATCAGTTGACATTCAAGATTAGCCATCATATAGTAAACTAGATGCAACTGAAAATACTACCTATAAAAGGACCCTTAGTGATATCGCAGTGGAAACAAAGATCTTTTTGAAATATTTACGTTGCTATTTTATCCATACAAATCTCATATAGGAAAAACAAATAAAATTTGTAGTGTATAATGCATGTGCACGTGTATGTACAGCCTCAGGAAATATCAGTCTTTTTTCTTTCCTTTTCTTCTTCTTCTTTTTTTTTTTTTTTTGACACAGGATCTCTCATTATCCTCAAACTCTTTGAATAGGTTTAGGCTTCTTGAACACCAAGGATCTACCTATCTCTGCTTGCCAGAACGGCAATTACAGATGTGCACTGCCAGGTCATTTTTTATTTTAAACTTGGGTTCAGAGGATTAAACTCAAGTTCTTGTGCTTGAAAGAAAAACACTTTTTCATCCTAAAGCAAAAGGATATACCTTCTTCTCAGCACCTCATGGTACTTTCTCTAAAACTGACCATATAATTGGTCACAAAACAGGCCTCAACAGAATACAAGAAAATTGAAATAATCCCATGCATCCTATCAGATCACCACGGACTAAAGCTTCAATAACAACAATAACGACAGAAAGCCCACATATACATAAAAGTTGAACAACAGTCTACTCAATGATAACTTGGACAAGGAAGAAATAAAGAAAGAAATGGATCTTCAATTTCTTTCATCAGAGACTTGAAGTTCTTGTCATACAGATCTCAGAAGATGAAAAGATCTCCCATGCTCATGGATTGACAGGACTAGTATAGTAAAAATGGCCATCTTGCCAAAAGCAATCTACAAATTCAATGCAATCCCCATCAAAAAAAGAAAGAGCAATTTGCAAATTAATTTGGAACAACAACAACAACAACAACAACAACAACAACAACAACACCCAAGACGACCAAAGTGCAGACCAAAATATTCAGAGGAGGAGATGTAGAGACAAAGTTTGGAGCAGAGACTGAAGGAATGGCCATTCAGAGCCTGCCCCACCTGGTGATCCAGCCCATATACATACAGCCGCCAAACCCAGACAATGTTGCTGATGCCAAGAAGTGCATGCTGACAGGAGCCTGATATAGCTGTCTCTTGAGAGGCTCTGCCAGTGAGTGACATATACAGTGGCAAATGCTAGCAGCAAACCATTGAACTGAGAATGGGGACCCCAATGGAGGAGTTAGAGAAAGGACTGAAGGAGCTGAAGGGGCTTGTAACCCCATGTGAACAACAATACCAACCAACCAGAGCTCTCAGGGACTAAACCACCATCCAAAAAGTACCCATGGACAGACCCATGGCTCCAGCTGCATATGTAGCAGAGGAGGGCCTTGTTGGGCACCAATAGGAGGAGAAGCCCTTGGTCCAGCCAAGGCTGGACTCCCCCCCCTCCAGTGTAGGGGAATGTCAGGGCAGGGAGTTGGGGAAGGGGTGGATGGATGGGTGGGGGTAACACCCTCATAGAAGAAGGGGGAGGGTGGTTGGGGATTTAGCTCAATGGTAGAGCGCTAAGTGCAAGGCCCTGGGTTTGGTCCTCAGTTCCAAAAAAAAAAAGAAGAAGAAGAAGGAGAAGAAGAAGAAGAAGAAGAAGAAGAAGAAGAAGAAGAAGAAGAAGAAGAAGAAGAAGAAGAAGAAGAAGAAGAAGAAGAAGAAGAAGAAGAAGAGGGGGGCTGGGGATTTAGCTCAGTGGTAGAGCGCTTACCTAGGAAGCACAAGGCCCTGGGTTCGGTCCCCAGCTCCGAAAAAAAGAACCAAAAAAAAAAAAAAAAGAAGAAGAAGGGGGAGGGAGGATGGAATGTGGGGTTTTGGACAGGATAACATTTGAAATGTAAATAAATTTTTAAAATTCAATAAAAAATTGAATGGCATTGTGAAATGGGAGAATATATTGATAAACCAAATGTGTGATAAAGAATTTATATCCAAAATATGTAAGGAATTCACACAAGTCAATAACAATGTCAAATTAAGGCAGATAATAAGGCAGAGAGTGAGTTCTAGGTTTTGCATAAAACTTACAAAATTAGCACATGAAAAAGACAATTAACAAAGAAGAAAACTGGAAACATCCAAACAAAGCTAATTAAACCAGTAAATGGCATAGACACACAGAGGCATTCCAGACCAAATGTGATCATTATAATTGATCATTATAATGAAGCTATAAGATGCTAGTGTGATATGCCACATATTCTTAGAAAGTTCCCTATATGATTTGAATGAGAATGACCCCCCTACCAAGCTCAGTTGGTGGAACTGTTTGGTAAGGATTATGAGGTGTGGCCTTGTTGGAGAAGGTGTGTCACTGGTCGTGGGCTTTGTGGTTTCAAAAGCTCGCACTATTCCTTTGCTCTCTGCTTTCTACTTGGATCAGTATGTGAGCTCTCAGTTGTTGCTCCAGCCACCTGTTGCCATTCGTTACTCTGCCATCTTAGATCCCAGCCCTCTGGAACTACAAGCCCAATTAACCTCTTTCATTTGTAAGTTGCCTTGGCCATGGTATTTTCTCACAGCCATAAAACAAAATAATATAACAACAACCTAAGACACCCACATTGTACAAATGATACAGAAAAATCATTTTATACAAATGAACCAAAAAGCCATTTGACATAAAAAGTTTTATTCTTTGGGCACTAGAGCCATTTGAGCTGCTAAACTTTTTCCATGCTCTGCCTGTTTTCTCCTTTGGAAGTGTATCCTTAAAAAATTGTCTTACTTGACTTTTTAATATTGGTGGATAAGAGTAATCTTGGTGTTGTACAAAGGAACACACAAAGTGAAAGTAACGTTGACAAGGGAATTTCTTTTTAAAAGGGTGAATGAGACCCCACAACTGGCTATCAAGTACACATGGCTGAGATGGCTCTGTCTTTTATCCCCGATTTAAGTACTGATTGTGTCTCATACCATTGGCAGGAACTTGACTTCACAATCTGACATGATTGACTAATCAGACACAAAAGGAAATTTGGGCCTTTGTCTAGATATCTACCTTTGACAGAAAAATAAAAATAAAAATGTTTTTCACACTATATCTTGGTCCATTTTTTGTGGGTGTATATGTGTGTTGGGGTGTTTGTATCTGTTCACATCTCTCTGTCTCTCTGTCTCTGTCTTTCTGTCTATGTCTGTGTCTGTCTGTCTGTCTGTCTGTCTGTGTGTGTGTGTGTGTGTGTGTGTGTGTGTGTGTGTGTGTGTGTGTGTGTAGGCCAGAGATCAGCCTCAAGTTTCTTCTTTCCTTCCACTCTGGATTCTGGATATTGATCTCAGGTTACCAAGCTTGCAGTCATCTTTAGATTAACTCTTAAAAGAAGGGTCAATAATTTATCTTTAAAGTATTATAATCTTTTGGGCAATTTGGAATGTCATTTCTCCACTTAGGGCTAGAGGTGTTTCATAACAAAAGGAAAAATGAGAGAAACAGGTTTGTTGAAAAGGAAGCTAAGACGAATTACCCTTCAAAATGAGATTTATTAGGAGATCTCTGAAACCATGTGGGGAACATGGTTGGGCCTTGCAGTAGGATAATATTAGAGAGAGGTGGAACAACATTTCAGTGCCAACATGAGGGAGCCTTAAAGGGAGAAAGGGGGACTTCCATTTAAAACCTTTTGATTTAAAATATCATGTAATAAACTACATTTAAAAGAATTAAAGAAAAATATATATACTTTTAAATCTATAAACTGCGCACTGGTGAGATGGCTCATTGGGAAAAGGTGCCAATTGACTTAACTTCAATTCCCAGGACTAACATAGTAGAAGAACCAACTTCTGTCAGTTGTCCTCTGACCACCACATGAATGCCATGACACATATGTGCCCACATAGTGCACATACATGTACAAATTAGATGGTGTAATTACTTTTTTAGTCTATAAAATAAGAACTGGAAATATGACTCAGTCAGTAAAATGGCTACTGTGCAAGCATGAAGTTCTGATTTTGGATCTTAGCACCTATGTTTAAAATCTGGGCACAAAAATAACACAATTCTAACCCTAGCACAGCATGATGTTAAGACAGAAGGAATCCTAGAGCTTACTCAACAGTCACCAGGTTCAGTGGGAGACTCTTGTCTCAAATGATAAGGTAGACATTTGAGGCCACTCAGTGTCAATGTTTATCTTATACATGACATACATATGAACATATACATTCATATAGTGTACTCAAATGTATACATCCCCAAAATCTATAAAATACCCTTACTTTATCAAGAAGTAATGTTTCCCTTCATGGCTTTCAAAAACTTCTACTGTGTTCCCCTTTTCATACTCTAAAGAGGGTATTTGTGACAGTCTCTCCTTTCCCGTGGTGTTTCAAATTCTAAGGTGGGGCAATTGTGATACTTGGCTAGGGATTTAGGAACTGAAGCACAAAGCTGTTTGTGATCTTCACTGACTAACGATCCTTCAGCAAAGCTTGGGAGAAAGAATGAAGTCTGACTTTAGGAAAGTCAGGTTGTTGCAATAGGAAAAAATTTGAATCATGAGGTCTTTAAATGTCCCAAAGGTTAGTTAAAAAGGAGGGTGGGTGGGCTTTTTGTTGTTGTTTTGTCCGTTTGTTTTAGTTTTACTTTGTGTTGCCATAGTAATAAGGCTTTCCTTTAAAGGGAAGAACAAGCAGAGAGAACTCGTGATGAGCAGACACATGATGGAAACCTACCTGGGGACCTGCTGATTCTAAGGGGCAATTAAGGCTATCTTCTGACTTTGGACTGAAGGATGGGGGCAAAGTTCAAGAAGCTACTTCAAACTTTCAGGCAAACAATATGTTCTTGTGATCAGAGAGGATGAGCAGTTCAGCTAATCATTTATGATATACGAAGAAAAGGAATGTTAAAGACTTTGGGCCTGGCTTTCTTATATGTAACCAAGAAAAGCATCTCTTGACTCTTAAGTTTGAACTACCTTCTCAAACCTCTACTCTGAGTTCTACCTTTAGGCATGTATAAATGAACAAAGGAGAGGTAGGGATATGGGCATGTCTGCAAATAACTTGATCAGTGACTTGTTTTTATTAAAATATTCCAGAGGTGCCTATCCTTTTTTTTTTTGTTTGTTCTTTTTTTCGGAGCTGGGGACTGAACCCAGGGCCTTGCGCTTCCTAGGTAAGCACTCTACCACTGAGCTAAATCCCCAGCCCCGTGCCTATCCTTTTTATTTGTGTATTTTTCCTTAGGGTTTTGAAACAAGATTTCACCGTGTAACCCAGGCTGGCTGGGGACTGTGTAGCTTAGTCTGGCCTTGAACATAGTATATAATATAACCTGGGTTGCCTTGAAACTTTGCATCCTCTTGTTTCCATCTCCCAGGTATTGGAATGACAGGCAAGAAACATCCTACACTTTTTTTTTTCCGGAGCTGGGGACCGTACACTTTTTTTTAAAAAAAAAATTCAAATAAAGCAAAACAAATCTATTCTGCCACCAAAGGCCTGAAACATACACCTTGCCATATGTTGGCTGTGCTTTATCCATGTCCTTCTTTGGAGAAGCAATCTGGTGTTCCTGGATTAACATTTGAGTCTTTCCACTGAGGGAGAAGCCTTCCTTAGGAAATGGTGCAAAGTATTTAAAGTATGAGGTGGGTAATTCATGGCCAGGAAATCTAGAGACTGAGGTGAATAGAAACGGGGGGGGGGGGAGGAAGAGAGGGAGGGAGGGAGGGAGGGAGGGAGGGAGGGAGGGAGGGAGGGAGGGAGGGAGGGAGGGAGGGAGGGAACAGGTAAGAACAAGGGAGCTAGAGCAACAGCATGAGCTGCAGTGAGTGCAAACGCCAGAGAGACAGACACAGAGGCTAAGAGAGGGAGGGAGGGACAGAGAAAGGGAGGAGGGATGGAGGGACAGAGGGAGGAACAGAGGGGTGGAGGGGGAATGGGAGCACAAGCAGGTGAAAGAGAGAGAGAGAGAGAGAGAGAGAGAGAGAGAGAGAGAGAGAGAGAGAGAGAGAGAGAGAGCAAGAAAGGAAGGAAGAACGGAAGGAAGGAAATAAAACAAAAGGAAAAAGGATATGCAGGTTCTCGTTGACCACTGAGCTAAATCCCCAACCCCTCAGGCTGAAACTCATGTTCTTCTGCCTTCTGGTGAATGAATGCTAGGATTATAGGCACTTGCATTTAAGTCCAGACAATGACATCTTTTAAAAAAAGATTTATTGGGGTTGGGGATTTAGCTCAGAGGTAGAGCGCTTGCCTAGAGCGCTTGCCTAGCAAGCGCAAGGCCCTGGGTTCCGTCCCCAGCTCCGAAAAAAAGAAAAAGAAAAAAAAAGAAAAAAAAGATTTATTTATTCTATATAAGTACACTGTCGCTCTCTTCGGACACACCAGAAGAGGGCATCAGATCCCATTACAGATGGTTGTGATCCACCATGTAGTTGCTGGGAATTGAACTCCGGACCTCTGGAAGAACAGTCGGTGCTCTTAACCACTGAGCCATCTCTCCAGCCCCAGACAGTGAAATCTTTTAATACTATATATGTCTTGGTGAACCTGGAAAAGTTTTGTATGCTGGAGAAACGCAAGGGACTTGTAATATTGGCCTTCCAACTCGACAGCAGAACCTAACAAAGAACAAACAGGCAATATATAATCTTCACTTATAAAGTCCCCTGCTGGGCTTGTATTTTGTGCTGGGCCCTATATTTTGCAATCAGACACATACTTTGTGCTCAGCCTGTACAGTTAGACAGTTACACCCACCTTTCACTATTTGAATGTACAAATAAGAGTAACTGATGACCATCACGTCACAGCTAGTAGCCAATGAGGCACGAACACGTGAACAGGAGAACCAATGGCTGCTGGGCCTGGCATGACACAAGCCATGCTTGGTGGTCTCAGCGGACAAACTTTAGTCCAAACCTCCCGTCACTCTGTTCAAATTCTGAGTCCCTCCCATTTGTCCCTCCCCCAGGACCAACAGGATTGGTTAAGGCAACCAAATTGTCCTATTAGGGAATGGGGGGAAGGGGAGGTGACACCAAGGCACAGCCCCAAAAGGGTCGTGTGCAATTCCACGGGTGTGGGCGGGACCAACATATATAAGATCTTCCTGCCCGGGTCTTGGAGCCCATTTCACCTTGAAGCATCTGTGGTTGCAATGTCTCCTGGAGTTCTCGCCTGGAGGCCTCTTCATCAGGTATGGTGCTGCCTTCCGCTTGGCACCCTAAGGATTTCTGCCATTTCTAGACATCACCCATTTCATTTATGTCCTTTTCTTTTATGGTCTTTTGTTTTCTTTCACTAAAACTCTTTTTGGGAATGAGAGATAAGGGATATGAGGAAAGGAGGATAGGTGCAAAGCGTAATGGATTATTTCTGGTTGTTTTCCCTTTGTGAGATAGGTTGGGTTTTTTTTTTGTTTGTTTGTTTTTTGTTTTTTTGTTTTTTTGTTTTTTTTTTTTTTTTGGAGCGGAGGACCGACTCAGGGCCTTGCGCTTGCTAGGCAAGCGCTCTACCACTGAGCTAAATCCCCAACCCAGTGAGATAGAATTTTTATGTTGCACAGGCCGGCCTCACCTTTCTGGGTTCAGGTGACCTTTCTGCCTCCTGAGAAGCTGATCCCCAGGGTTTGTTTGGGTTTTAGAATAGGTCGAGGTAGGAAAATTTAGGCATAAGTGAGGGAAATATTTGGCAACAGGAGTACTTTAGATTGTCACTAGGATGCGGTGTTGGGACATAACTTGAAAGGTATTATTGGAAGGGGCTGGCCTGGTCCAGTGCAGGGACTGAGAGATGGCTGCAGGATTCTGGGGACTTGATGGAACTGGGAAGGGCCAACACTTGGGACAGTTGAGAAGTTGCTGGAACCCGGATCGGTCTGGGTCTTGTTCAGAGCTGGAACTGAGATAGATGGTGGGTGGACCAAAATGGCGCTGGAACAGGGACGAGGTGGTGCTGGGCACAACTAGCAGGTTGCAGGGACCAGGATGGAGCTGGATGGCAGCTGATTCTGGAAATAGGAGTGACATTTTGTGATGGACAGAGGTCAGTGGAGTCTGTCTCAGCAGCTCCTCCTAGTGGAGCAGTTGCTCAAATCCTTGCAAGGAATTAAAAAAAAAAAAAAAAAAGTCTTACAAAGTAGCTTCCGCTGGCTTACTTTTCAAAACTGACAGATCAGCCTCAGCCTACTTCAAGTGCAGGGATTAAAGATGTGCTCAACCACACCCAGCAAAAGGGGCTGTCTTTAGATTCTTGAGCAGACTCAGAATTGCTACAGCCTGCATGGGCAGGGACATTCAGGACAGACCATATTAAATATTGCTCTGCCTTGCCTTGAACAGATCAGTGGGCAGGAACCAGCATTCCTGCACTGCCTGTCTGCATAGAGCCAGAAGACTGTGAGGATCAAGCACCAGTACCAGGAAAGTCATCATCTCAGCACTTCAGTAGGGTAGGTACTACACAGAAAACAGCGGGGTGAGCATCTATTTTGGGAGTAGCCTTTAACTGTAGCAAAGAGCTGGTTCAACGTGTTTCCTGCCAAGATTCACAGACCGCAGGGTAGGGCCATACCTGGGATGACAGTTGTCTGTTTACTTTCTGGGGTTATTTTTGCTTTTAATTCCAGATTCCATACTATGTAAACCCATACGCTTGATTTATCAGCCCTCCTCAGTCTCTGCCCTATCCTGCTGTCCATACCTGTGGCTAAGATGCTTTATTACTTGGAGGACCATGACAGCACCTGTTGTCCTTCAAAGGCCTTAATCTATTGTAGAAGCCCAGATTTACACTGTTCCTCTGTCCATGCCTACACTTTAGCTTGTCATATGTTCTTTGCACCCAGCACTGTGATCACATCTGCTGAGTTCCAGTCATCTTTCTTACCTGTTGAGCACTTCTTCAGGAGGAGGAGAGTTTTCTATGTGCTGCCAGTCTTGGACCTAATAAGGAATGGGCTAAATCCAATACAGCACTACGTGGGTGGCAGAGTGTTCTCCTGTTCTGTCCTCCACTGGGTCTTTTCCAGTACTCTCAGGTATGCTCTTTGCCTCCTGACATTGGCATTTTCCCTCCAGGTACTTGCAGAATATGGAGTAGCGTCCCTGGACTTTCAAGGAGGTTGCTGCAACTGGAGGTCAGCAGGGTTCAGTGAGGTTCCGGAAACTTTCTGTGATTGCACAAGACTGAATGTCTGGGAGGAGGAAAGGTGATGGGAATCATTAAGTACCACCTTAACTTCATTTGCATTTCAGGTTGTGGAAACCAGGACATCACTGCCTTTCTGTATGGCATTGGTTTAGAATCTTTGAGTGCTAGTGTTAGGTCTGCCCATAGAGGGAGGGAACAATGGCTGTAGCTCTATTAGATGACTGGTGTAAGGGGATGGATCTGGACCCCAGGAAGGCTGTACTCATTGTGGGCATCCCCGTACAGTGCACTGAAGCTGAGATAAAGGATGCTCTGAAAGAAGGCTTACCTCCTTTGTGTGCACACAAGGTGATAGGCAGAATGTTCAGGAGGGAAGATGAAGCTAAGGCAGTCTTAATTGAACTGACTGAAGTTGTCGATTATACTATGATGCCTACTCATATACCAGCAGAGGGTGGGGCCTGGGAAGTGGTTGTCAAACCCCGTAGCCCAGATGATGAGTTTATCAATAAGTTGATCTACTTTCTGAGAGATGAAGGGCGGAGAATGGTAGATGTGGCCAAAGCCCTGGGGTTTAGCACTGTCCCTACAGGGAGAATGGAGCTAAAGAATTTAGACCAAGACAAACCAAAAGGCTTGAAGTCTCTGTGCAGTAATGGCACATGTTACCAAAAACTAAAAGTGTTTTCTGGCAGTCCCTTTCCCGGCCCAGGAGAAGAAAGCTTTGAGACCTGGTTAGAGGAGGTCACTGAGCTGATGCACTTATGGCAGGTGTCTGAGAGTGAGAAGAAGCAGCGCCTTGTGGAGAGTCTGCGTGGCTCTGCCCTGTCAATCATGCAGGCACTGTGGGCTAGCAATGACTCCCTAACTGTGGAGCAGTGTTTGAAAGCCCTAAAGCACATCTTTGGGAATAAAGAGGACTGTAAGGTCTTCCAGTTCAGGTTCCTTCAATCTTCTCAGAAACCTGCAGAGAAGATATCTGATTACTTGCTACGCTTAGAGCCCCTGCTGCAAAAAGCAGTACAGCAGAGCCCATTGTCAACACACAGTGCAGATTCAATTCGTCTCAAGCATATCTTATCTAGGGTCTCCATGACCACTGGCCTTCGGGGCAAACTATCTCTCTTAGATCAGCAAGGGTGCCCACCTACTTTTCTGGAATTAATGAAACTCACTCGAGATGAGGAAGAGTGGGAGACCACTATGGTAGGGAAGGAGCAGAATCAGGCAGAAAAGGAAAACAGGACACGTGAGACAGCAGATCAAGTTGTTACCCAGGAGGAGTACTTTAGGGAGATCAGCACCCAGACCATAGGAGAGGAGATCACATCAGTGAAACGGAGGCGACTGCTATGGAGACAGAGTACTGGAGAAGAGGAACATATGAGGGAATCAGGTTTCTGGGCTGAAAATGAATCAGATGAGGAGAAACCCTTTGTTACAATACAGGAATCGGGAAACGAGAGAGGGGCTTGGGCTATGAGCCACCCCAACCCCAAGGAAATATAGGCTCAGGACATGCAGGAATTCCTTCCTCTGGCAGGCAACAGAGATACTGTGACAAAATCATGGGGCAGCCCAGGCAAAGAGCAGGGGACATGGGTGTTGCAGAAGAGCAGCGGGGCCAGGGTAAAGCCCCCAACTTCTTACTACTTAGAAATGATTACAACAAGCAAGGGCAAGTTCCATGCAGCTCAGTGACAACCAAATGCCAGGCCCACAGGGAGTGTCAGAGACAGAACTGGGGAGCTAATATGATAAGCAGACTACAGGGTCATCCAGACTGTAGTTGGCATACTAGTGGGTCACAAGATGGTGACGCTGGGTGCTCTGAGCTAAGGATGCCCACCAGCACTGAAGCAGCACAGGGCATAAAGGAGCCCGCCACGGGGTTGTCTTGGGCAGAGGACACCAGTGCCTGGGAGCAAGTACAGCTAGGGAGGGAGGGAGTACCCAGGAGAGGAGGCCGCAGGATCCAGCCTGTCTTCAGGATCATCTACACTGCTCTAGGGGAGCCCCATGAGGGCAGCACCCTTGAGTCCTTCCGTGAGTGAACTCCCCCCACCCCCGTGAAACCCCCAATCTCCAGACCCACCAAAGGATGGGGGGATGGGGGCTAGGCAGTGCCAACGCAGGGCAGTTTCCCTCTTGGCACCTGACAGGACACCAGTGCCTGAGAAGAGCCCCAGGCTGGGGCACATGGCACCATAGGGTTAATGCCCTCAGCTGGCCTGAGAGCCTGGGAGTGTGCAGGGCAGATTTTGTGCGAACAAACAGGAGATGGAAGAACATCAGGAGGAGGACTCTGTGTGTGTCGGGGTTGGGCTTGGGGGGGGGGGGGCGTAGTTTGTTCTTCTCCCTTTTGTCCAGGGCTGCTGGAGAATTCCAGAGAGCAAGCAGGGAGAGCCAGTGAATTCAACTCTGCCAAGGCTGGCCCCAAACCCTGCCGAGCTGAGGGGTGGTCTGGCGGCATTACCAGAGCGCCATCCTCCATCTGCCATCCATACCAAACGCGTGGACGTTCCAGAAGAGGCCATCTCGAGGGTTCTGCCTACTGCCTGGCTCTCCCAATACGGACGCCCCTTCCCCTTCCCATTACTGTCCAGAGGCTGTACCCCCTGCTCTGGAACCCCGCCTTCTTACCTGCTAAGCTCATAGTGACCCAGTTGCCCAGTGAGTCCCTTCCCCCACTGTGTGCTTACCCACCATTGGCTGCTCCTGTACAAAGCCGTGAGTGAGGTGTGTGTGTTAAGGAGGGTAAGTGGATGCTATGCTCCCACCAGTTCCCTGTGCCTGGACTGTGTATTCTACACTGTTGTGGGTGATCTCTTGAGATAGCAGAAGGTCCGTGTGTGGGCAGGGCCTATATCTTCTAGTGACCACTCAAAGTTTCTGTTATGTTTTCAATGGTTTTAATACAAGCTTTGTTGAATAAATTTCAAGAATGTTCTGGCTATGTTCTACCTCTGCTGCGAGTGAGTTGGAGGGTAGTCGTGGTGACTGGATTGACACTGGCATGTATGCATGTCAGAGACCATGAGGGGCTATGGTGGTCTCCTGGGTGGGAAGGAACCAGGCTACTGGTAGCCATTGGGTTCAGGATATAATAGCCATCTGTCTTCCTAGGGCTCTTCGCAGGACAGGAATAAAGGGGCTATATGCTGAGGGGCGGATGCAGTATAGGATGCAGGCCCCAGGATTCCTGGTACAGCACTGTACTTGTAGAGAGCACAGGGCATCTATGTGATAGATTGACAGATGTACAAAAAGATGCCCTTATAGATGTGATGCCTAACTCAGAGCGTAGTGTTTTTCCACCCACCCTGTTTAATCTACTCCTGACTGGTTAGGGGCCAGCTTCTTTGTCCACTAAAGGGTGTTTGAGGACTGGTTGGACCGAGGCTTGGCAGACTTTCACAGGAAATAGGGAAAGGAGGGACTCATTCTAGACACGTGTCACAGCATTCTTCCTTTCCCTTGGTGGGAGTGTGTTTGACTGTTTGCATGCACTCATGTGTGCATGTACTCGAGTGTACATGTGTTAGTATGCAGTTCTGACTGACTGTTGGACAGTGAATAGGTATGTGAGTCACTGTGTAGGGGCTTCTTTTTGAATGTTGGGAATGTGTGTGCTCATGTATGAAAATCTCTGGATGTGTTTGTCACTGAAGGTGAGTGTGATCACATGGCATTGTATGTATGCAAGAATGAGTGTGCCAGAGGATGAGACTGGATTCAGTAAGGGTCAAGTGTCTTGAATTTGAGCCCTGTATATGTCTATGAATATAAATGGATAATGTGGCTGTGGAATGTGCTATAGAGCTTGTGAACCAGTGTGTCATAAAGTTTGGTGGGTCTGACTTGATCAAATGAAGGTGGAAAGAGGTAACAGGAGGCAGAACTTCATTTTCACAGACGCATGCATCATTCTCATGGCTCAATATTATCTATAGTGGGTGCTCAGAAATCAATCTTGAGTGGGCAATTCTTCCCTTTCCTTAAGGTTTACAGCTCTGAGGAGGTTACTTCCCCAAGGAAATCATCTTTAACTTGAAAATCCAGATTATACACCTCTTCTAATGGTTATTATTGGAATGGGGTTGTTGTTGACCACTATTTTTTCATGGGGAAGGAGAGCTCTCTGTTTGATACCATTAAAGAGAAGCAAGGGAATAGCCTATCTGTGTATAGTAAATTCATATTAAAGCCACACATCATTGTGGGACCATGAGAGGCAGCCTGGTCCCTGGTTGAGCTAAGGCTAGAAGCCCCAAAGACCCTGGAGGGATGGTAGGAGCCTTGCCTGCTCCCGGACCCCAGGCTACAGGCCCCCATAGACTAGTGGTCATTGGTCACATAAGAACAATGTCCCTCCACATGTAGATGAGGAAAAGGAAGTGACCTGTGGTCAGATAGGCTCAAGACAGAGATCACCATTCTAATGAGGTACCTAGAGGTGCGGATGGCTTAACCAATAAGCTTTCCTTCTCAGACACTCCTCCCTGCAAGAAGTATTTAACCTCAGGCCCAGCCTGAGAAGTGGGGGTATGGTTTTACACATCTCCTTTCCACCACAGCAATAAATGATTTGGAACCACAGACTGTCTCTTTTCATTGAGATCTGCAGTGGGGAAAGCCATGGAGAAGGGCTTCCATAGAGCCACCATCTAGTATCCTGTAGAAGGCCTCTCTGCACTCCCAGTGACCACCACCAAGTCTAAGCCTGCCACCAGCCATCAAGCCAAGGACTCTCCCTGTGGGATCAGCTCCCAGCCCTGGGCCAGGCACCTACATATCTAAGAGCCTGGGAACCCCACAGCCCTGGCCTCTACACAGTCCCAGGGACCACCTCCCCCACACCGCCCCTAGCCAGCTCCAGCTGTCCTGTGCCTCAGACTGCACTTTCCCACCCCGGACCGGTGTCTCAGAGCCTCCCTACAGCCCAACACCTGCCCCGCAAGACCGTGGGGGTAAGTGCAGTCAAATTTTCTGCGTCCTGGCTCCACAAAAGGATGTGCCCTGTGGCAGAGCAGACTCCGGGCTTCACACATCACACATCATCTTATTTTGTTTTAGGCAGGCTCACTCTAAGCAAAACAAAACAAGACAACAATTCACCTCTTCAGTGTTCCAAGATTACATCAGGGATCAGGCCTGTGAACTCTGAATGACCTGTCTCCTGAGTGCTAGGGTACAGGTACCAGCTACCATGTCCAGTTTTGTTTGGTAGCAAGAATGGCATCTGGTAAACCACATGCCTAAAACTACCAATTTATTATACTTAAGTGCACTCCTACACAATTGTTTTTAAAAGAAAATTATAATGCTGGTATGTAATATCTTAACATTTATTGTCATTTGTGTACATTAATGTGGATTAAACAAGTATAATTAAAACACTAAGCAATTAAAAAGAAGTAAATTAATGCAAAACCATCCGTCTGTTAGCTGCAGAATTTTGTGTCTAAGACACAAAAGGGCTGTTTTGGATTCAAATCAGTACTAACCTTACAAGCTGTCTGAGTATATTCCATATTTCTAAAACTCTTTAAATGGCAGAGTACACCTTTAAGGTGGGGAATTCATCAGATACAGAGCCTCTTCTTCCATCCCTGAGGCCTGTACTGACATGCCCAGGTAACTAAGGGAGTAACTTAGTGTTCTCTTATTAATTCATTTGGCACACATATGGTAATGCCCATCATCTGCTAAGTCCCATCCTAGAGCTGAACTTGAGAAGACTAGTTCATAATTAGTATCTGGGTGTGGAACAATGTACTCCTTCTCCTCTTCAGAGTACATGTAACAGATAGTCAAATAAATAGAATGTTCTTCTCTGATTACATGATAGGAAGAACAAGTCCACACTCAAATGTGTCTAGGGTTCAAATTCTGGAGAAAGAGAAGAGTTATAAGTAAATCCAACAAAGAGGCCTTCATTTTGCATCCCCAAGTCTTGAGGGCTATTTTTCCTTTCAAGGAGCTTCCAATTTAAGGCCGAGCCCAAAGGCAGCAGAGTGAAGTTGAATCCGAGCAGTGTATTAGTAAACTCAGGGATGAACCTGCGTCTGCTGGGTCAGACATCAGCTGGCAGTGTTTGAGTACCTGGGGACCTAGAAGTTGATGTTAGTTTGAGACAGATTCAGGACTAGAAAACAGGTCACAAAAGGCAATGTGATCAGGGCAGAGAGCCTACTGCACATCTCACTGGATAGCAAGCTTTTCTTTGAGAAGTTGCATAAGCCAAATTTGTTCCCATGTGAACACCTCTGTTTGTAGGAGAGGGAAAGGGAGCAGTTAAATTACCGTAGTGTTTCGAGGAGGGACCCAAGAAGCCCAGAGATGGGGTGAATTTCACACTTTTCAAAACCATTTCTAACACTACACTTCAGGGAAATATTTCACATTAGGAACAGGGGCCCTTCAAACAGCCTGACACATAGTCAGTGCCATTGTGGTTATCGCTTCTGGAGAAAGTATGGGCTCTGGGGGGTTGGGGGAGGAGAAAGGGAGAAAGAGAGAGACAACAGTGGTTCTACAGGAGTTTTCACACTTCTCTGAGCATTACTTTCTTCATTTCTAAACTGAAGATGAGAATATCTTAGAGATTATTAATTAGATCCAAGCCAGTGCTTTGTGGTAATGCCGGGTGTGTGGCGAAGTCTCAAGAAACCTTATCTGTTTTCTTCTTTACCCTTTTAAGATCTATACACCTTAAAAGCAGCTCAGAGAATAAAAGTCCAGAAATACTGAAGCTAAAGATTTTAACCAACTATGAAAATTCAAACGGACAAGGATATCCCTTTGGTTAGAAGCCTTCTAATAGTGTATCTTATCAAATTTAAAGCTGGGTAAACTTTCCAACATGTGCTGACATAACTGACTGGAAAAACTCAAAGGAGAATGGGAGGAGGTAATTTAAATCTGCTACACAATTCAATCAAAGACAATTAACTATTTCAAAAATTGTGAGAAATTTAAAAATACACACATCCACACACTCACACAGAATGAATAGACAAGCTAAACATTAGCCTATTGCCAACCCTTAGCATTCAATGCCTGTAATTTCCCTACCAGGGATCGTCAACAGTTTCTTTGGCTTGGCCCATCAGAAGTTTCAGAAAGTCTGCATAAGCTGATACCTAGACTTGTACCCATGTCTAACATACTGGGCCATCTGCACTCATTACAAAGCCAACATATCTTAGGGAAGTCAAAGTGGATTCATTTATATTGGAAGCAAGGATTTCAAGCCTGAACTGAGATATTCCTAAGGTATAAAAGGCTACACAAAAGTAATTATAACATCATTGTTATACAATCTTGAATGTATGCTACTTCAGTACAAGGTGGGCAGAAGTACAGTGGAACCATGGAGGATATAAGGGAGGAGGAGCCAACAATTTGGGTCAACTGGACAGCCAAAGACAGCTGGGGATCATCAGCTTCTGTTCAGCCTGGAGAGTCAAAAAAGGAAATAGAGGTAACAGTGAGACAAAGTAAGTATCCAATCCCTTACAGCCAGGTCTCTTGGGATAGATAACTAACTGTTGCAGTAATTGAGAGGCCAAGCCCAACACAAAAGCATTTCCTGGAGAGAAAGCAACATTCTAGGCAACCAAAGAGGGAAAATATGCTGTGTTCAGGCACTTGGGTCCATCCCACTGGCTACTGGCCCAGAGGATGCTTTTAGTCAACATCTTGGTTATGAAGCCTAAATCTAAAGCTATGCAAATAATGCCAGAAGACGGCAGAGAGCCTGGTGCTAGTTTGAGAGCTGAAGTGAGGTCGTGATTTTACCATATACCAACTACATGTTTGTTCAGAACCATTCCCTTTCTGCATCTTTATTATCTTGTTAAAAACTAGCCCCAGGTGTTCCAGGGTTAACAGATTCAGCTGAGGTTCTATATATTTCTATAAAGGAAGATACTATGACTCTAGCAACTTGGAAAGAGTCCCAGGGTGGGGGTGAGAGTAGGGAGGGGTTCATACATTTCTTAAGATCTCAAAGCAGCAAAGGACAAGGTCTTGAGATTCTCTAATTAGGTGACTGAAAAGTATAGCAGGGTCCTGAAGTAAAACCCAGGTCCAAACCAGGGCAAATTTTTGTTTTGCTCCTGTAGCTTAATGGGGCTCTGGGATGCTTATCCTACAAGCTTCCAGTACTCACCTAGAAGAGCTTCTCATAGCATTTCCCACAGTGGATGGTGTCACGGTGAATAAAGATCTGATCTAGGAGATCTCCCATTGGTTTATTGCAAATCTCACACTAAAAAAAGCAAAATGGAGGTCAGTACTAAAGCAGATGCTGTTGATGAATTGATGGCACATCCTGGACTTCCAAGGAGATAAGACATTGCAAACATAGATATTAAACATGATCTATAAAGCAACATAAACACACAATAAAACACCAAAAGTAAGCTGGCAGGGACTGGGTAGACGGCTGAGTCAGTAAAGCACTTGCTGCAGATTTGATCTCCAGAGCCCATATAAAAGCTGGGTGCAGAGGTACCAACCTGTAATCCCAGAGCTGGCAGGCATGGGATTTCTAGGGCTCTGAATACTATTTGTGCACTTAAATAACAGACAGCAACTGAGGAAGACATCCAGTGTTGCTATCTGGCCTATACCCCCCCCCAACACACACACACACACACACACACACACACACACACACTGGCAGGATGATCTCAGTATCCTGGTGAGGGGCTGCAGTTTCACAATCAGCCTGGGTTAAAATCTTGACTTTTATTTCTTAGCTGAATTAGATGGGCAAGTTACTGAAACTTTCCCAGCTTCCATTTCCTTACCTAGAAGATTAGGAGAGGCTGGAGGATGTGAATGTTTAAGGTCCAAAAGAAGGTGACAGTGTCCCATGGAAGAGAAGGACTCTGTTTTAGTAGCCCAGTCCCTCCTATAAACCTGTGTAACCAGGAATGTCAGTGGCAGGACTTCCTAACCCTGGCAGTTGATTAAAAAAGAGACCAAGAAGTGCCAGGTTTTCAAGAACTCTGTCTCCAGCCTGAGGCTTCTAGCTTCAGGCAACCAAAGGTACACGGGAAGGAGAGAACAGCCTTTAGAGAACCCCAAGTCCCATTGCTCATTCTTGCCCTTCTTATGGCAATCTGGGTACTTCTACTTCTCAACTTCTCCTGGCAAAGTATTCTTCAATGTAAATCAATTAGGCTTCTATTTCCTATATAATGTTTCTATCCTTTTAATTACTGTACACAAGACTGGAACATGGACTTAGAAAGGTGCTGATACATTGAGGGGTCACTTCTGGGCATGCAGAAAATGGACAAGCAATGTATATGAATGACACTAACCAATGTAATCTTGGGGGATTACTTCTCTTGGGGGAGCAAAAAGCAGCTGGGTAGTGCCAAGGATAAAATTTAGTGCCAACCCTGTTTCAACTGTGGGCAAGCAGGACACCAGGAAGTTGATTACATTGCTTTGCCTTGACAAGGTAGGCTGGTTCCTCCACCCCCAAGTTCCTACTCCACAGCAATGTTTGTCAAATCTTCTGGGCCAGGTGGTTGAAGATTGACACTGTCCTGGGACCTTTCCACCCAGTAACCATGGAGGAACCTAGGTTGATGACTGTCCAGGTAGCCAGTAAGTCTCTGCCATTTTTAATAGATTCAGAAGCTGTTCAGTCTGTAGTTCTTGCTTACTTAGGTAAAATTTATCCTCTTCAGGTCTCTGATAATGCTTACACTAGGCTAGTGACACCTTTGTCAGTGTGACAGCAGCAACCAAGGCCTCGGCTGGCTCCTCAGTTCTCTTTATGTGTAACATCAGGCCTCAGGCCTCACTCTCCTAGAGCTACAACTAGGCCTAGACACATTTTACCTTATTACCAGACTCAGAAGTGTTAAACTCAAAAAACAGATTTCAAAGTAACTTTTTACTATCCCTTTATTTAAAGAAACTTGCTTTACAATAACTGCTATCAGTAATCAACAACCCGTGTCTTATGGTGAATGATTGGATAGAAAAAAAGGTAATGTAAGGTCTGAGGATACAAGAGCTTAGGTTGTGAGGATCTAAGAAAGTTTATGGTCTAAGAAGTTATCTTAATGGTGTATATATGCAAGTTAAAAAGGTCTGAGGATGTGAAAGCTTAAGTTGTGATAAGAAAGTGGCTTAAGGTACAATATTTCAGATCTCTTTCCCTCTATGCTACTGTTGTAGTAAGACTTCAAAAGCTTAGAGGGTTTTTTTATACATTAATCAATGAAGTTCCAATAAGCTATTAATCTAGTTTTGCTAAAGCACTTCAAAATGTTATCATAGTCACAAGCTCAATATTTTAAATTTCCTTCAGTTGTCTTCTAAGTATAGATTTAAAAGTCTATACTTTTTTTTACTGTGCTTAAAAGGTCTGTCTAATCTATATACACACGGTCTTCTGGACAGAGGAGAAAGGCCCTGATTTCATGGTCTGGATTGGTACTGAAAATCAAGATCAAGTGAGCTTTTGCTCACTTCTGCTTCATGGGGAGTTTCCGTCCTCCCTGAACTTGCCTTAAAAAGTGTTTATACTTTTAACCCAAAATGATATCCCAGGCTTCTATTATGACACAAAGGTGGAAATTTACTGTTCAGCAATGGTAATGCTAATACATATATAAGACTTATCTCATATATCTAATATATGTAAGACAGTAAAAAAGTAACCTTAAAAAAACTCTTGTAAATTTTGGGGAATCAGCTTAAATCTACCTCTCTTCGGTCAAATGGACTCCAGATAAATACTGTCAATCAACGGCCTGTTTCTGCATTTGCCTTTTTCACTTATTCCTGAGGATAAATTTGTCCCCATTCCCCTGGTCTTGGGACTTCCCTCCCTCTACTAACAGGACCTTGGGCCCAGAAGTTTCAAATGTACACCTAAAATAAAATTTCTTCCTAAACTCAGCTTTACCTTCTGCCCCTAATATATCTGTTCCAATATCCTCCCAGCTTTAGGTGTTCCCTCAAAGTATGGATCCAAGACCAAAGCAGCTAGCCCCAGGTGGTCCAGCCTCATAGACTGCTTCAACTAAGCCTGCACTTTCCTAGTCCAAGACAGTCCTTCAGGAAGCCTGGACATTGAGGGAAACAGTCTGCTCTTCCTGGAATTGGCCTGCATACCAACTTTCTTGGGTCCTCAAAGATGTCAATGCCTTCAGACAGCAGGAAGCAGTCTAAAGAGCACAGCACCCCCATTCTTGCCTCATCATCACCCCTTCCTGTTTCCTGACCTTTTATAATAAACAAAAGGGAGGAATGTTAGAAATCAGGCACTCCTCCAGCCTACCCCTCAGAGCCTCTGTGCCTGCAGATAGCAGCCAGGTGCAGGTGCATTCCCACTGGTGCTACAAGTTACATATTTTCTATATGCAACACACATACTGTGTTCAGGGAGTGAGTGGCACTATTAGGAGGTGCAGCCTTGGAGTAGGTATGGCCTTGTTGGAGGAATTCAATCATTGTGGTGGAGGGCTTTGAGGATCCTTTGGTCAAACTCTGCCCAATGAGGAGGGTACTTCTGGCTGCCTTTGGATCAAACTATAGAACTCTTGGCTCCTCTGGCACTATGTCTGCCATGCTCTTTGTCCTGATGGACTGAATCTCTGAATCTGTAAGCCCCCATTAAATGCATTTTAGCGTCATCTATTTCCAAACTTGTTCTTTTTCATTCTTTCCCATGGTAGCAAATAATATCACATTCCTTTACTACAAGGCTCAGGCACAAACCCCTGGGATATCTTTTGAATCCTCACAACTTGCCACCCATGAGCAATCCAGCACCATTTTACCATCTTCATTGTCAAACTCCTCAGTCAATCTAGAGAGACCAGTTTCTCTAGATTGATTTGTGAATGAGAACTCCTAGAAAGAATCTGACTGACTGCTTCGAACATTAATGATGTGGAGAGGCTGGAATATTGAAGCCCAATTACAATTATCTTCCATTACCTTTGACCTACTAAACAGCAACTCTTCTTATCCTCTTACTAAAAAACAAAGACCTCACATCTTAACAAATAAAAACCCTTCTGGAATCTAGCAGTTAAGCAACCAATCAAATACTAAGTATGTACTTAATGTTTCCACCAATGTTGTTAAAGTATCTTGATTTATAGAATTAGTTGTTGTGAGAAAAATAAATGAGTATTTCAACCCCAGCTAGTTTTATGTTTGATTAATGTAGCAATTCAGCTTATAAAAGTAAGACCAAAAACAAAACAAAACCCTAACTGTAGGTAAGATTTCCCCTCAACTGGAGAAATTTATCATCTTAAATTGGTTTATTTTAAGCACTTAATTAAAAGCCATAGGTTATATATAGTATAATCAGAAATGGGCAATCTGTGCTTTAATTAAAATGTGAAATCATCTGTAACAAAATGATAAAATTTCTCATTCATAACAGTAAGTTATAAAACTTATGTAAGGTCAACAGTGACATTAAAATGAATTTAAATTTATAAAAAAATTAGACTTTATATCAAAGTTACACATCCTTTCTAAAATAGCTGTATATGTTCATCTCTCCCTCTGACTTCACCACTTCATTTTTCTCTCCTATATCAAAGGGGAGGACAGTGGCCTGTATTAAGATATTAAAAATTCCCATGTGTAAAGGTCACTTTCACTTGGAACACTAGACCCACACTTACCCGTCACATTTTTCTTTTAATGTTCATAATTAAGATTGTACTAAAATATCTTTATCACAAGCCAGTTGTAAAATTCCTTTCAAATTCTATAGTAAAGCCACAAATCTCAGTTTGGTTTGAGTTGAATTTCATAAAGCTTAGGGGACCACCTTAGATTGCTAAGTGTTAGGTAGCAAAGAAATCAGGACAAATTTCTGAGATGCCTCTAACATTCAAAGCAGACATGGCAGCCAGGCTCTCTGTACCTGTTACAGAGTTCTGGTTCTTCTTAGAAATTCTTCACTCCAGGACCTGAGCTTTGCTGCCCTTCCTTCAGCTTCTCCCTCCCATCAACATAAAGCCCAGCCATTGTAGGTTCATGCTGTCTTGGCTCTCTTGGCTCCTGGCTCTTCTCTTGGCCTCTTGCTCTACAGCTCCTCTTAGTTTCCCCCACCCTGCTCTTCTCTCCCTCTCTTGAACCTCACCTGTTTTTCTCTCATGGTTTAGTTCAGTCTGGACCCTTCCAGATGCCTCTGGCTGTTCTCTCCTTCATACTTGCAATAAACCCTTCTCCAGAACTATACCTAGGAGCAGTCATGTCCTCATTATTCATTCATCTGGTGCCAAAACCATGGGAGTAGCATATGAATTCCTTTCCAAGGAACCTGGCCTCTCTGAAATAGCCTGCTGATTTGACTTTCCTAAGGTATGTATGGATCATTTGTCTCTGCTGGCTTCTGCCACCTACCATATTATACTCCAAATTCAAGACGTCACTTCCTCAGACATATCTTCCCTCCATCTGCTCTAACCATTTGTCTCTCCTTGTGTACTTGGTAAGTGTCTCTCTGGCTCCTGCAACTTGCTACAACTTCTGTGCACTCATCATGCATCTCTTGGTCTCTCTGGCTCCTGGAGCCTCCTATATCCTCCTGGGATGTCTATCAACTGGGTACCTCTCTATCTCTCGGACCTGTTATGCCCATGAGGGCATCTCCTTACTCTTCCTCAAGTGTCTCCCAGTCCACCTCTTCAACAGTTTTGTCTGCTACCTTCTCTGTCTCTCTTCTCCTACTGGATAAATGTCACCCCAGAGTTGCCTGCTTTGTCTACTATTACTACAAAAGTCATACTGGTGTGCTAGGATGCTCCTCTTGTCCTACTGGGCCCCTGTCATGTAGAAAGGGATGCCTCTCCTTTGTGATTTGATACATTTCTCTCTGACAGCTCTCTCCTTCTGCTTGTATTGCAATTCTTGCAGCACTACACTTACCCACTCTGTTCCCGCTGGTCTCAGCTCCTTCCTGGAGCTTCCCCTTGCAGTCACACAGCTGTGCCTTCCGCTCTTTCCTTGCTTGCCTCCTCCCCCTCAGAGTTACCTGCTCTATCCCTCCTTATGCCCTCCAGAGCCTTGTATAGCCCTTCCTCTCCTTTTCCTTGGACTCAGACATTTTATTAAAACCTCACTGTCTTACAAGAAACAGCCTGGCCTAGGTACAGATCAATCAGTGGCCAAAGACTGGCACATTAGATTTTCCAACAACTTCTGCCACTGCACAAATGATCCCCAAATCTTATGTCTAAACTTGTTCTGCGCTACACTCCCAAAGATCTCTCGTCTCTAAGGTTGATTTTATTTTATTTTTTTGGGGGGGAGGTTCTTTTTTTCGGAGCTGGGGACCGAACCCAGGGCCTTGCGCTTCCTAGGTAAGGGCTCTACCACTGAGCTAAATCCCCAGCCCCTTGATTTTATTTTCTACTCTTAAAATTCTCCTATCTCTATAAGTTCTTTGCTCTCTACTCTTAAAGAAACCTCTTAAGACTATTTTGTAAACTATCTCAGGATTTGTAAGTTCATTAGGTATGGTTAAAAATCTGTAACAAAATTTAGCTTTAAAATTGTAATAAAAGACTTATAATGAAAAACCTATACATTGGTATCTTAATTTGATACAACTTACACTTGTTTAAAAAATAGATCTACACCTACATATAAGTAGATATTAGCCATAAAGCGCAGGATAACCACTCTACAATCCACAGACTCAGAGATGCCAAATAATACAGAAGGCCCAAGGGATGATGCTTGAATCTCACTCAGAAGGGGAAATAAAAATAGACATTGGAAGTGAATGGAGGGAGGGAACTGGATGGGAGAAGAGGTGGGGAGGTGAACAAGGCAGGAGGATCAGGTGTGGGGAGAGTCAGGACAGAGGGCAGCTGGGAAAAAGAAAGGAAATCGGTTGGGGAGCTTTATCTCAGGGATGAACCAGAGACCTGGGATGGAGGAGGCTCCTGGGAGTCTATGGGGGTGATCCCTAGCAGAGACTCCTAACAGCTGGGGATGTGGAGGACTGTAAGTAGCTACTGGCTAAGAAAATGCTGCTGATGAAGAGCTGTCACCAACAGATCTACCTGGATAAGGATCCTGCATGCTGCATGTACACTGTTGCAACCCAAAACATCTCAATTGGATTTAAGGCCAGCTTCATGGAAGGGAAATCATATCCCATACTCTAAGGCCTATCAAAGGCATTGGCTGGGGAGTGCATAGGCCCCATTGTGGAAAATACTGCTATTGTTGTTCATGGCTACAGACTATGCTGCTGTTAACTTTCATCAGGGAAGCTTTTTTTTTTTTTTTTGCAGTGAAAGGTAGTTACTGTAGACTTCTAACTAGTCACAGTGCTAATTGGTATGACTGTTGCTTAGGTCTAAGTGGGGGAAAATAATCATGCGTTTGTATTACTACCTTCCAAGACCCAGGAACCATCACAGAAGATGGAGTAGAACAAATGTAGGATTCAGGGCAGCTTGTAGGGTCACTGGTACCTCAGAAGTGGTGCAAGAGGCATATTGACTGACTTTGAGTGAAATAATGTCTTTCATCTGTTTTTGGTGCTCTATATTGGGTACATGGACATCTGTTCACATGTCCTCTAGGAAAATTTAATCCAATATCCTCTGATTTGTGCCATCCTATTCGTGCCAGTTAGAATGAATTGTATTTCTGTGTTGGGGCCTTTGTACTCAGTGACCTTCTATAAGGCATAGTTTTTTCCTAGGACACCTTTTTTTCTCCTTCACTCTGTTATTAGCCATGTAAACTGCCAACACTCCACTCTTCAGCTCACAGCCCCGCTGAGTCTCGGAGATTGTTGACAGCTGTGAACAGAAATCCAGTCTCCTGTGTACTTCCCACTCTCTGATGTGATTAGTTCTGTGCTCTTCAGAATACTCACACCTCTTTCTTACCTTAAAACAATACTCATGGCAGCAGATGCCAAGATGTTCAAGGGTAATCTTCGGACAGTCTTGGATCTCACGGCTACAGTAAGTACAGACCCCTTCAGTTGGTCTAGGAGATGGAAACAAGGATCAAGCAGTCAGGCTGCTTCCCACACTTCTGATATGATATAGCACATCTTCTAGGTTTGCCAGGAAACCTATGCCAAAGTGGTTCTCCAACTTGTCATTAATCTAAACCAGTCTTGACAGCCTCCTTCTCCATGCCTGGGACCATGGAGCTCACCCTTTCTTCTAGTTTCTATCAAGGCCACCCCATGTTTAGTTTGACTGCATAGCCTTCTCAGAACTCATGCTAAAGTCCTAAAAGATACTTACTTCTTGGTCAGTTGTATCCTCTGTTCCAAGATTCCTTTTATTTCTAAGAATCATCTCTGCTTTCCCACTTTTCTTTTCTTCCCCCAACAGGAACTGCTGAAACAGGCTCTATTCTCTCATCCTACAGGCTTAAATTAGGACTTCTGTCTTCTAGAGATGTAAACTTGGTTCCAACAGAAGTCAGGGTATTGCTAGCAACTAGGACCTAGCACTGTCATGGGTACAGATGTTTTAGTACTATGTGGTGGTTTGAATAAAAATGCCCCCCATGGGTCCATAGGGAGTGACATTATTAGGAGACCTTGTTGGAGGAACCATTTCACTGGGGAAGGGCTTTGAGGTCTCAGATGCTTAAGCCATACCTAGTGTCTCACTCTCTTCCTGCTGCCTGTGGATCCAGATGTAGAACTCTCAGCTACCTCTCAAGTACCATGTCTGCCTGTGTGCTGCTATGATTCCTGACATGATGATCATGGACTAAACTTCTGAATCATAAGATAGCCCCAATTAAATGTTTCCCTTTCTAAGAGTTCCCATGGCCATAGTGTTTCTTCACAGAAATGGAAACCCTAAGACACCTTGCCATCCTGCTGGTGGCCTATAGCTGACTCTCTGGACATAAGAAATGCCTGAGAATCCTCTTCTCAGTGCATCCCTGATTCTTCCATGTTCTTTGTGTACCCTTGTGCACAAGTGACTGGAGTTGCCTTGGAGAGAATCCCAATTCTGTGACTAAGTCCAGTGATTAATCAGTAATGTTAGATTCTAGATTTATTATTGGAACAATGGAGAGACACAGCACCATGGTATTTGAACTGCCATGCTTCTTGAAAATGATATATTTCATTTGGTCCTATATAACTGAAAAATTCCCAGGCATCTCAGCAGTCTACCTTCCATGGTTTATACAAAGCTTGGGTGTATCCTCCAGAGATTCATGTGTTAGAAGCTTTGTCCTTACTATATAGCAATATGACATGTGGTAAGACTTTTAAGAGTTATGGCCTAGAAAGAGGTAAAGAAGTCATTGTAGGTGCTTCCTTCTTTGTTTGCATGCTTGTTTTTGAGACAAAGTCTCACTGTGTAGCCCTAGGTGGCCTGAAACTTGCTATGTAGTCCAGGCTGGCCTCAAATTTACTGAGATCCACCTGCCTTTGCCTCCTGAGTCCTAGGAATAAAGGCATGTGCCACCATACCCAGCCTTGGGCATTTTGGTAAAGTAGCATATACAGACTATAAAATTACCTGATGATGAGACTTACCAAGTGATCTATGACTGTCCAGAATTTAGTAATCTGCCATAATAGAAGAGACACTATCACCCTATTTATAAGTTCTGTACTTGTTTGTGTTGGGGTAAAGGAAACACACTGTTGATATTTGCTTTATCTTAACTTTCTCCCCAGTCTAGCTGTGGCGTCTGAGTGTAAAGCACAGTAAGTTAGATTTTATAATAAGTGAGAAGACATATGGCAGAGGAGAAATATCCATAACCTATTAGTAGTCAAGCCTCAAGATTGATTTCTGGCTCTGCCAGTAACTAACTTCCTGTGACATATTCCTCTTTCCCCTTTTCCTCACTGTAACCTGGGTACATCCACTCTCTGATGCACATTCTTTTCTTTCCTATGCCAAGATTTAAAAATAGCCCTTTTTTGTCCTAATTTAGGATCAGTTCCATGACTCCAGGGCACTGTGCCTTCTTAGTTTTGTCTTCTTGATGATAAAACAGACAAACAAACAAACAAACAAACAAACAAAAACATTTTTCTCTCCACACCAATGACCTGTGTAGTTGTTTCTTCCGGAATCTATTCAGTTGTGCGAGTTAGTCAAATGAGTCGTTAGACTCTATCCCTAAGAGTCGCATCTTGCTGATAACAACCTCCCTAGGCTTTCCTTCAGACCTTTTGCATCTATTCTTCATCTTGGTTTCCAGGCTTCAGTTGCCAGAAATATGACATCCAGATTGGGGTAGTACCACCTTATGCTGTCTCCCTTGTATGACACAACTGCAAACAGATCAAAAGCTTCAAAGAAGCAGAGGAAGACCCATGTGAAGATCTTCCTTAGTGCTCTCTCACCTGTAGACCTGGAAGACCTTTGTCAAGAAAGCAGACATACCTGTCAGAAGGTGGAGTGCCATCACGGGGGGCTTTCTTTGCCAGATCCAATGAGTCTTCAATGCAGCTGGTACTGCAAGAAGTGTAATGGAGAAGAGAGCACAACATAAGCCGCATCATTGTCATAGTCATACGTAGAAGATGCTTTTCTCATTAGCCTTGTGGCCACAATTAGAGACATAACTGCACTAACATTCATCACTGTTGTGATGAGAAATGGCCTTTGGTACAATAGGGACTTATACTAAGGAGGCACACTTTTCTTGGTGAGGAGTTCTTTCATGGTGAATGAAGAAGACACCCTATGGAAAGATTCTTGACATTTATGTACCAGTGGGACCCTCAGTTCCTTTGACCAGCAGGAAAAAAAATAGAGTCTTACTACATATGATATGTATGGGTTACTATGGGAAATTTCAGGAGCCCATACACTGAAAAATCAAAAACTACATATACTGCCTACTTTTATGTGAACTTGACACAAGCAAGAGTCATTTGAGAGATGGGAACACTTGAGGAAATGTCTTCATAAGATCAACCTGTAGAAAAGGCTGTAGAGCAGTATCTTAATTAGTGATTGACATGGGAAGCCCAGCCTATTTTGAGTGGGGCCACTCCTAGGCTAGTTGTCCTAGATTCTGTAAGAAAGCAGGCTGAACAAGCCATCAAGAGCAAGCCAGAGAGCAGCACCCCTCCACAGCTTCTGCATCAGCTTCTGCCTCTAGGTTCCTGCCCTGTTTGAGTGCCTGTCCTGACTTCCTTAGATGATGGACCATGATGTAGAAGTGTAAGGACTTATTCCCCAAGTGGTTTGTGGTCATGGTGATGTTTCGTCTCTGCAGTAGCAACCCTAATCAAGATAGATATTGGTACCAGGAGTGGGGTACAGGTGTGAGAGACCTTACCACATTGTTTGGGGAGGATTGTGGAAAGAATTTGGAAATTTGGCTGGAAAAATCCATTGCGCTGCCTAAGTCTGCTGAGCTGTTCTATGGTAACTTGGAAGATAAGAATGCTGAGAGCAATGCAGATGAGGGAGGCCTGGTTTGTGAGGTGCCAGAGAGCAGTTACAGGGTCACTTAAAGACTCTATGAAAGGCTTATATATTCTCATTAAGAATCTATGGTACTGGTTAACTGGGGCAGATGAATTGGCTGTGATTAACAGGAGACACTAAATTGAATCCTTTCCTATACTGGGATAATCAGTGCTGGTTGGCTGCATTAGTGGGGATCACCAGCATTATTGAGGTAAAGCCTTCTGGGAAGTAGGTCCTCAGCATTAGCACTCAGAAGCTCTGTTCCAGAGGTGGGCAAGGCTCCACCTTGTGCTGGCAGCTGAACTCGGCAGTGTAAGAGTCACCCAGGTGCCACTGGATTTGATGGCATGAAGTAGTGAGTATGGAGAGCAGTGGGGGCTTTATGCTGTATGGCAGGACTGGACTCCCTGAAGAGAGGCTGGGAGAGGCTGTTATTGGTGAAAGTGCAGTCCACTTGCAGCAAGAGACCCCATTTGGCTTAACAGCAATATGTTTGTATTTCAAGCTGATAGGGCCAATAGTGCTGGCAAGTTTTAAATCCAGTTGACACAAGCTAGACTGTGGGTGGGTGGAACATCACTGGAAAGACTTGGAAGTAACTTCCTGCATGGCATCAGAAAGCAAACAGACAAGGGGTTCAGTGAGGCCACCTAGCATGGGGTCTAGATTTTCTATCTACCAAATTAGAAAGAAAATCTGAAAATCCATAAATCATGCATTAGTAGGCACTTGCAGTATGCTGTCATTCACTGGATGCTTACCCAGTAGGTATTGTCCACTGAATCCTGCTTGAGGTAGCAGGATTTAGGAATGAAGGCAACAGTAGGCCTGGTACAGGCTATGACAACAGAGCACCTGAAACTTGTTCTTACCTGTCACAGTGTGAAAACACTGGCTTCCCAGAAGACACTTCACTAGCATTCATGTATTCCTTCACGAAAAGAATCCCTTTGCTGTAGAAGGAGCACAGCGGAATAGGACATGTACTAGAAGATTCTATGGGACTGGACCGCACCCACAGAGAAGGGTCAGTGCCCCCAGCCCAGTGTGAAGGAAATACAGACACTCATGTAAAGGCCTAGGGTAGAGGGGCTAGTGAGCTTCACAAGCCAGGCTTCAAGGGAAGCTGCAGGCAAATGGCAGGATGCCAGTGCCATTTTACACGTAGACTAGTTCTTTCCACATAGTGCCTTCCCTGAAGCAGTCACCTGCTACACTTCACACTCTATTATGAATCGGGTTTCAGGTGCCTACAAGGAACCTTAATCTATGGAGGCTTTGGGAACAAGGTCTTCTTCAGGCTGGCTCAATGTAGCCCCACCCTTGACCCTCATTTCCATGTTCCAGTAGCCTGCAGAGGCTTTCTAAAGCATAGATTAAGGTTCCTTGTCCCCATGCTCAAGGACATTAAGACTTGATAGATGGCCCTTCTTACATAGTTGAGCTGGAGTCCACCTCACTTGAGGCACCAGCAACAGTCAATTGAGATTGTTCGGAGGTGTTGGAGACAGTAACAGTGGCAATGCTGCTTGAAGGGCTTTTCTGACTGAAAGAAATGGAGAAAAGAGTAAGCACGTCTCTACTTCTTGATTCAAATAGGCCTTATATTGTAAGGTATCTTGTTGGGGCAAACATATGAAGGAATATTTTTTTAATAGACACAGGTGAAAGACTAAGACTTGTAAGGGAATGTTTAGCTGAAGCAGACATAAGAGAAAGGGTTTTTTTTTGTTGTTGTTGTTAAAGTAAGTACATGAAAAGATGTGATAAAGGATTTTTCATTAACCATATGAATGTATTGGTCTGTCTTATATTGTGTACTTGTTATATTTGTTAGAACTCTACAGAATGAAACATTAAGAAACTTTTGTTGGTATGCTAGAGTTTTTGTCACTTTTGTGCATTTGGGCTGATTGACAAAGTGATGTCATCTGAGACAGACACATGTGCAAGAGCCTTGGAGGACACATGTTTAGAGGACATATAAAAAGGACTTGACAGACAGTGACAGAGGCTGAGTTTGGCTTGTTTACAGAACTAGTTGTATAATGTTTGTTGGTCTCTTGTCTTTGTTGATTTTTGTTTTGTTGAGGGAGACATAGTTGAGAAGTTTTCCTGGCATCTCTTTGGGTGTCTCTTGTTGACTTGAGCTGAGTCCAAGGCCTGGCTGTCTGTTGATTTGTGTTTCTTATTTCAACTCTATCAAATTTGTTCATCTATAAAGTTTTGTGAATGGATTGAGCTATTGCTATTAACCTATGAATTAAATTGTTGATTTTTTAGACAATACAGATGGCAGTTATTTTAAAGAACTTTAAAAAATGTCTATTTTTTAAAATATCCTTTCTTTCCCACTACCTCTGGTGGATGGTGGGCTAAAAGAGAGTTTAAAGTATTTAAGAACCATCATTTAAAAATGGGCCTTAAAATTTAAAGTTACAGAATACTGAGGATTGCTGATTTAATCCCAGCCTCTAATGGATTTTATTAATAAAGAAGAATTGACATAATATTTTAGCATAGAGAACAATCATAATATACTTTAAAAATAATATATAAACAACCTTGGTATGGACAGGCTTTTCTAAGACTAGGAGTCAGAAAGGTCACAGTGGGGGAGGCCTGAATTGCTCACGGAAATGCTTTTTATTTCGTACTGCCTTATACCTTGGTTTTTTGGGCTGTCACAGAAAACTTTTAACCCTTGTTTCCTCAAACTACTGCTGCCATCCTATTTCAGCCATCATATACTCCTAGGTCAGCACTACAGAGGTGAATTATTGACTCACTGGTCCCTCTCGGGCCATCCTGGTGTTAGTAACAGTGAAAGAACTCATCCAACTGGCAGCTTAATTATGCAGTAATCTCATTCACACCAGCTTCTACCTTTCTCAGACCTTACAACCCCATGATGGGGTTGTAAAACACCCCATAATCGTAACTCCAACCCACACTGTTTCTCAGCTCCAACTGGTTTCTGGAGCAAGGCAACATGTTGCTCTTGTTCAAACAGATCTGATGCTAGGACTCCAAGAGACCACCTGCACTCAAATCCTTGTTTGGTGTGCTTTCTGCTGCTTTTTAGCCTCTCATGTCTGTGAAGAGAAAAAGGCTTGTGCTGTAAGTGCATGTGTTTGTCCTGGGTTGTAGGCCCTGACAGCTGGGCTGGGGCAGTAAGAGGGTAGTTCAGGCCCTTACTTGTTGGTATAATCCTCTACTTTGATTTGCTGCTGGGGTTTGCTGGGGCTACTCTGTGGCTTTGGAATGCTGAGATCTGCAAGTTGTTGAGAAGCCACATTTGAGTCACCATGTATCTCCTGTAAGGCGTGGATGTTCTTGGGGGCTGTATTTTTCTTCTCACAAGCATCTGGAGTGCTGAGAAAGAATGAATATTATATATCATACAATACTCTGCAGAGAAGAGCAGAGACCTGGCCCTTGCTGATTTCTGGAATCTGAATATTACTTCCCAAGGGCATAGGGGGAATCCATCTCAGGAAGCAAGCCCCCTCCCCCCGCAACTCCCAGAAAGCAAGCAGTTTTGAAATGGTCCTAAGTTGAACCATCAAGAAATGAGAAGATAAAGAAAATAGGAGAGTTGAGGTCAGAAGTTCTTGCACAAGCTTATGGCTTATGCCAAGCATGTTCCTGGTTTAGTGACAGTTATGTTCCTTTTCTATACACCAGGCCCTCAGGGAATGCCTTGGATGAATCTATCCAGTAATAGCTTGCCTCCTTTTATTTTATAATTTTCAAATCCCCTAACATGCAGCATATTTAAGACCTCTTATCGTTTCTCTTTAGACTTTCTTGTTTTGTAAGCTTCCATTGTGTTTTAGCATACTTATAACTAAGCACTGCCAAGGTTGAGAAGGCAGGAACCAAGTTATATTTGTCCATGTCCTGAACTGACTTCCCTTTATTCACCTGTAAGTGTCTCAGATACTGAGCCTTTTCTTTCTTACAGTAATAAGACCACAGCATGAGCTCTTGAACACGTGAACTCTTCTCCTTACCCTTCTGTATAGTGTTTCCGCCCTTGTATGAACCCTCCACTTTATCCTGTAGCTACAATCATCCAGTTAATCCTCTTTACACCTTCCAATTCACACCCAACACTGACAGCTATGCACCCCTACTACCTGTGCCTCCTTAGTTCATGTTCCCTTCTCAATCTATAATACAAATAATACTCCATCCTAACCACCCTACTGCCTCCCCCAAGGCAGCCACATTAGATGAGCCAGATTCGTGGTTCAGGCTAGCCAGACAACTGCCCAGAGGATTTTCTTAAGAAAAGCAGAGACTATACACTGGCTTCCAGGCTGTTCTTGTATGCTCCCTTCACTTGTCATATACAAACTGACAACTCTCAGCTCCAGTCAGTGGTCAGATCTTTACTCAACTCCAGCCTACAGGGTTTCTTGTCACCTGGATCTCCTATGGGCTCTTCAAAGTCAAAACGGCCCAATGACCTTAACATTGTCACATCTGCACAGCAGCTCTTCTAACTTCCTCATCCTCAGCTAGTTCCTTTCAGCATCCAGCCTGTCACCCCAAACAGAAATCTGGAAGCATCCTTGGGTACCACTTTTCCATTACCATTACCTTTAATTAAAGTCAGCAACCCTTACAGCTGTATCAGGTCGCTCTCAGCCTGAGCCACAGATTCTGCCTTGTGCTGCTGTACACCTCCCTGGCCTGACACTCCTCTAACTCATCTTCTTGAACTCCTCTCCTAGTTGAAAAGCATTGCTGGCCTTTTGGATCCTCAGGGTATAGTTTGCAGTCACTAGCTCAGGAACAAGTGACTGCTTAGTTTCCTTTCAGGGGTTCCTGACAAGGGTACCAGTTAGCTTTTATTCCGTGTAATCACTTTAAGTCTATACTCACTGTAGTGGTCCAAGAAGTAGCACTATTAGGAGGTGTGGCCTTGTTGGAATAGGTGTGTCACTGTGAGCATGGGCTTTGATATCATTGTCCTAGCTGCCTAGAAGTCAGTATTCTGCTAGCAGCCTTCAGATGAAGATGTAGAACTCTCAGCTCCTCCTGCACCGTGCCTGCCTGGACACTGCCATGTTTCTGCCTTGATGATAAATGGACTGAACCTCTGAATCTGTAAGCCAGCCCCATAGTCCATGTCACCCGTGCTCTGTCATACTTTGATATCACCACTGTATAAAGAAAAATAGTCTAGAAGTCCACCCATGTACACTCTGGGAAACAACTTCCTCTTTGCTTCATGCACCAGGAAATAGCCAGACTTCTGTTGATCACAGTTGCATTTCAATTTATCAAATCCCAGGAAGCAGTCAACACCACCTTAGGACCAGGGTATCAACATTCTGAGCACACTCAGAGAACCCAGGCAGTGGCCTGGAGTAAGAAAGACAATTCCCACCCATGTTCTGACCCTGGCAGAAACCTTGATCATGGGCAGCAGGAGGCCAGTGTAAGACTAACCTGCTGGCACAAGCATCATGTTTGACGAGCTGATTGAGTGCACTGGGGTTGCTCTGCAGATGGGGGGTGCTGGGATCTGCAGCATATTCAGTGGTTGTTAGTAGGTCTCCTTGGTCACCTTTCATATCATCAGGCATCTCTTGCCAGGCCTCGATGGTCTTGGGGTCCATATTTGTCTTATAATCACCTGAGGGGCTGAGGAAGAACAAGTATCATATAGAAAGAGGCACAAGGTACTGGCTCTTGTTGTCCCACTGTACTCTGACATAAACAGCTCAAGTGACACCTAAACTATGAAGGCTTCCTTAGTTTGCCTGCAATATACTCTCGAAGGTGGGGGCTACAAGAAAAAGTCAATGGTGTTGCACACCTGTCTCTTTGTTCCACCAGCTTAGAAGCTCCCTGCAGAAGAAGAACATATTATCAATGACTACTATCCCTGAAACTCACTTATGAAAGTTAAGGCCATAGCAGGGAGGCTCTAAGCTGGCAGAACAAAGAGAATGAGTGGTGGCCATGCTTTTCAGGGACTATATTGTAAAACTAATTGAAGTTTTCAGCCTCAGGTAAAGGAAAACTAAAACTCCTCTTGGGGGGAAGGGAAGCAATTGTCACCTCCAGCTGTACCAGGAAGAAGTAGTACTCAGCGAATGGAGGCGAGATTCTCCAGGAAGAGCAATATGGGGATATCCTAGGCCTTGAAGCAGGGCAACTGAATTTTCAAGAGTTGCAACCTTTATTGGTCATGAAAAAATATTGGCCAAACACTCAAAGGATGCCTTTCTGTGCAATATAACATCCTGAGGGGGTATATTAGTTTCCTGCCACTCAGCCTCAGCTACTGCTAAACTGGAGTGGGTAGGGAGGGAGGTCCGTGGGATGTGAGATTTGTTGTATTCTCTGAAACCTTCACAGACTCAGGTAGCTTAAGGCTGCCACTGCCATTTTTTTTACCTCACTACATACTGCACAGGAGGCAATGCTACTTTCTACACAATGTAATCTGTTGCCTAACCACTGTTGCCAGCACTGAGAACATGTCTAAAACTTACCTTCTTCTGTCAAATACAAACTAGAAAAAGCCCACACTTGCAACACAACAAAGAGGAAAACAATTTATGTCTTAGATTTAGTATGTGATAAAATTTTGAAGGAAAAAGGCAAGACAGTGTGCTATCAAATGACTGAATAAACAAAAAAAAACTGGCAGTGGGGAACTTTATCTTGAAGAATTTAAAACGGTAGCATTTGATAATATTTTGTACACCACCAGTGTCCTGCGCGTTTTACATATGTAAACCCGTTTAACTTTTTAAACTTTTTATGTTAAGAACTATTTCCACTATTGTTCCTGTAAGAGCTGAATAACATGCCGAAGGTCCCAAAAAGTTACCTCGGGCTTACATTCATGCCCAAGAATCCCCGAGTTTAGTCCACTATGCACAATCAAATGAACATTGGTCAAAGTCCTTACAGCTTCTGACAGTTAAACTTTGTTACCTGGGCCTGTCCTCAAGCCCCCCAGTCAGTCTGTTTTAACAAAAAAAAAGGGGGGGGGAGGGAACTGTGAATTCACAGTCGAGGAAAGTCAGTCCTGGTTGGAGGGCCAAATGGCCCTTGAGGTCCAGGTTTGGTCACTCCTAAGTAGGCTACTGTAGCCAACCGCCCTCTGACATTGCTAGTGGGGGATGGGTAACCGGAGCACACTGGCGCAACATGAACCATTTATGATCTTTCAGCGCCATCTCGTGGCTGGAGCTAGCACTGCCTCAGGAGGAGCCCCTTAGAAGCCAGTCTCTGGAGCAGCCATTTCGCACTCTCCTCTCATTGCTGGCAACTTCAGCCTGAGCTAGCGGCTGCAGGAAATGGCCGCGCGAGTAGGCGTATCCTTACCCTGGCGCCGGTCAGCTTATCATGCGCATGCGCATGCGCGTGCGCGCACCAGCAGGCAGCGAACCAAATACGTCTGCGCAACTGAAATGTGCTGCAGTCACGGGTGCAGGCATTCTGTATTCGTGGTGCTGTCTGCGGCAGTTCCATGTTTAGCCATGCCTCAGTGTGTGTGTGTTCTCCCAAAGTGAACACAAGGGCTAGAGTGGAGCTTGTAAACCTTAACATTAACGCTTTGGGCTGGATAATACTGCTGTGTGTGTTCAGAAGAATCACGTGGTCGGTTAGCACCGTCTATGATTCATATCCTTTAGAAGCCACCCTAAGTTGTGGCAACCAAAAAAAAAAAATCTTCGGTTACTACTGTATGACGCAAGACGGTAGGAGGTGGGCAGAACAAACCTCTGATTAAGAACTGCCATCTCAAATGTATACTGGAGAGGAATGCTTAAGAAAAATGCTGGAGACATATCCTCAGGAAATTAAACAAAAATCTCAAGAAGTGTTTTGTTATTAATACTGCCCCAGGCGACGGGCTGGAAAGATGGTTCAGCAATGAAGAGCACTGTCTACTCTATAGAAATCTTAAGTTTTATTCCAAGCACGCACATATAGCTAGAAATAGTCTTTAACTCTAGTCTCCAAGGATCCATGGTGTGCAAACACACATGTGTAGGCAAAACACTCATACAAATAAAATTTTTAAAAATTTAAATGGGGAAAAACAATCTAAACAGCCAGTTATTAAACAGTGTCATCAGAAATGTTTGCCTTAATTTTTCAAGCTGCCAAATATTAGAGGAATGTTACTGTCTGGACCTGGGCTCTGCCGTTGGGCAGATTTAGAATTTATTGCTAGTTGCGCATCACACGTGCGGACCCAGGTTTCCTCCCGATCAAATTGCACAATCAGAAATCCTTTGGGGAATGATAATACCAGATCAGTATACCAGCTGGAAGGTGGCATTGGGCTTCAAACACATTTCAACTAGCTTTGCTGAAGTTTCTCTTTGAGGATGTTCATTAGGAATCAGCTGCCACAGGTATGATTTTGGTAACCTTTCTGTTTGTTTCTCCATTTGCCCATCTCACAAGGTTATTGGGGCAACTGTGAAGTACATAAAGACAACAGCCTGCAACTATCATCACCTAATATGTTCACTCAGTGCTAATGTTTAAAATTTAAAAGAAAAAATGGTGCATAACAAGGCCTGTAGCTTATAGATCCACTTTCCATGCCACCTCCCAGCATGCGATTTAAAGTAAGAAGGTGACTGTAGTGTGATAAAATTCAAATACCTATTCACGTTTAAGTCCATAAACCACAGCAGTTCTTGTTTAGATTAAAAACCTGGTTGGTAAAAGTTTCATTATATGGACCAAGGCCCAGCTATTCTATGCTTTGGAACATGTTATGTCCCAGGTCCTGATAAAAGACCCTGTCTCAGAAAACAAGATGTGTGGTGCTTAAGGAATGACACTAGAAGTTGATCTGTGGTCACACAGACACACACACACACACACACACACACACACACACAGACACAGACACACACACAGACACACACACAGACACACACAGACACACAGACACACACACACACACACACACACACACACACACACACACACACACACTCATCCCAGAGAGGGAGACTATAATAGATCAAATTATGAATGTTACCCAAACACATGGACTTGCATCCACATATACATCCACATATACATCCAAAATCAAACTAGTATAAGTAAGATAACTATGACAGACTGCACTAAATCCTACAAATCTAGAAAGATACTTCATGCTATTTTGCAAATGACTTTGAGGTTTAGCTACACTGAAAACAAATTTGTTTTATGAGGGTTGTAAACAGGAAGGATGACTCCAAAAAGAAAGCCACCAGAAGCAGACTAGATCAGATAGATGTCTTCTATAATAGCCAACAGCACTCTGAAATAGTTGGCACCATTGTGGTACAGGAGAAAGAAAAGGCTGGATAGGGAGTCCTGACTGCCATGCAGAACTATGGGAGCTAGCGACAGGAGTTTGGCCTTAATTTCAAGGAAATAGAGAGCCATTGGAAAGTTGAAAGAGGAGAATAAACACATTGTGGTTTATTTAGGGAAGATTGTTCTGATGCCTACACAGATAGCAAAAAGATACATTAGTGGCAACTCACAGAACTGAGTCTCTAGCTGAAAGGCATTTCCTACATTACTGTATCTGGCTCCAGGCATCCACTGCAACTAGGTAAATTAGTGAGAAAATGAAAACGCTGAGAGAACTGAGCAGAGAGACCCTTACTCAAGTCTTGGGAAATCGCGGACCCCAGACACAGAGAGACCATTTTGGATGTAATAAGCAAAGGCGAGGTTTATTACGGAGACCTATTACAGAGATCTCCGGGCCGACACATATCCCACGCAGGAGACAGAGGTGTCGACCCCGAAACTCAAAAGTCAGAGGGTTATATAGAGAAGGCTAGGGGGTTTTGGCGTGGTTACATACAATTGGCTCATTCAAACATAGCAGTGAGAACAAAGCAGAAAGAGTACGTGTTAGAAGTCAGGGGCTTATCAGGGTCTGGAGGATGGCTCTGAGTGAGCTGGGGGGAGATGTCTTTCTGTCAGACGTCCCATGAATCAGTCCCATTAACTCAGGCTGGTTCCTGCATTCCTTTTCTTTATGGCTTGTCAGTCCTGTCTGAACAGTGTTTCCTGTGCTCCTTTATCTTTATGGCCTGCTAGTCCTGGCTGTAGGGCTTAGCCCTGGGTCTGTGGCCTTTTGGGGTTTATTCTTTTAATTTTTATATTTCTAAACCTAGAATTCGTATAATTCTCTTTTCATTCCCGTCTTCTCCTACTAAATAATTCTAATCTTAGAATTTTGATATCAAGTCTCGTATTTGGTCTCACCAGTTGTCCTAACTGACTGGTACTGTTGTCTCAGAACCATCAACCGCACAGCACCCACTCGATTTTTAACAAAAGCAATTAACCTGTTTGTCACGCAGGGGCCAAAAACTAAAACCAAGAAAATTATTAATAATGGCCCAGCTGTAGCAGAGAGTAGGGTAGTCATCCAGGGAGATCTACTAAACTAGCTCTCGAACCATCTCTGATGTGTTTTTCTGTCTGTCTTTTGTCTAACCTTTTTCTAAGTTTATTTATGGAGTCTTTAATTACTCCTGAATGGTCTGTATAGAAGCTACATTTTTCTTTCAGTATAGCACACAGACTCCTTCTTTAAGGAATATCAGGTCTAATCTTGGGAACTTTTTTATTTACGAGCGGTTTTGTCCTAAAGGTTTTTGTTAATGTCTGTTTACACAACTGTTAACAGCAGCTAGGCTGGTCAAGGGGAGTAAAGGGAGGGGCATCTCTCCTTGGGGAGGAGGCTCAAGAGAGAAAGACAAAACTCCCTGGCAGAAAACAATTTCTCTCAAGCAAATTATTTTTAACTTTTAACTTAAGCACCAAGAGGACCAAGTAAAACTCTTTGACGAACAAAGCAAACAGTTTCATGATTTCAAACACAGTCGTCAGTCCAAGATTTCAAACACAGTCATTAGTCCAAATTCAAACACAGTCGTCAGTCCAAAATTCAAAAACGAAACAAAAGCCAAAAAGACACTGGACAATACCACAGAAAACAAACCAGACAAACAAGACCAAGACAAAGCATCCTATAACCAATTTTCACAGATGCCTGGTACCTTCAGTACCTGGCCCAAACTGCAGCTTAACCTTAGCTGCTTCTGGGATACCAAACACAGAAACAGAATACAGACAACAGACACTAACACGTATTCCACTTCCACTCTCTAAGCACTGACCAGAGTGAGACTCCACGTCCACTCTCTAAGTACTGACCAGAGTGAGACTCCACGTCCACTCTCTAAGTACTGACCAGAGTGAGACTCCACGTCCACTCTCTAAGTACTGACCAGAGTGAGACTCCACGTCCACTCTCTAAGTACTGACCAGAGTGAGACTCCATGTCCACTCTCTAAGCACTGACCAGAGTGAGATTCCACTTCCACTCTCTAAGCACTGACCAGAGTGAGACTCCACGTCCACTCTCTAAGTACTGACCAGAGTGAGACTCCACGTCTACTCTCTAAGTACTGACCAGAGTGAGACTCCACGTCCACTCTCTAAGCACTGACCAGAGTGAGACTCCACTTCCACTCTCTAAGTACTGACCAGAGTGAGACTCCACGTCCACTCTCTAAGTACTGACCAGAGTGAGACTCCACGTCCACTCTCTAAGTACTGACCAGAGTGAGACTCCACGTCCACTCTCTAAGTACTGACCAGAGTGAGACTTCACCGGTACCGAGACACACATATATACACACACGGCGGAACCAAAACAGAGACAGACACAGACTGACAATTGCGGCGCCGCTCACACAGAAACACTCAGACAAACATCCAACTCACCTCCAAGGGGTCTTCGGAGTCTGGGGTGGTTGCGCAGATCCCGGACGAGCCCCCATTATTATGAAAGATCCCACGCAGAGAGACCCTTACTCAAGTCTTGGGAAATCGCGGACCCCAGACACAGAGAGACCATTTTGGATGTAATAAGCAAAGGCGAGGTTTATTACGGAGACCTATTACAGAGATCTCCGGGCCGACACATATCCCACGCAGGAGACAGAGGTGTCGACCCCGAAACTCAAAAGTCAGAGGGTTATATAGAGAAGGCTAGGGGGTTTTGGCGTGGTTACATACAATTGGCTCATTCAAACATAGCAGTGAGAACAAAGCAGAAAGAGTACGTGTTAGAAGTCAGGGGCTTATCAGGGTCTGGAGGATGGCCCTGAGTGAGCTGGGGGGAGATGTCTTTCTGTCAGACGTCCCATGAATCAGTCCCATTAACTCAGGCTGGTTCCTGCATTCCTTTTCTTTATGGCTTGTCAGTCCTGCCTGGACAGTGTTTCCTGTGCTCCTTTATCTTTATGGCCTGCTAGTCCTGGCTGTAGGGCTTAGCCCTGGGTCTGTGGCCTTTTGGGGTTTATTCTTTTAATTTTTATATTTCTAAACCTAGAATTCGTATAATTCTCTTTTCAGAACCAGTTGAGAAAACAGCCAGAAAAGTGTCCTCAAAGGATCTACCTGGGTAGACTTTAGCAGGTCATGAGGATGGGCTGGCCCTTCATCAGTTTTAGCCCTCTTCATACCAACAATAATGTTATAAGGTTGCTAGCACTGTTTAAAACTGTACTATTATTTGTGCCAACATCTTCCTAACTAGCCTTGGTCTCCGGGGATGACTCCATTTTAGTTTGGAACCATGCTGCTTACTTCTCTCTTTCCAGGGGCAATCAAAAAAGTGACTGTCCTACCTATCCTAACTTGCTTCCAAACCAAAAGGGAGTCATCCCCGGAGACAAAGGCTAGTTATGCAGATGAATATGTGGGGAAGGCAGAATTTGTAAGAAGGTCTTCCCCACACATTCATTGTACCCAAAGCCAGTCCTTGCTAGGCATGGGCCTATAGCTATGATAGAGTTAGGAGCTTGTATTTGCTCTGCTGGAATTTGAGAGTCAATGGTGGAGATGCGGGAGTGGCTACACTAGAAAAGAGGAAACTCCAACAAGAAGTAAAACATCCATGGGCAAAGGATGTGGCCTTGGTGATGGTGGTGGGAAGCACTAGCATCTCACTCTCTTTTTTCTGTGCCAATGTCTGCTTCAGCACTTTAAATCAGGCTGCGACCTTGTGTAATTTAGATGACTTCGGAGCAGAAATCTTTGCTTCTCTAAATTGCTCTAATCAGAGCCAATCCAAGCCCCAGGGGCCTCTGGGCAAACATTCGGATTTAATGGCTTACAAACAAGAATGGAAACAAAGGGTGAAAACTCAGAGAGAGGTAGCCCCATTGACAGTCAATGGTCACTAGAACAAAACACAAGGGACTTGGGGCTGTTAGTAAATCAGAGAGAGAAAACAAAACCTTTCTCATTCATCTAAGCTCCCATCCCTTCATTCACAGGGATCACTCCACACTGGAGAGGAGGGTCTAGGGTTCCCAAATGACAACATAACTGAGGGCCCAAGAATAACTTGGTCTGGAGTCAGTATGCCTCTGGGGAAATATTACAGTTCTGTTCTCTATACCCCCGCCCCCTGCTCTCGCTCTCTTGCTCTCGCTCTACTTCCTCTGCAGATTTGTAATGTTGGTTTGTATGTCAGCTGCGAACACTGGACCCAGGCTCCAGGAAACCCTTAGGTTGAGTGCACAAGGCTTTGTGGGAAGACTTGCAGAGGTAAGCAATGACTTTACTCCTCCACCCATAGTCTGATGGAAGCAGTTACCTCATCCTTAAATGCCAGCTGCCTTGAAGAAGCTGAACATGTGCTAATGATGAACTGACCAACTCACAAATCTTCAATATTAGTCACTGTTGTTGACTAGGGGCCAGACTCTGTTCTTCCAACTTTCCACACATTAATTCTCCATATCAACTTCAATATTGTTATCTGTGCCCATTTTCTAGATGAGCCACCTGATGCTCAGAAGGCCTGAGTGGTGTGTTCCAAGTTCCACTAGTAATAAGAACTGGAACTCAGCTTTCTTCTGAGTTCTTGTCCTAACCCCTCAATCAATCCTAAGGTCAGCAGCAGCCCCATGTTACCAAGTCCAGAAATCAGTTTCAGCATTATTTTGGGTCAACAGTGGGTCTCTCCCTCAGACTTACCACCTCTGTTCCCTCGATCCTGCTATACCTTCAGTTTCCTTGACCACATGTTTCTGGTCTTCTTTTAGCTCTTCCCCCTTGTCTGTCCTTGAAATGTTCATGCTCCAGTGTTCTTCCCAGTCTGCATAACCTGCTAGGCTACTGACTGTCCTTTCATGCTATCAATTTAATGTCCCCAGGTAGATGTGTGGAAGGTAGCATGGGGAGTGGGACAGTAAAAAAGGTGAATTAGAAGACTGATGATAAGCTGGCCTGTCGCCTGCCTGCCCACCCCAAGGAAAAGGAACTTGGGTCTTTGTCCTCCTTGATGGATGTGGCCCCTTCATCCATTCTAAGCAGAGGGCACTGTGGCATTGGGAACGGTGGAGGCAGACCCAAGAACCTCACCCATTTCCCATTGCCTTCTCCTATAAGCAACATAATTAGAAATCTTGTTTTAACAAAGGGTTACACAGACCCAGTGTCCCCACCCATCTCTGCTGATTAGTCCTGTCATTTTCTGAGGGCATTGAGGTACATGGCATGGTGAGCACTATAGTCTGATCTCGTTCATATTAGCATCTATCTGTCTCCTTCATCAGATGAAGTCAGTAGCTCTGGCCCAGGAAGTCCCAATCACCTTTAGATCCCAAGGCCAGGTCTTTGGCCTCACAAAATTACAGTGCATAATTACTCATTACATAATTATTTTAACTGTATATCAAGACAGCAATGGAGAACCCAGGTTCACCACACCTCCTACAAACCAGTCATCCCCACAGTGGTAGAGCCAGTCTCCTGCTTCTCTCTCATCTTGAGAAAGGAATAAAGGGAGACAGGACAGCAATGGGGCCTCAGTACCTCAGGGCTTCCAGGTCTGGGGCCACCAGGTGGAGTCCTGCTCTGGGGGTTGAGATCTGCAGATGGACAATCTTCTCAGTTGTCAAGCTGTAGGCCAAAGGAAAGACTGGAGAATGTGTGGGAGAGAAGTTTCTCCTTCCCCCTCTGTCAGCATCAATGGACATTCTCCCTCTGGAGCCTCCCTGCAGTGTGATACCAGGCCTATCTACCTCTCCCTCCTTGTCCTCATCGTTTCTTTGTCCTTGAGACTTCTTGGTACTTTAGTTGTGGAAAGATATCACCAGTCTCCCACCCAGAGCTGACGCTATGCTACTCTCAGACAACGAAGGTGGACATTCTAGCAAATGTGCCTGGTAAGGGGAAGCTACAAGATGGGCTTGAAGTGGAGATAAGGGGTTTGACACAGTCAATCTGACATTTTTTTTTCTTTTTTTTCGGAGCTGGGGACCGAACCCAGGGCCTTGCACTCGCTAGGCAAGCACTCTACCGCTGAGCTAAATCCCCAACCCCCTCAATCTGACATTTTAAAAAGGTCGCTGGGGTAGCAGCCTGAAAGCAACAGCCCTGGACTATCACCCCACTGCTAGACCTTCCATAGTTGCCAAACCCAGCCAGGCAGACCAATGAGAAGCCATATTACCAGATCATAGTCTAGAGCTGGTTCTTGACATGTACCTGGGTTCCTGGTTTCCAGAAGGGCTAGGCATATTTGGCATGCACTCAATTAGAATCTCCTGAGATATTTGGGTCCTTCTTCCATCCACACTGGCAAAGAAGGCAGATGTGAGTTGTGCTGGAGACAACTGGTGTGCCTCCTAGGTATGGTGAACTTGGTCAAGTTAGAGAAGTACCAGGTACAAGCATAACATTGGGATACTACTGCGCAGTGGTCAGTCTCTCACAGCCTAAAGTGAGTGACTGATTACCTTAAGCCAGGAGTATGTCTTGTCAGAGCAGGTGGTTCTTGTCTCTTTTCAGGAAGCACGTCCTCATCTACCACATCAACCCTGTGGGTGAAAAAAGTGGCAAGTGTGGTCTTCTCAGCTACTTTGGTGGTTTCTGGTCTTCGAAAGATGTGCTTTCACCAGTGTCCAGATGAGTCGGGTGACTAAAGCTCTGGCCACTCCAGCTCAGAAGGACATCACCACTGGAATATTCACTGGAAACTATGAGTCTGACTTTGTTTAGAAATAGGCTCTTAAGAGATGCAAAGAGGGTAAGTGTAGGTGGAAAGTCAACAAGGAATCAGCATTCCAAATGTTCCAGGCCCAAGGCCTAGCCAGTGCTAAGGCCCAGAACTGGACATACAGTGTTGTGTTGAACGATAGCAATTGATTAAACTACAATAAGTAGTGAGGGGTACTGGGTTGGCAGCACCCTCCCCCATAGACAAAGTAACAGACAATAATGTGTTCTTAGTTGTGGCTACCAGAGCCAATATCACCAACTAAATGGCTTAAAACTCCAGAAGTGGAGGTCAAAAATTTGAAATTGAGGTGTTGGCATGGTTGGGACAAATTGTATTTGCCTCACTCCAGTTTAGGCCACTGTCTTCACTCATGTGGACTTTTCTTTGTGTCTGTATGTACATTTTCTTGGTCTCAGAGGGACACTGCCATTGGATTCAGGGCCTACCCTAACTTAGCATGACCTCATCTTACCCTGTTTGCATCTCTATAGATCCTTGCCTTGCTCTCCTGACATAGGACTCATTCCTCCTTTCACCATTGGTCCATAGGACCAATCAGTAACATCACAGTCAGCTCCCATGGAGTTTCTCTTGGTGGTTCAGGTCCTAGTTCTGGATGACAGGAGAACACAGGGCAGGACAAGAGCAAGGACTCTTGTTATGTTGGTTTCTTGGTGCCTACCAGCTTGTGGAAGAAGTGAGGCCATCTGCTAAGGCCCCTTCAGCCCTAAGCAAAAGCATTCTCTCAGCCAGTCTCCTAACTGCACGGAACTGGCTAAATGAGACATATGTGTCACCAGTCACTCAGGTCTTCACCTGGCCTCCAGAAAGATGCCTGAGTTGGTATCACATGACTCTTCTTGCTCAGAGAGAGCTGCCCTCCTTTCCCCAGCATTCCCTACTGACAGCAGGCTTTCTGTCTGGATAGCACCTGGCTCCTGAGGCTTTCCTTGCTGATACTTACCTTTTTGCAATAAATGGCGACTGTAGTTCCTGGGTAGGACTGCTAGAAAGGAAACAGAATGGGGACACGTTGGAGAAAGCTCAAGGGCAGGTGTCATCTTGGCCCCTTTCCCAAGAGGGTCAGAACCTTTTCAATTCTCAGGACCTTACCTAATTTTAGTTTGTTTATCTTTCTAAGAAATGCATCTGAGAGCCCTGAAGCTCAAACTGGAACTCTCATGGAGGTAATTAACTCATTCTTTAACTAGTCAAAGGAAAGCTGAAGCCCCAAGCAAAGGAGAAGGAGCCCAGGACATGGAGTCAGTACTAGCCAAGGCAGGCTTAACCCCACAGGCCCCATTCCTGGACAACTCACCTAGTGGTCTTCTTAGCTGCTGAAAGGACGTAAGAGTGCTCCCGTGGTGCTGTCTTCCTGAGAACACCAATTGCAGCTTGGGACCTGGGGTAGTATAAGGGGGCGGTATTGGATGGGTATCAGCCTAGCCTCTTTGTCAGTCTAGCCCAGGATGTTCACTGGCTGACTTAGGAGTATACCATGGAGTTGAGAAGGATAAGCCAGGGTAGCATTGCTTTAAGAACTATTTAGAGAGACAAAGATATGGGGGAAGGACCCTTACTTAGTGTGCCCACCCCCACCCAGGAATGTTGACATCTTCACATTGGTTCATTGACTCTCCCAACCCAGACAAGTAGCTGCTGAGATACTCCATCACTGACTGAGCCTAGCCACTGCTCTGGTGATTTTACTAAATGCACACACCTAAGCAGGTAACAGGGCAGCATTCAGTAGGAGCCACCAGATTTCAGGCCTCATGCAACTGTGGTCTTTTTGCACAGAACTGACAGCTTTCCAGGGCCTTTAGCAATGAGTTGTCACTATGCTTCCTAAACCACATATGGGTTGGCAGATGTTGGCCTTTAGCTGGGTTCCTTCTTTCTAAGCAAGGGGCATTTGAAACTCTGGATCCATTCCTGCATTCAAAGAGCACTGCAAACACAACAAACCCGGAGGTGGCAGGATGCAACAGCCTTTCTAGGGTGCTTTGCCCTGCATATTTTTCAAGTTCCTTGAGAATCTACACATGAGTCTTTTTTTTTTTTTTAGTAGACCTGTGTTTCCTAGATTCTATTTCTAGAAGGGTCTCAGAAGTGTCTAGTCCAGCACTGAGAGATTGTTCCTAGACTTCTGGAAAGACATGGGGTGTCCTCATGATTTATGTGTTATGCATTTTGTACTCTAACTCATAATGATTCTTTTCAGCAATCTGTGAAGACTCTGGCCCCTGCCCTGCCCATGGGTAAGCCCATAATAAACACCGTCACCTCCGTTTCTGCTCATCTGGGGTGAATGGCACCTCCTCTTCCTCAGTCCCTGATACGGAGCTGCACCTGATGTTGTACGGGGCTCTGTGGGGGAGAGATGCGGGCTCTTCTTCCTTCGTGTCCTTCCTGTCCTCTGCTACAAGCTATCATCTTTGACTTATTGACTGTCAATGGTATTAACATTGCTCTTGCAACATTGAGCCTTAGCTCATGCCACTTGCTCCCAATTAAAAGCCAGTACTCTTTCCTCCTGATTTTGGTTCCTCAGCAGCCAACTGCAGTTTCACTACTTGCCTAGAAATGCCTGCCAGCTATGCCATGAAACAGAATGATGCGGGCAAGGAATAACCTGTATAAAGATGTGGACTCCTGGGAAGTGCTGGCACAATCTAGACATCTGTCTAGAGCCCCACTCCTAGTCTAGGGGCCCTTGGAAGGAACCTCAAGGGAAGCTCAGCTTTACATACAAAATACCCACATCAATACTCTATGGGGACAGTGGCAATGTAAGAAATATCATGCTCCAAAGCATAGCTCAGTCCAGCCCAGCCCAGCCCAGCCCAGCCCAGCCCAGCCCAGCCCAGCCCAGCCCAAGAACCTGAGACATGAATGGGGAGGGAAGCTCATCTAGGAAACCCAGAGAGTGAGCAGCAGGCCCCATAGCTATGGGTCATGCTCCACTGTCTAGACCCCTATGCTCCTTCCAGAAGCTCACAACAGTCTTTGCTTTGCCTCCTACAAGAAGTATATTGAGCATGGCCATTCATTTTTCTAGAGCTTTATCATCCCTTGCTCCAGGCTGCATCTATAACTGGCAGGGGTTGTTAAGCCACTAGGAATAGCTCTCCCTGGGCTGTGCTCAGAGGCAAGAGTCCACCTGCCCTCAGCAGGTCTGGTATCTGGCATCATTGTATACTCACAGCTTCTTATAATCTTCTGTAGTCATCTTATAGCCAGGCGACTGAAGAGGACGACCAGAATTAGCTGTTCCCAGCTGCCCAGAAGCACTAGAAGAGCAAGACATTTCTATCTGCCTAACCACAGGTCCCCCCCTTACCTCTAGGTTTACCAACACAGCCCAAGAGAGACAGAACAGGGGCCACTGGGAGACTCTTCCTTTTGTCCCTGCCAGGCATTCTGAGTAAGGCAGACCCAACTGAGTAGGAAAGAGCCCACTGGGCTCTCTTCCATATCTTCTCCAATAGTGCCCCAGTTTTGACTAATACCCAGGTGTTTAGGAAACATGACGCCTTGGCATACTGGAAAGGTGAACTAAGCACATGGCTCAATGCCCTTGGCAAGTGCAAGGTGCCTGCTGTGAGACCAAGGGGATCAGGGGTAAATAAAATGAAGATGTGTGGGCACAATCTACATCTCTGTCCACAACCCTCTCCCTGGGTGAGGACCTCCCCCTCCCAGCCTCTGTCACTGGGAAAAAGCCAGACAGGACATTCCCTTACTGCTTTGCTAGCCCTCTTTCAGACTTGACTCAGGACAAGGCTCTCCCAACCTTCCTATTGACCATCTAGCCAGGATGTACCTTCTTGCAGCGCCATTGGTCTTAGAAGGGTGATGCTGGGAGTGAGAAGAACTATCTATTGTTCGGGTGAACACTCCCCTACAAGAGACAGCAGAAGATATTGAAAAGTCTGAGTGTGGCCCTAGTGGCATGAGGATGCAGGTAGGGTCTGGAAGTGACTTACCGGATGATATAACCAGCTGGAGCTCTTGTGTTTGGAGACCTGCCAAGAGAAAAGGAGACATAAAGGGAATTGTGGCCTTACTATAGATTTCAGACCACTTATTCCATCCTATTTCCAACTACAACAGCTGATAGGTATCCTAATACAGTGGCCAGTCTACTCCACCTTATCTCTCCTTCAGTCTCTCCCAGGAACACTGCCATGGCTGACCCCTCCATAGCCATGCTGAGCATTGCCTAACTTATAGTAGGTACCAGGCCAGACTTGCTTTATGGTTGGACATTTACTCCAGAGTTCTAGAAGTTTCTGACTTGCCAGGCACCAGGGCACTTGAAGGAGAGATCATTCCGTTCTCTCCTGGATCATACTGAAAGTCCTTTGGTCAGAGCCCAGGCTAACCTCAACCCTATGGCCTTCCCTTCCCACTCCTCTAGAATGTTTACTCCTCTGGCCTTTGGGGCACTCACTCCCAAGTAGCAATGGAAGTGTGAAAGCAGAAGGCTTGGTCAACAGCTGAGTGACAGATGGGGTTCAGAAGACTTGGGAGCACTAAGGAGAACATGCTAGAAATAGTGAGAGAAGGGGCAATCTCAGGTTCAAGGTAGGCCTCTCCAAAGAGCTGGAAAGATGACAAGGGACTCAGTAGAACGTTCTATTCAGCATGAGTGCCCTGTGCTGGAACAGTGGATCAGGTCTAAGGGTACCACAGAACTCTAGCATTCACTCCTATACACCTTGTTCTTAGCAGATTCTTGGAGATGGCCAAGTTGCAGAAACACTAAAACGAAGTTCAAAGAACATTACAAATGACTCACTAAAGATCCTTCATGCCATTCTCAACTCATGCTCCCTATGTGTTCTCTCTGTGAGATCTACACCTTCCTTGCAGAAGAGTTCCTGTGGTCCACTTAAGAGTCAGCTATGTAAAGCCTCTTACCTGACATTTGATTCGTCTCTCACAGATGAGAAGGATGTAGCTCGGTTTTGACTTGACAATGGCTCTCTGCAGAAAGACAGGCCCTGAAAATAGTGGCTTCCATGCTCCACCCCACCTCTTACCCCTATGGCTCTATCCCAAAGTTAGCCTGCTGTGTACCAGCACTGCACCTCACCATCCCCTTTCCTGACCCACTTTACAGTAAGTATGTGACTACACATGCCTCACTGATCAGCACATAGGATTGTGATATTTGTGGCTGTGTTTAGGTTTTCAAGTTTTAATGTCACCTGGCTGGCCAGTGGACACACAGCCTGACTGAGCTCTAAATGGTGGGACGTCCTGGGCATCTCCAGGAAGGGCCAGGTCACATTGCTCCCACTATTTCTGCCTTCCCCTCTGGCCTTGTGTCCTGGACTTACTTGGTATGGTCCTCAGAGTTGTCATGCTTGGTGATCCAGCTCTGGTCACCCTTCAGTGTAGTTCGTACTTTCATCTGTTTTAGGATATTATTGCGCTCCTCTTCTCCTGATGGTAAAGGCCTCCCTGGCAGGGGCAAAGCTAAGAGCCTTAAACAGGGGACTCCAGCCCCAAGTTCCATGGCCCTTGCCAGCCCACCCATTTTGAAATCATCCATTAGCTGCATGGGCAGAGTTCATGGCCCTCTAGGGGTTTGCCTGGGATATTTTAGGCAGACGGCACTCAGACTTACCTTTTCCAATATCTCCTAATGAAGAAATACTCATGATGTTTATCTTTCAGTTCTGCAATTAGTGGATTCAGTGGGCTCCTGGGAACAAAGACATGCACAGATCTGTCAATACATGAATTGTAATGACTTGTGGGTCACCATTAGAGTTTGGATGTGATTTGTCCCCTCAAAGCGCTTGTGTTGGAAGCTTGGTCCAAATATGGCAGTATTAAGAGGGGACACTTAAGAAGTGAAATTTTGGGGAATAGAAAAATGACTCAGCCAGAGCTGGCCATGGTAACACACACTTATGCTCTAGCACTCGGAAGGCAAAGACAAGAGGATCCCTGAGGCTTGCTGGCCAGCCAGTCTAGAAGACCCTATCTCATAAAATAAGGCAAATAGTGATAGGCACCTGATCCTGATCTCTGACTTCAACATGTGCACACATGTGCATCCATACTCAGCCCCTTCACCCACACATCCACACCCATTCCCATCCCCACCCCCTTACACAAAATACAGTTGGATTAGATACTTATTAATAATTATAATCATAATTCTGTGTGATGGAATTCACGTCATGAGAGAAACTGGTTCGTTCTCATGAGTGTTTGCTATCAAAACACAAGCGTGGCCCAGCTCTGCTTTCTCCCTGCCTTTTTCCATCTCACAAATGCAGGTTCTGCCTGCCACTGGAGTGCCGCCAACCATGAGATCCTTACCTGACTAAGATGGTACTATTGCTATGCTTTTGAGTCTCCAGAAGTAAATGAATATATTTTCTCTAGCCTAGCACCTAGCCTCAAGTATGACATCATAATAGTGAAATGAGCCTGGTGTGATCTTAGCACACCAAGATCATGCAGGTTCCCCTGCAGGTATCAGGGTTGAAAAGACTCAATGGAATTCAGAATGTATGAGAGGGCAAGGACTAAGCACACATTCCACCTACCTTTATAGCCATGGCTGCTCACCTGGAGAATATGGAAACCTGTGGGCGGTCAAGAACTGTCTGCTCTAGTCAGTTATTAAGAGTAGCCCACAGACAGTGCTAATGGAAAGACTCTGGGGAAGGGAGCTGGTGGTAATAAAGACGTTCTAACGATGTCATGGAGACGAGGATGGCGCTGAGCCAGACAGTAGGACTGAAGCACATCTCAGGCACATCACCTTTGAGAAAAGGCAAAATGACTTGGAGGTAGGGCAAGGGCTCAGGGAACCAGCTGTTTTAGCACTCGACCATCTTTCTTACACTAGCTGTCAGGCCTTGGACAAATCAGTTAATTTCTCTGGGCTGCCTCAGTTTTATCACCTGTAAGATGAGAATGAAATGATCTACATTTCTGGACTGCTGTCAAGTCAGGAATATCATTGGGCAGCTTGACGTAAGTCAAGTTGTAGTGACTTTAAATCTGTTTGTTGGAAGACAGCCAGCCAGTGTTCTTTAATCAGTACAGGACAAAGTGGGTATTTGCAGACCTAGTTGAGGTTGGCTCCTCATCCTGTTTCCTCACAAGAACCCAGTGCTAAGGAGTGGCCTCAGCATCAGATGAGGAGACTCTGGTTAGAGCCAACAGCTTCCTCATAGTCTGTTCTCCAGGCTGAGAGACCCAAAGCTGAGGAAGAGGAAAGGCCTAGACTGTGGGTTTGGATATTGCCCTTAATAACTACACTAGATCTTTTGGACATAAAGAGAGCCTGGGAGGTTCAGAGGTGTGGACAGGATAGAAAGCAAGGCTCTGGAGGTGCTAAGGCAGACAGGCCTTTCTCCCTGGGGTCTGCCAACCCTTGGGTCCCTCCAGGGCTAGTCTCTGACCTAGTTCAGCTGGCAGGACCTGGATATGTTTCCATGGAAGTGGGGGGGCACACTAAAGGAGGAAGGGAAGGAGGCCAAGACCAAAGTAAATTAGCCACATCAGCAAGAGCCTGCTCTCCCATAAACTGTACCAAGTGAGCAGTCCAGGCAGGCTGAACCTTCTACATGCCAGGAATGGAACCTCATCATGGCACTAAAGCTGCCACATCAGAGTTCAGTTGCTCTTATGGTTGTATAAACCCAGCAGTTTGCATCTTAACAGGCATGTGTAGTGACTCCATGAGGCAGAATGTATGGGAGAGTCAGTGCCTGTATGCAGACCACTAAAGCCTGAGCCTTCAGTCCCTCGGTCTTTTCATGCTAACAAGTGTGAAAACCTTAGACAGCCCCTCTCCTCTTTGCATGAAAGCAAATGGCCCCTGTTGGTCCCTCCAATACACTAGGCCTTTTTTGCTGTCTTAACTTATTTTCTGTAAGGCACCTCAAGGAAATACTCCTTTCCAAGACCCCAGAGACTGTGGCTACCGGTTTCCTCCACACAGGAACTGGGCAAGCAGGTGAAGCTCATCCCCACTATAGCAGCCACATCTATGCTAGGCCTTGTACTAAACCCAGAACTTATGAGTTTTCCCTTTGATAGATTCAATAGCCATGTTGTCTAGAAGTTTCCTAACACATTAGAACCAAATAAGCCACTTCTCAAATTACAACACTCCCCAGGCAAAGGAGCAAGGATGTGTGCCAGAAAGGTCTGGGGCTGGGGCTTCCATGTCACCAGCTTTCCCTCAGACCTGACTGATCTCGGAAATCCAATTCCCCTTCCAACAAGACAGTAAACCTGAAAGGGACGACAAATGTACTGCAGTTGGATCACTACTTGTTGAGCATCTGCAAGGTCCTGGGTTCCATTCTCGCCATCACATAACTAGGTCTATGGTAAATTCCTGTGTTCTTAGCACAGGGAAGATGGTGGCAGTAAGATCAGAAGTGCAAGGTCATCCTTGGCTACACAGCATGTTCAAGTCCAGCCTGGGTTATTTGATATGCTCTATTGAGAAACAGCAAAGAAAAAGATCACTGCTGAAGTAGAATGAAGACTAGGGAAGCTCACTGGAAGAAAGAGACAGGTCAGGACGCCCAAAATTTGCTCCCACACTAAGAAACCGTAGTTGAGGCTAGATGTCAAGTAGAGATTAACTGGGAGTGAGAAAGAAGCAAAGTCTTTAACATTATTTTGTTTTCAATCATTTATTCACTCTCCCAGGCTGGCATTCGTCCATCCATCGATTCATTCATTCACCCATTCCCCAGCTGGCCTCAACTCACTATGTAGCCCAGTATGACAGTTAGCTTCTGTCCACTTGCTTACATTTCCCAAGTGCTGGGAATATGTATGTGTACCACTACATTTGGTCTATGCAGTGCTGTGGCCTAAATCCAGAGCTTCACGGTAGGCAAATACACCAACAACAGAGACAAATCAGTGATTATTTTAGTGCACTGTGACAATGAGATGCTGCCTAAGGATATAGATAATGGGGTTTGTTTTCACTCTTGTGTGCTAGACACTGATCTGAGTGTAAGAGTAGAAAGAGGTAGGAGGGAGAAGAGCTTCATTCTCAAAGATAAACGGTGATCCTTTATGCCAAGTTGTGGAGAGGAAGCCCAATTCCACTTCTCCAGGCATGCAGACGCTTTGCAGGGATCAATCTCTGGCTTTGCCAAGGCAGGGGCCCTGAGAGCAGTCAGGTTTACAGAGATCATACTACAGTTCTGTTTCCTGATACAGAGTCCATATCTCAATCCTGGATGAACTCCCTAAGCATGAAAAAACTAGAAAGATAGAGCAAGAACATGTGACCTAGTGGCTAAATGCAGATGGATCAAGTGACATCTGTATGAATCCAATAAGGCTGGTATTCCCACAGTAGGTGCCCAAAGTCAGCCTGACATCCGGGCCATATTATAGAAAAGTTTTGCCCGCAAGCATCTTTTGTGTTGTTTGGAGGTGAAGGCTCCCCCTGCTCTCACAGAGGCATAGTCTTGTGGTCATAAGGATAGTAGCAAATGGTGCTAAGCCCCAATCTCCCAGCAACTTGCTATTAAAGATGGATATAGGCAGCCAATGTTAATCTATTGCATGGGCACTGCTTGGGGGTCAGGAGCAGTCTCAGAGAAGACAGTTTGTCTGTGGGAAGAACAATGCATCGTCATACTAGCTCTATCAGCCTGAGCAAACCCTCCTCCCCACATAGCACCTTGGTCCCTCACCACCATGTATGGGTGCAAGACCAAATTTGCAAAAAATCAAAATCTGCAAGGGAAACAGACCCCTGATGCTATAGCTGTCCTCTATGGCTGTCCTGCAAGAGATTGGTTTGGCCTCTGGATCTCTGAGAATCAAAACTTCCTGAGCCCCAGAGCCCAGCCAGATTAGGTAGCTCCTTGGCCAGAGTACTTCCACCACTCCCTTCTTGCCCAATCCAACCTATGCCAACAGATGCAAGTATGGCCTTAGGGGAAGCCCTGTTCTCAAAATGCACCCGAGAGCCCTTGTATCTGTCCCCCCCCCCCGTGGGGGAAAGCAGAGGTTTTAGAGCAGCTTTTCTGCTCATCAATGGAGCCCAAGAAGAGCTTGCTGCTTTGTATGTGGTGGAAGACCAATATAGCAATGAAAATCTTGGCTGTGGCAGTCTCCCTCTAGAGGCTGCACAGGGAAGTGCAAGGATGAGCAGGTATACTGGCTTTGCCAGGGTGGAAAAGGCACTGGATTCTCAGTCCAGGTCACTGATAGGAGTATGAGGGGCTAAGAAATGCTAAAATTCAGGAAACATGACCTCAACCCCAGACTCACATTCAGCATACTTAGCTGTGCTAGTCCAATCCTTTCTCAAGGAATGCACTTGGCCCACAAACTGGACCCAGACTGACCTAAACTAGCACTCAAGCTGCCAATTTGATTCTCTCTCCAGGCCAAAAGGACTGGAATGATGAAATGTTCCATTTGTGAAACATGCTCCCTGTGGCCAGGTTTTTGTAACCCTGGGCATTTGGATTCCCACTGTCCTGCACTGGAGTCTCAGCAGCAATCAGCAGATGGGTTGCTTTCCAACCGTAAGGAGCTAGCAGAGACACTATTGTCAGTAGTCCAGGAGGTGCTGAGATCTAGTTGCAAGTGATTTAGAGACCTTAGACAGAGCTGGCTCTGCCAGAGCAAAGGCTGAGCAGCAGCTGGCTCTAGTCTGAGTTCCTGGGTCTGCTGCTCAGTGTACAGGTCCCAGGAATTGAAGGCTGAGCCCCCCCCTGGCAGGAGTATATGGCCTGTCTGCAATGCTCTAGTCCCTGGAGCTCCTGCCTGCAGGCCAACAAGGCAGCAGGAAGGAGGTATACTACGTGGAAAAAAGAGTTGGAAGAGACTTGGGTTGCAGAGGGAAAAATGTAATATGGAAAAAAAGCAAGCATGGTGGGAGGGGTGGTATTTGTAAATGTGCTTTACAGGTAAATTACTTCTGCATGAAAGTCTGGAATTTTACCTCCCACCATCCCATCCCCACATCCCAGATTCTAGACTTCTTGGCGTCTATGCTATAAGAATCCTGGGAGGAAGATGTCTGAGGCTGGTCAGGTCCTTTTCAATGGGGTAGGGAGCTGAAACCCCAAGGGGTAAGGGATACTCTTAGCTATCTGTCATTCCTAAGACCCCAGAATCCCCAGATTCTCATGTATCCATTTTCTGGCTCTCAGAGGGATGTATTAAAAATGCTTGAAGATGCTGGGCTACTTCAGGGGTGCCTTGGCCTACCGGACCACTAAGGGCTGCTGGGAAGAACTCTTAGAGATGCCTCTGAGATATCTGGGTGAGGCCAGCCTGCTGAGGATAGTGAGTATCATCTTGCTCTCAACAAGACCTTGGATCCAACTCCCCATATGAGCTATTTACATTGTTAATATTGTTACCGCTGCAGCTACTTTACAAGAAAGGGTGCAGAGGAACTCCTAAGCTTTCCTCCACAGTCCTAGGCACCCCTCTCATATCTTCCCATCACAATGGTTATTTTTGCAATCTAAAATCTAAGGTCTCAAGCCAGCCCTACTACTCTCTCCATCTGCACATGGCATGTCATTAGGTCAAAGGGGCTGGGGATCCTCGAATCAATACCCTCCGTCCTGCATGAGCATCCCAAGGCCTTACGGCTGCCATCTCTTCAGCCTTTTCCAGAGGACATGTGATGAAAGGAACTCAGCCCCACTCGCTCCCAACTTTGGCCAAAATTGCCTTTGACCTTCTTGAAAGTGATCCTCTACTGAGGATGCAAAGAACTACCCACCAGCTCTTCTAGCACCCCAAAATGTTTCTCTCTACAGCCTTCTCCCCACCAAGCCCTCTATGCTCTCTCTAATACTTTCCTGTCTAGCTCAAGCTCAAAATCCCCTTCACCACACCCTTGCTTCTACAACTACACCCGTTTTGGGATAAAAATATGGAAGCCAGGAGAGGAGAACGCATTTGCCTAAGGTCACATTTTCTTTTCTGCAACAGACACCTATAGAAAGCTACAGATCAGGCTGGGTGCGGGGAAGATAGACGAGAGTCAGAGAAAGACAGACAGGCCCTGCGGGCCTTGCCAGAGTACCGCAGTTCCCAAGGAGGTGCCCTTGGATCAGGTCCTAAACTATTGAAAGAATGAGTAGGAGCTGAGTGTGCGCATGGTCAGGAATGGTTAAGCAAGGTCTGCTTTTGGGGTTTTGTGGTTTTTTTCTTACTCTGTCTTTATAGGCTAGACCAGGCAATGCCTTATGTCAGCATTTTCAACAGGGATCCCCATTTGTATGACTGCAATCCTGGTGCCTCCTTTCTCCATAGCAACCTTCTGCCACATCAAGCTCTCTGGGAAAGTGACTTACTCATCAGAAAGTGGTGTTCTGAGCCAACCACCACAGGAATCAGCCCAAGAGGGCTGAGCCTCATGCCTGAGGTGTGCCCACAGATGGAACCAAAGACAGGGCCACCAACAGCCACCACCATTGAGTGGGTTTGCTCACCACTGGCCCCAGAGGCCAAGGCTTTTCTGAATCTTGGATGTCTGCAGAGCTCCACAGCCTCCCAAGGCCTCCAAAGGGCAGCTGTGCAAGAAGAGGGGCTACAAAGCAGGCATTAACAAGTAAGTAAAGAACTGCTCTGTGTACTCAAATTCCCAGCTTCTCCTCAAAACAAGAAGTGAGCACTGCCCACAGGAAAAGACCAGACAGTGTATCTGAAAGCAGCCATTAAGTTTCTTCAGCAGATAAATTCCCCAGGGACATCTGCTTAAGCTGCAGATTCCTTCTATCCTCCTCACTTCTGAGTTTAGGTCGCACATCAGCCCTGGAGAACAACATACACAAGACCTCTAGGTCTTGTGTTTTCTAGCTTCTTTTCTACGCAGACCCCCTCCGTCTTCCCACCCACACCCTCTTACTTTGGTCACTCTAGCAGGGACAGTGAGCTGAAAAGACCTGCCAAATATTTCCATGTGGATCCACAAGAGAAGGGCCTCCATTCTGTGCCTCAGCTTCTCTTTGGGAAAAATTAACTGATACCAGCTATGCCAACGGAGAACCAGCTAATACCAGGACCAGGGCAATGTGCTAAGGGGACTGAGGGAAGATCAGAGGGATGAACTATCCAATATATCGCCCATAGCAGAGTGTGTGGTCAGTGAAGATCAATTCAAGCAGAGAATTGAACAAGGAGAATGTTGAACTTAGGATGAAATGTTCCTCCTCAATGGTCATGGGAACAAGAGCTGAAGTGGGGCCTACTTTGGAAGAAACCAGACAAGTTGTCTGCACCCAGGCCCAGTACCAACCATGGGTGTCCAAAGTCTGTAGTGTAATATGAGAAGTTTCTTCAAGCACCACATCCCTCAAGAGCAGCTCCCCCAGATCCCCAGCAATGATTCTGTTCCATGTCACTATAGAACTGGCAATGAAGGGGGCCTCAAGGTTTAGCAAGCAGAAAGTAAGTTTGTGTTATGTGTGAACCAGCACAGTATAGGTTATGGCTTGAGACAACATCTAAACTAAAGGGCTCAGTCACATATGGAGGCCTCGTTAAGAAAGGAGAAGGGCAAACTTCTGGATCTCATCAAACATAATTCTGCATCAAAGCCAGAATTGGGGGTGTTTTCTTGGCACACAACTAAAAACAGTTCATGGAACAGGTACCAATGCCCACCTCAGCCAGGTCCAGAGTCTCTGCCCTACCAGGTCGTAAAAAGCCCAAAGCAGTTTGAGGAAAGAGTTTGCTACACTCTAGTTGCTCTGGAACCACTACTCTCAAGTTGGGAGGGCTTTGTCTTGTTATGATCCAGACGAAAGCTCCTTCTGGAGTAGCCTATCTCTCTAGAGACTTCTTGGTAAAATGTGGGGCTGATTTCTCTCCTCTCCCTCTTGACCTCCTCAACTTTCATTCAAAGTTTCTCTCTTCCAGGGAGCCTTCCTAATCGTTCTAGCTTGGGTTGTATCCCTAATTCAGGTTTAGGAAGCTATTAACACATTTCATTCTCAAAGCTGCAGCACCCTCTATGGTCATGAGTCACGTTTGTCACTGACTCTTGGGTGTCCAGAGGATGAAAACGAACAGATATTGAGGATCTGTTGTGTACTCAGCCTTGATCTAGGCACCTTCTATCAGTTCCACTCCACCGAGTGCAGAGCCCCAGCCAGCGCTGTTAATTGATGGGAACAGGTCAGTTGGGATGGTTCTGTTCCTTCCAATCATGTAGTGAGTGGGCTGAGGGTGGTGAAGTGAATAGCACAGTCTCCAAAGCCCTCCAGCAAGTTGTACCTGGTGTGTGCACCTGTGCCCTGGAGACTTGTTGGCACCCAAGCTGGCACTGTTTGTGCAGATGAGCCAGTTGAGGCCATAGGAAGATAAGAACTTCATAAGCCTCCTACGGCAGCTCTCTGATTAAAAGCCCCTCACCACTGTTCAGGTTTATCAGCCTGTGGAAACCTGCTTCCTGCCCTAGTCTAGGCACCATGACTAGAAATCCAAAGAGCCATGAGGGTAAGACAAGACCAAGAACAGGTGTCACATTAGTGTCAAGGCTCAGTACAAATGGTTTATGGAGAATACAACTCCCAACAAACTTTACAGACTCCACAGCCTTGGAGGGGAAGGGGAGCCTGGTAGGCTTCTCTTTTTTACCAGTGGAGCTGCCAGGTGCCACAGTGCAGAAGGAAGTGGCAGAGCAGACAGGAGGGCCTGAGTTTTCAGCCTTTCCCAGAGGCCAAGTTATCACTAAGCAGTTCCAAAGAGGACGAGGCTCTTGGCTCCCCCTACCCCCGTACAAACAATCCAGTCACAGAGACTGTGCACGGCAGATTCCGCTGATAACACCACAGTGACACTTGATTCGGCGCCTTCTGTCTGAGTATGAACAGCTCCCTTCCCAGCCCTGAGGTCGCCCAATGCCCAGTACATGTCTATCACAAACTATCAAGTCCCTTTGCTCTGGACTCCAGGCCAGTGAGGGGATTGGATTATTGAGTAAGCTTGCCTCTGTATATCAGTTTCCTCATCTACAAAATGGGCACATTTTACTGAGGATGTGGGATTCTCTGATGTTTGCAACACACGAACTATGCTCACCCATTCCCCTCCCCGCTGACAGTCTACAACCAGTCTCATCCACAAATGAGTAGGACAGAGGGACTAGGCCAGCCAGAGAGCCACCTGCTTTTTATTGGTCACTCTGAGGAACCTTGCCTGTTTGTTCACTCGCAGTGGAAAGCAGAAACCGAGGGTACTGCCTCACTGACAGGAACCGCAAAAGGGATGCTCGGAGCGAGTATGAATTATTGGCAGGGAAATTGAGGCCCTGGTTTGTGTCCAGGACACAAACCGGGTGCTCCTTGTTGCCTCCCCGTGGTCGGGTCACTTCTTTAGGACGGCGACTCAACAACCCTACCTGGTACAGGTGCCGGCTTGTGTGAGGGGCAGAGAGAGGTGCGGTCGTGGCGCGCGGGCTCCCTCGGGTGGGCAGCGCTGGACCCAGCGGGGCCGCGTCAGCGGGCGCCTGGAGCGGGGCGCAGCGGGAAGCGCGCGGGGACGCGAGGAGGCACGGAATGGGCTCCGCCCGCCCGAGAACAAACAGGTTTTCTCCGGCTGCCGAGAGCCTCGCCCCTCGCCCCTCCCCTCGGCCGGCCCCCTTCCTCTGCCCTCTCCTGGGGTAGGTAGATGCGCCTGGCACATTCCGCACATTCTCCCGCCAGTGTCCTCAGTCCTCCCACTGCTTCCCTGCTCCGCCCTACGGAGCTGCTGGAGAAATCAAGGCTGGGGCTCCCCTCACCAGGCTCAGAGAGAGCTCCAAAAAGTTTTGCCGCCATGGAGAACTTCCAGGCTAATTCCTTTGGGCTCCCACCCCTGGGGCCAGGAGGACTCCACCAAGTGAAGGGCCCCCGCTGCCTAGTGGAGTCCCTGCCTGCGCTCAGCGAGATCTGGCCCAGGCTCTGGGCCAACGACTTCCACAGATGCTGGCGGGTCAGTTCTGTCGAGAACTACTGTGCCTAGATCCATTTTACAGATGGAGATCCCAGACAGGGGCGGGGAAAGGACCAGGCTTAGGGGTGGGGGCGTGGGGGTGCCGACTGATGGCTGAGATCATGCAGGAAGTCAGGCATAGGAGAAAAAAGTGAGCGAGAAGCTTCTGTCTGGCGCCTGGGAAAACTTGCACCCTGGAGGGTCATTTTTGGAGCCAGCGAGGCAAAACAGGACCACCTCTCAGGGCAGGCCGGAACACAAACACACGTTCAGTTTGATAAATGACATTCATTCACGTTTTTTGGATACTTACTGTGTGCAAGGCACTAAGTGTGAGGATGTAGTAGGGGAGTCGAACTTAAGAGAACATCCAACAAAGGCTCCTAACCCTCTCTGTGAGGTCAGGGAAGTCCTTCCAATAGAGGAGATAACCTATCAGGATGATAGGCTCCAAAAAAAGGGGGGCGGGGGTGGGAGTCCTGCTTCCTTAAGTGTTGCCAATTTTATAGCGGTGGCCCTCAAATCTACCAACTGGTGCTCTTGCCTGGGACTAATTCTCCTTCCCATTCAGCTACCACACAGTAAGCAGCTTCACTGGGTATATGACCAGATACTACCTGCTTAGATCTCTTTCCCACAGCTTCCTGTTGCTCTTGGGATGAAAGAAGATGCCTTTAGAAGGCCTAATGCTTGACTACGGTCAACCTCTGTCTGTAAGATGGGCCACCCTGGCTTCCCCGTACCTTCTGTAGCCTCACACCTCAGAGCTTTGTTTCTGCACTCACACTCTCTGCAGTACCCTTCCTATATCCCTCTGCCACTGAACTCAGCCATTTTTCAGATGTCATCCAACCATTCCCAAATCCTCTCCAACCTGCCACCTAGTCAAGTTGACCACTTCCTTCTGTGCACCCACTCTCCTAGTGCCCTCAGATGTTAGTGCATAAGCCTTTATTCTCAGTGGTGAGCTCTGGGAGGTTGGTGCCAATCAAATTATCTCTGGATCACAGAGACCAGCCCAGAGGATCTGGGGCATTTGCAGAAGGAAGGGATAGAATGGAGACTGCAACTCTTTTTTTTTCTTTTCTTTTCTTTTTTTCAGAGCTGGGGACTGAACCCAGGGCCTTGCGCTTGCTAGGCAAGTGCTCTACCACTGAGCTAAATTCCCAACCCCGAGACTGCAACTCTTTTTTTTTTTTTTTTTTTTGGTCTTTTTTTCGGAGCTGGGGACCGAACCCAGGGCCTTGTGCTTCCTAGGCAAGCGCTCTACCACTGAGCTAAATCCCCAGCCCCGAGACTGCAACTCTTAAAGGAGGGTTCTTTTCTCTGTTTATTAGGAAGTGCCTTGTGTGCTCACGAGGAGTGGTTAATCTTTGTCTCCTGCCAACAGGTGTTTTCCTCCTTCCAATCCTGTTAGTCCCAGGGCAGTGGCCCGCATCTGGTGCTTCTTCCCCTTCTCCCACCAAGGCTACCGATGGCCTTCCATCTGGCTTGGCATCTTAGCTCCCAAACATACTAACTGTATGACCTAGGGTGGATCACAAAACCCTTTTGGACCTAGTCCAAAAAAGACAGAATGTAAAACACAAAGTGATACACCATGGGTAGGAGGGAGCAACGTGGTAGCAGTTGTCTCCCAAGGCCCTCCACAAAACAGAAAGCTCTGCTGCAGAGCCTCGAATCAGGATGGGCAAGCTGTGGAGCATGAGGAAGAGTGATATCCAGTAACATAACTGGCCATTAAGAGCTGCAGCAGACCTCGAGCTCTTTCCCTGTCCAAAGTGACTCAGGTTCTGCCTATGACAGATTCCTCATGGCGGGCTCTAGCCAACCTTAGACCAGCCTTAGACTCCTCCCTCCTAGCTAGGCTGCCAGGCCCTGCAGCGGATCTTGCCTGCAAACGGGTTTGACTCGAATGGTAAGTACTGTGCCCTGCCCTGCCCACCTGTTCACTGCTCCAACAGAATTTCTAGTGATGCTTCCCACCCCCACCCTATTCCAGGGCTATCTCCAGTCACTTCAGCCAGGCACCATTTGGGGGAGAAGAGTTGCTACGCAGCCCATGCTGGCCTCAGATTCACAACAGTCCTCTTGCCCCAAGCCCCTAAGTACTAGGATACAGGTATGTACAAGTGCTATGCACTCAGATAAACCAAGTGCTGTCATATGAGCAAGTCTATTTGTTTGAGATGACACCTCTCTCTAGGGACATTCTGTAGGCTTGTACCGATTCTCAGCTGTCAAGTTGACTCCACGAGCCTTTCCTCGGACTCCCCTTAAGTTCTACCCCAAGGTTTTCTTGGTTATTACCTGTCTGCCAGACTCAACTGTACCTGTACCTGGCCTGAGGCTGGCCATGTCCCTGCTTTCTATTATTGTGCCTTAGCCCCTGCCTCAGCTCCAAGACTGGCCAAGAAGCCAAGTAACCCTTTTCAGAGTTGCAATTTCCCCTCCATCCTTTCCTTCCGGCTCTGGCATCCTTCCAGTTTGGGTAGTAGTGCCCAAGGGGAGTGGGCAGCAGTCCCCAAAAATGCCACCAACAAGGCATTGCTTTGAAAGCAATGGCTCTGAGTGTAGAAGGCTCAAGGAGTAGGCTGGACGGGCCAGGAAAGGCATGGCATTGTAGGTGCTGTTCCTGTTCAGAGGGGCCACAGCTCAGGAGTAGGTAACCAAAACAGCTTCTCTAGCAGGCCAGACTGAAGTCAACAGATAGGCCAGAGGATAAGTGGATGTCTGAGAGAATAGGCCAGCAGGATTGCTAGACTCCCCAGGGTGGCCCCTTCTCATCTGCAAAGCTGGAAGCAGAGCTCAAGCAGGCCTATTTAGCCGAAGAGTTTCCAAGCTTGGAAAGGAACAACAGGTGGTCCACTGAAAGCAAATAGGACCCAGCGGTGGAGCACGCAAGATTCCTATACCAGAGTAAGTATATCAAGACAAATGGCCTGAACCCTGCAGCTGCACACACAGAAAAACAGAAGCAGGGACAGGGACTGTACCTAAAGATCCCACAAACAGTCTGCTGCAGGACTCCAGAGGCTTTGAGTGGACTATGTGTCTGACTGATAGAAACTGGGGTGCTGGAGTTTGTGTCTAGGGAGTGCCAGGTTCTTGCTTGTACCCTAATCCCCTGCTTCCCCTCCCTCCTCCTCAGGTCCCCGCCCTGCTGCCTCATCCTTCTAAGCTCTTCAACCAGTTTACACTTGCTGGGTGACTACTGACTCTCAGCAGGGTGGGTCCCCCGGGGCTAGGGGTCCCCAAGCTAGGCAAAGCCACACCCAGGAATGGGCCTATGGAGCCTGGAGCTTGTGATCCCTGGCCTCTGTGTGTGTGATCAGCTCACCTGCCAGGAAGTGGCCCAGATTCTCAGCACTTGGGGTGAGTTTCTTACCTATAAAGTTTTGCCTTCAGTGATCCCTACAACTCCACTGTGAGGTTGGGCCTCTTCTCCAGCATGCACAAACACTCGCACTTGCCAAGGCCTTCCACCACACTGCCACTTCCATGTTGCCCAGGAAAAGGTACTCCCAGTCTGTGGTAGAGGCAGAACAGTGCCTTGCTGAGGAGCACATTCTATGGCCAGGGATTGTTTGCTCCAAAGGCTGCAACCCTGCTGGTAGTCTTGAGCTTAGGTTTCAGTAAGGGGACTGGATGGTCAGGCACCTCTTGAGATGGGCCACTTTCAAATGTCCTCCAGCCCTGCACTTGGAGCTGTACTGTCTTGCAAATACACTGCTTTGAATAAGCAGGACACTTTCTACCTGCAGTCTCTGTTTGCATGACCTGATGCCCCAGAACAGACTCTGCCTTTTCTCTCTGGCTCTGAAACTGCCCCAGGCCAGGCCTCTGGAGCACTAGTGCACAAGCTGAGCCAAGGCATTGCTGGCAGATAATCCCCACATGCCCTTAAGAATGGCTTTTTGCTGCTTTAAGAATCATCCACAGATCGGAAAAAGAATGTTCTAATTGGAAAGCCTCCCCGCCATGGTTTTCCGGAGTTTTAGTACAGTTGGCCGGCAAGGAGGCTCCTGGGATGAGGAGGAAGGAAAGTCATGAGGAGGAGACAGTGGGCTCCCTGCCCGTTACCCCCTCATCTCCTGAGCTAGCTCAGCCACTGCTGGCCAGCATGGGGCCATACTGAGGGCTTGGGCTTGTCAGCCTTGGGAGTCCAGAGACAGTGTGGCTTTAGCTGGGAGCTTCTCCTGGAGGCCAGCCCAAACCACCTCCCCAGAGGCCTCATTCTTGCCCCAGAAGTGTTTCAGGCTCTTTGGACCCTCTCAGAGGAGTGCTGGGTATTGTGAGCCACTGCCTGGAAGAGGAAGGGTCTGGAAGTTACTACCTGCTCAAAATCAGGAATGCATAGTCCATACTGGGTTCTGTGGGGTCCCTGGTTTTAATGGGCCTCGCACTAGGAGTACTTGAACTCCATCTGTTGCAGAAAGCAGAGAAAGAGGTACCTCAGATTCTGGGGTAAGCCACTGGCTGACAGAACTCTGGCCACAACTACTTAAGGTGCTTTCAAGCACCAGAGCTGTGGATTTGATCTATTGGATTGAACTCTTCCTTTGTACTTGTAGAACACAACCTTGAAAGGGAAGTGCAGCACATCCCTGAAGCCACAGTGCATCTTCTGCACCCAGGAGAAGGCAGGTGATTATGGCTGACCTCTTGTAGGCTGTAAACTTTCTGATCTTTCTCAGAAACCTCCCTGGATGCTTAGCTGCGATAACTTCCCAGGGCGCTGGGGGAAGCAGCATTTGGAGATGGAAGATGAAGGGTTTTGCAGGATCATTACTCTTCACCCCATCTTTCAGTTGAGATGAGCATCTTTCTTCTTCCATGTTGCTATAGGCCCTACCTGGGAAAGCAGGCTCAGGGCCAAGGTCTGACTCTCATCATAAAGTATCAGACAGGCCTAGCTGGGGATGCCCTTGACACCATTCATGGCATATAGCTTTAGTAACCTGTATCTGTGCCACATGAACTGGCCATGTGGCTCTAGGCTGGTATCGTACTTTCTTTTCTTCTCTTCCTCTTGTCCCATTCCAGGCCTAGAGGTCTGTTGCAATGGAACCTGAAACAAATGTGTGTCTATAGAGCTGTACTGACTAAGATAGGCATCAGTGGCCATTGGGGGAAGGGGAGTATCTGTGGGACTCCTGAGCAGACAGAAGTCCTGGGTTGGGAGACCTGGCAGAGAGCTCCAGAGTGCACACAAATGCTCATTTTTAAATGGCTACATCTGTCTTGTAAGGGACAGCAGCTTGTACTCAGGCTACTAAAGTTTAAAGGAGTCACAGTGACATACTCTTGGAAATTCTGTTCTTCTGTCATCAGGCCACATTTCAAATGCTCAGTCAGCACATGGGATTGGTGGCTACTGTATTAGAAAGCACAGAAGCCTCAGTCATCATTAGCAATGCTGCTTTGAGTGTCTGTCTTCTTAACTGAAGCCCTTTCCAGAAGAAGTTCCCCACAATCATTTTTCTGGAGATGGGCTAGTCTGTTCTGGAATAGCAACTTAGGTCTGCTTCACTTTATAGAAGGTGAGGGGAAATGACTAGAGAGCAACAGTTGGCTAATATCTATGTGACACTAGTCACTCATATCTGGGGACTGGCCATCCCCAACCTGCAGGCTCTCAATTTTCCCTGCCTTTATTTCTCCAAAGGCTCCATTAAGTTCACTTCAAACACCTGCATGGTGTTCAGACTTCTAGAATCTCTAATACAGGCCTCTATTTTTCCAACTTCCTTTCTTTCTAAGGGTTTGTTCAGTTGGTTCAGGGACAAATATCCACGAAGCTTCGCAGAGTTATAAACCTGATTTCTCTCTTTGCTTTTCATTCATTAGCCTTTCCTTTCTTTGTCTCCCAAGCTAACAAAGAAGTCTACAATCCATCCTTTCAGCCACAGTGTCTTGCAACATCCGTAATCCTCCTCCATCACCTCTACCACCCCTGTATCATCATCAAATTTGTGTAAAGTAAAACACCTGCATCTTTGAAACACTTGTTCCAAGTCAGTGAACAGGGCTGGCAAAGGTCATACAACTGTGTAGAACAGTGCACCTTCCTAAATTCTTCTCAAAGACTTCCTCAACTGCTCTCTATTTGTTTGCTTGTTTGCTTATTATTTATTTATTAAGACTGGGTCTCACTATGTAGCTATGGCTGGCCTAGAACTTACTATACAGACCAGGCTGGCCATGGGCTAAGTGATCTACCTGCCTCTGCTCCAGAGTGCTAGAATTAAAAATATCACTATTCTTGGCCATTTTATTTTTTTAAATAAGACTAATAACTAAACCTGAAACATGTTGGTTCAGCTAGACTAGCTGGCCAATGAATACCAGGATCCTTCTGTCCCCTCCTGTCCCCACCACCTCAGTGCTGGGGAGTATATTATAGGTATACATTGAGGCACTTGCTTAAAAAAATTAAACAGAGGTTATAGGGATTGAACTCAGGTACTCATGCTTATATGGCAATCAGTTTATTGATAGAACCACCACCTTACCCCCATAACCATCTCCTTTTCTTTTGTATTGTAACAATATCTGTCTCACTGGGAATGCAGTTCACTGGTAGAATGCCCAGTTAGCATATGCAAGGCCACAAGCTCAATCCCTAGCACTTTGAAAATATTGCCCATCTTATCTGGAGCATTTCCCATATGATGATGATGATGATGATGATGATGATGATGATGATGATGATGATGATGACGACGACGACGATGATGATGATAATGATGATGATGATGATGTGGTGAACCCCACTGCCACCTCTACTTTCTTTTCTGGACTCATTGCCTCCACTTTTCCCATTCTTTCACAATCTCATTCCCAACAGGATTTCAACCCTACCACTTGCTTAAAATCACTCTTGTCAGCAATTCATATTGCTAAACTCACCATTCACATCCCTGCCCTTATTTCACAGGTACAACTGACTGTTCCTTCCTTCTAGAAAGACTTGTTTTGTGTGGTTTCTCTAACATTCCACTTATCTGCCTTCATAGGACACTGTAAATGTAAAGTTGCCTTCTGTTTATAATACAGTTTGTTTTTTGGCATTGTTCAATAAACTTTTGCTGCTGCAAATATTGCTATTTGAATTCACTACATGGATGTTTAAGAATCAATTAACTAAAACTAACATGCTCAAAAACATTCTTGTCCCTCCATTCTAAGCCCTTGTTTTGTGACAGACTTTCACAACACACATAGACACACAGGCACACAAACACAGACAAATACAGAAACATAGATACATAGACACATAGACACACACAGACACATACACAGACACATAGACACACACATAGACACATACATAGACACAGACACACACATAGACACACACATACACACTCAGACACACACTCAGACACAGACACAGACAGACAGACAGACAGACAGACAGACACACACACACACACACACACACACACACACACACACACACACTCACAAAACTCATCCCAGATAGGGAGACTATAACAGATCAAACAAAGTATGAATGTTACCCAAGTTCAACTTGGTGAACCAATGAGTTTTATTGTGGTTACTTATAGAAATATGGACGGGGGTTACTCACAGAAGCACAAATGACTCAAAGACAGCTGCATGACCAAAGCCCACCCCAGCATGGGTGACAGCTCATAAAGCGGGGACCTGGAGCATACTGCATAGCATGAAGACAGCTCAACAGATTGGAGAGTATACTTTCCAAGTGACTCTCCAAGTTGGTCTAAACTTCTTCCAGACAGGTTTGCTGGTTTCCGAGTCTTTAGGCAGTTCTCAGTCTGTTCTGTTTTGGTCTGTTCTCAGTTTTATCTGCAGCTTGGTTTGTCTGAGATGGAGTTGCAGAGGGAGGGGCCTAGTGAATCTAGTCAGTTTTCAGGACTTCCTAAAGCTGTTTTCAGGTGTTTACCTTCTGTTTTAAGGAGCTTTCCTAGGAGATGGAATGCTTCAGCCTGAGATTAAACTTCTCAGTGCATTGAAAGCATTATCATACAAGAAAGCATTTTGGAACAGCAAGCTAGGTTTCCCACTTCACACTATGCATGAAAATAAACTCCAGATGGCTCAGAGGTTTAATGTAAAAATGAAACCATAAAAGCACTAGAAGGAATCTTGGAGTGGGGACAGCCTTACTAAGTATGTTGTGAAAACCAGAAAGCATAAGAGAAAAGATGGAGAAATGAAAAACTTCTGCAGAGCAAACCCCAGCATAACTGTCATTACAGAAATGACGGATGAGCAAGATTTGTTTCTCTACATGAGAGCTCAAGCGCTCATCTTCTTAAAATTAACCCAACAGGAAAATAGGCCAGGAAAAAATGGGACAGACAATAGGAAAAAGAGAATGCATCAATTGCCCAATTAACGCATGATGGAAAATACCCAGGAGTACTAACATGTACAGATTCCTTTTAGTATGTGGTATATGCACATTTACATAGTATATAAAACATGATGCGTATAAATATCTATCCATGTCAGTAGCATTATTAGCTAGGGGCTCTAACCTCTGTTCTGGAGCATGGGTATGACCTGCCCTGACTCAGATGAAAGGCCAACTTAAATGCTGTACATCCCATATCCTGCCACATAATATACTTCTTCCTTCCTCCTAGGTTAACAATTAGTTCCTCTTAACCAGGCCAGTCTGAGGTGTTCTGAAATTCTCACCACAGAAAGTCAGTTTTCTCTTGATACCCATCTTCCCTTCAGACAGTAATCTACATTTCCTGTTTCCAGCTCTTCTTTTTTTCTTCTTTCTCTCATTTGTATCACTAGACAAAAGTAGCTCTTGTTAAGATCTGTAGTCTGCTGTGTTGCTAAATCCAATGGCTACTTTTAAAGTTCATATTTACTGGACACCAGTGTCTTTTGAAACCAGTCACTCCTATTTCCTTTAGTTCCTTCTCAGTTCCTCCTCTCTTCCCAGGCCACACCCTCTTAATTTTCGAGGTATCCAGGACTCAGTCTTTGAATCTCTTATCTACTATACTCATTTCTATGGGGACTTCAATACATCTTGTAGCTTTGAATAGTACCTAAACAATGATGGCTTCTAAATTTTGAATTCTAGTTTCTCACTCAAGCCCATTCCTTAAATTCCAGGTTTGGGGATCACATAGTTTTTTTCAGTATCCCCATCTGCATATTTATTATGTGTCAACTAAAAAGACACCCCTCCACACACACAGAAACAATATAAAGTTTATTTGGTTTATGGTTACAAAGGATAACAGGTCATCATGACAGGAAAGCAGAACAGAGGTGCTCAGCCCATGGTGTTGGGAACTTGTACTTGTCACATGGTATGGAGCAGGAAAATAGAAAGCATAGGACTAGAACCCAAGGAGGGTTTAAAACTTATACCGAATGACTTCTTTCTGCTCAGCTCTATGTTACTCCCTAAATAATTCTACTAGCAGGGGACCAAGTGTCCTAACACATGCACATATGGACAACATTTCACATTAAAAAACATAACAGTATCCTACATTTATAATGTTATACTCTGGCTGATCAAGATGATTTTAGATCTCAGGTTAGACATAAGAAAGTATACGTCACATTTTTAAATGGAAGAGGGAAATATGGCTTGCATGAAAATAAGGCACAATAGAGCCTGCCATGATGATGCATGCTTTTTTTTGGGAGGCAAGGCAAGTGGAGGTCTGAGTTCAAAGCTAGACTGCTCTATATTGCATTAGGACGCATAGTGAGCCCCTGCATCAAAAGAAGAAAAAGAAAGAGGAGGAGGAGCAGGAGAAGAAAAGATCCATGACAGCACAGTGTAACTTTATTTCTATAATATAGTATAAAGGCCTTGAAAAATATTACTCTTTGTTATGGTCTATAAGCTGAAACTTGAGTCACTTTGTGGTTCTGTTGTTGTTGCTTTGTTTTTGTATTCTCATGTTTTATTTTGTATTTCCTATAACATTTCACTTTTTAAAAGATTTCCTTATTTTTATTTTATATGTATGGGATTTTTGCCTGCACATATATCTGTGCACCATATGTGTGAGTGCCCATGGAGGCCAGAAGACAGCATCAGATCCCTAGAACTTGGGTTATGGGGGTTGTCATGTGGATGCTGGAAATCAAACCTGGGTCCTCTGAAAGAATAACCACTATTCTTAACTGCTGGGCCATCTCTCTACCTCTTTCTTTAAAAAAAATCATTCCTGTAATTTAGTACTTCATAGGTAGAGACAGAAAGATCTGGAACTCAAGGGCATCCTCAGCTACCTATAGAGTTCAACACCTGGCTGGCCTGGTCTCCATGAAATCCTGTCTCAAAAACAAAACAAAACAAAAACAAATACCTCTCTATGAGTTATTGGCCTAGGAAGCCCAACTAGCCCCCCAAATCATAAAGGATACAGCAGTTGCTCTTGGTTGCCCATTAGGGTTAGATGGTAAGAACCTATTGATTAAGAAACCACCCATTTTGGTTGCAGGGCATGTAGAAATCAAGTTGAATCTGATGTGGAAACTTCTTTTCTGGCTAGCTGTCATAGTGCCAGGATGTTATGTGCAGGCTGCTGTGGAAGGCAGCATTAGTGGTCTTATTCAGCTCTGAATCCTATATGTTGACCTGCCAGGCAATATATGACCACTGGTGCAATTGTCATAGGACTGTTTGGAGGGTAATGTCTTTCTGAGTAGATCTGAGGCCTGGTCTATAGTAGGGAATACATGTAACATTGATCAAAAGACTATACCTGGGGAGTCACATGCCTTAGGGGACAACATACTATTGAGGCTTTGTTAATTGGACATGTAGCCAAATTGCATTCTAAATATTCATGATTATACCTATATATTAACTAACGTTGCTCTCCACTGTGGGCGGAGAAGTATCTTTTTGTAATTGATGGCGGTTAGTACAGAGACTAATCAAAGTACTGAGAATAAATGACAGTGGAGTGCTCAGTCCTTAACGGGACACCTGTATCACCCCTTCCAGGGTCCCGGTAACATTGTGGAAGATGGGGCAGAGAGAATATAAAAGCCTCCAAATGGAATGTACAGCACTTGTACAAGTAGGAGGACCTAGGTTCAAATCCCTAGAACCCTTGTGAAAAGCAGGACCTGGATGTGCCTGTAACCTCAGCCTTTCTGGATTACAGAAAGGCATATTCAGGAAGCCTACTTGCCCTTAGCCTAGCTGAAACAGTGAACTTCTGGTTCCATGAGAGACCCCATCAAAAGGGGAAAGGCAGAGAGAGCAATAGAAGATATTCTAGGTGCTTCTCCGGCCTTCACATACACACACAAACCTGAACACTCATGTGTATGCAAAATGTACTGATGAATAAATGTTAAACTGGGTAAGATCACTGATGAATTTTTCTTCCCCAGCAGTCTGCATAGAACCTTCTGGCAGAAAGCTAGTTACTAGCAAGGATCAGTTCAGCAACAGTAGTCATCTTCAATATATTCTCCCCAGTCACTGCTTTGTGTTCACAACCACAATGGCCACGTCATAGTCAGAAGTCAGTACTTCACAGCTCTCCTCTTCATTCTCAGGCCCTTATATTCTTTATGCCCCCTTCTCTATAGTCCCACATACTCCATATGAATATTGCATGTCCACCCAACACATATACCCTTCACAAAGAGCACAGATGTACACACCAAAAGAAGAAGAGGAGGAGGAGGAAGAAGAGGACACAGCACCTATGGCTGCCTATTCAAGATATACACAAAATTAGGTCCTTTGATATTCCAACAGGGATCAGGGAGGCCCCTCCATCCCCCACCTCTCTCTCTCTCTCTCTCTCTCTCTCTCTCTCTCTCTCTCTCTCTCTGTGTGTGTGTGTGTGTGTGTGTGTGTGTGTGTGACTTTCATCTGTGGTGTACCCACTGATGAGTTGCCTACTTTCTAGTCAAAAACCTCTTAGCAATGTTCATGAAGTGATCCTTTTTAAACTTAGTGATTTCAAAAGGAAGATATAAAGGTAAGAGGGATGTGCTTGGAAGTGGGGATCAGCAGGAGTGGGGGTGGGTAAGAGGGGGGATGAGTATAATCTCAGTACAGTGTGCAAACACGCATCTGCACAGTTGCGAAAAATGATGCTAAGAATCATTAAAGGCAATTTTCGAAAATTCATTTTTCCACATACAAAGTATCTAGAAGGTTTCACACACACACACACACACACACACACACACACACACACACACACACACACACACACATGATCATAGTGGCTGCCTCTGGAAGTGGGTTTGTGTGGGCAGAGTAAGAGGGTATTTAAATTTCTTTATTCCCTTCTGTGTTCTTTGATTTTTTTATGATAGTACACTACTTTCACAATAAAATCAACTAATAAAAACAAAAAAGAAAGCTGTTCTTAGCATCCAGGCTAGCTTTACCAGCCTCAGAAACTTCAGATCCAGCTTGAACAGTGACTCTGATGCTCCCAAGTACTTTACAAAGAGCCAACTCAAGTCATGCCAAAGCACTTTCCAGGGAGCATGTGAGACCCAGAGCTAGTGGCAGATTTTGCTTCTGAGTAGTACCTTAAGCCAGAAACTATAGTGTCACTACTGGGAGGAGAAGTCATACCCCAAAGTCTCAGCACCACATCTACTAGAAATAGCAGTGCACACCTATAATTCCAGCCCCTCCCTCCCTGTAAAGTCTGGATTCCATGTAAAGGGCAATAAATGTGGAGTCACATTTGTCCATCTTCTATTAGCTCACCCTGTAGCCACTTTGATGTAGGTTTCTTGGAGCAGCAGAATGTTCTGTGTGGCTGGCACATGCTTTCATGTCCTTGTTCCCAATTCTACTTCCCAGCTTTGACCAGAGAGGCTTGGGGTTCAACCATGGGGCCAAAGCCCACACAGAAGAACTGGTGTTTGGTGTGCATCACATAGAAGGCTGTGTTTGACCCAGAAGGAGTTGAGTTCAGTGAAAAGAGAGCCTGTTTGCATTGGCTGCTTCCACCAATCATTAACATTGAAATCAGAAATGCCATGGGAGACAAGTCAGGAAATCTGTCTGGTCTTAAGGACTAAATGGCTGAGGGGTAGGTATCCATAGTAGGGTTGAGTGGCTTATGTGACAACCTAGAGAGGACAAAGTTGACATATAATGACATGATTGGACCCAGAGAGACATAATTATGTAGGGATGGAGGCAGCTTGTATTGGCCCTTTGAAACTCCTGGTGGACATAACATAAGAAAGAGTGAATATGTCAAGATGATCAGAGAAAGTCAGAGAGGAACCACAGATTCATGAGAGGATTTCCACAAGGAAGGAATTTGATAAGAGGCCTCAGAAGTCACCGTGGTTGAGATTTACCTGCATGGCATGGGTAGACCTCCTCTTCCAGTAAGCTGCCCCGCCTGGGCGAACAGTGACCACAAGCTTGCAACTGACATTTTAATCTGATCCAAATTTCTATAACAACTAGAGACCAGAGACTTCTGATCCATGCCTGACATGATATTACTAGATAGACAAGGCCACCTTGATGAAGCTGAATCAAGGCAAGTGATTCTCTTGTGCATACTTGGTTGATGTTTATTTAATGTTTTATGTCAGAAATAATTTTATTCCAGTCTCATACCATTCTGTGGTGTACTGATAATTATTTACATTTTATACAGGGTGCCGAAATTGGTGAACCACTTCAAAGCTATATGGCTATATGCCCTCACCACTCTAAGCCTTCTATCCTCTTGTGGTCCATGCCCCAAAGGGAAGGTATTGTCCTTTTCCATGTGTTCAAGGAGCCCTCGCCCCAATGGCAGCAGCTAGTGGGGAGCATAGGAACACATTGGCCAGCAGTGCTGCTCCTGATCTCAACAGCAAAGCTAATCTTTAAGAATGGTGCCAAGTGCCTCTGCTAGGTATCCTGAGAAATCCACCCTTGGTACTTTGGCCCCCTTCTTTCTGCTACCTCTATAAGAAGGCTTTTTCCCTTTGGTGAAAATGAAATTATTGGCTGGGGATGGTAGCTTTTTTTCTGTAGTCCTAGCATGTAGGAGACTGAGGCAAGATTGCTTTGAGTCTGAGACCACCCTGGGGTACATACTGAGTTTGAGGCCACCCAGAGCTACACATGAAGAGCCTATCTCAAAATGAACTCAAGAAGCAGATGCAAGTGTGTTTATGTTGAAGTAAAATTGTGTGTAAAATGCTACACATGACAGAAGTCACATAATTGGCTTTCTAGTAGGATATTTCTAGAAAGGTCAAGAGGTAACATGTATTTGGAAGCTTCTATGTAAATGTTCTTCTGCTTGCAATGGGAGTGAAAGCTTCATCAGTCTCCAGAAGGGGATAGTCCATGACTAGCTGGCTTTTTTACAGGGGGATTGTGACCTTAGTTGCCTGTTGCTGTGACCCTTCCTGAGGGTCCAAGCAGACATATCTGATCCAGAATATATTCCTGTGCTCCCTACTAGCTGCTGCCACTGGGGTATGGTCCACAGGAGGATATGAGGCTTAGAGTAGTGAGGCCATATAGCCCTGAAGTGGCTGAGCCCAGACAGCAATCCAAAGCTCCTGGAGCCCTTCAGAAAAGCAATTGTGTTGGATTAAATAACTTGCCCTAAGGACACAATTCACTTTTGTAGTAACCAATGCTACAAACCAGGTTTCTCCATAGATTTGGGCAACAGAGGAGAGTGATGCAGGACCTCAGTTTAACCAGGGGCCCTCTTCAACCTGGTGTTTTAGCTTTGGGTCCTGAGGCATGAAAGATGTCAAGAGGTAAAATAAGGCTATGACATAATCAAAGTACATGGCCACTGTTGTCAAGTGTGCTTCTAAAAGTTTGATAGTTGACTCACCAATTTTTGAACTGAATTCTATCCTCACATATATTGAGAACTACCTAAGCAATTGTACCCCTGCTTCAACACCAACATGATATGAGACTATGTTCCATACACCTTCATTACCTAGGACTGGTGGAGTTCTTATTTTTGGCATCTATGTTTGCGTTTGGATTGTCATTTTCTTATTTTCTGTTCCCTTTAGGGAATGTTTCTTCTTTTTCTGGGTTCTGACAAATGGTTGAGAGAATTCACTACTCATTTTGCCAAGTGTGAAGATTTTGTTGAGAGGATGAATTGGGTATCCATTCCAACAGGAAAAAAAAAAAACACCAGCAGTGTATCTATACTAATAATCCATTGAAAGGAAGTGGCTTATGTGATGGTGGGGGCTGCCTGGGGAGGTGTACACTTCAGAGCAGAGCCATCAAGAAGAGCAAGCTGGGCCTTTTGGATATGGACCAATGCTGCAAACCACCATGACCTAGCTGATTGGCTGAGGCTGAGGGACTAGGATCATATCATCTCTCTACTTTAGAGTTAAATCATGATGGACTTGGATCACTACTGCAGAGTATTTCAAAGTAGCACCCAGATTAATGCTTTATTGAATAACTAGGATCGCAAGCATTTTGACTCATATTGACCCTACCCAGCCCAAAAGTGTAGGTGTTTGCCTCTATCCAAATATTTCTTCTTTGAATCTCCAGATAACAACTGCATGTTCTGCAATGAGATCCACTTCTGACACAAAGGTACCTAGCTACACGATACATAGGCTGCCTATAAATTCAGAGTTCTTATAAGCCCTCCTTCAAGTTCAATAGTTACTCGAGTGGCTTGCAGAACTCTGGAAATCACTTTACTTGCTATTATTGTTTATTAAAATATAACTCAGGGACCAGTCAAAGCAAAAGCTATATAGGATGGAGTACAGAGGAAAAGCTGACGGGCTTTCATGTCCTCTTGGGCAGAAGAATATGGTTGGTTTTGATGTTGAGTGTTCCTAAAAGGACCATGTATTAAATAAAGGCTTAGTCCCTGGGGTGGTACCGCCAGGAAGCAGGTGATGCGAATCTTCAGAAGATGTTATCATGGAGGTCTCTGTTATTGTGGGGAGGGCCTAGGGAAAGGACTCTGCTATCTACTGGCCTCTTTCCCTTTCTTTTGTATTCTAGTGACAAGGTTAATGGTTCTGAATTGTCACAAACTCCCATCATGACGGCTGTTTCACCACAGGCTCAAACTAATGGAGCTAAACATTCATGGTAAGAAATTCCTGAAAGTACAATAAAAAAAAAAGCAAAGCATTTCCATGTCTGGGTGCTTTTACATGGCCATGCTGGGGAGCAGTCACCAAGAAAGCAAGAATCTGATTGAGGTAGTTGCCTGTCTACTCTTCTGAGTTCTAAATTAAATATATACTTTAAATACAGAGCAGAAACACGAGAGTCCATGGTTTTGAGGCTTGAATTGTTAAAGGTTTTCTTTCCTTTTATAATATTAAGGATTGGAAGAGAATTCAGGAAGGATCACCTTCATTTCTTTGCTTGTTAACAAAGACAGTCTTTGTAACACCAATGATGTTCAGGTCGTTCTGTTGGGACACACAAGTAAAGTTTTCAGTACATGGGGCCAAGAGCGGATATGCCTGGTACAAAGTGATCCAGGCCGATGCATGTTGGATAAAGGGGTTATGGCTTCAAGTCTGGGCAGCCTAGGGTTGGTCTGCTGCTCTCATCAGGTTAACTAGTGGCAGAGTTAAAGGCAGTACTCTGACTTCAGTTTCCTGACCACCAATGATTCTTACATGGTGGGTACAGCTCCCACTCCTCATCAGGGCCCATGGTCTTTGATCTGAGTCTCTTCTGAGTCTTTTTAAACTAATTTTGGCCCAGACTACCTCTGGCTTCCAGCAGACTTTTGCCTCCAGGCCTTGCAAGCAGCTACTTACCCACTCCAAGTAATTCTCACCTGCTGAGATCCTGAATACAAACACCAGAGGGGATCTTCTCCTTTTGGATCTATTAGGCAAGAGCCATGAAGGTCCTCAGGGCTGCAGGCTCACAATGTAGAAATATGAAAGATATGTGTTTTTTAAAGTGAAGCACTAGTAATATCTTGATGATATGTGACCAACCAAGTGCAGTGTATGTTCATTTTAATGTGCATCATCCTCAGTCACAGAAATCATTTGTGTGCCTATGCTGACTAAGTATGCATACCTGGCCATCTTCAAGTCTGTGGAACTGATATGAGTGGAGGGCCCTCCCCAGTCATGTTCTGTGGGACAGCTGGGAAAGGCTCAACATGTTACCACAAGACAAGACTCAGAGCCCAACAGTCACCAGACTGTGCTTGTGGCTAGATCTGGGCACAGGATGGAGATGATGTCACTAGAGCTTCACATTATTTCAGCCAATTAAGTAAGAGTTAATTACTATTCCCAAGGTGCTTTGAAGGGGAGGAGTGCTGTTTATTCACTGTTAGGGTGGCAGTGAGAGGATCACTCACTTAGAAGACATACAACACTTAAACCTCTGCAGACACATGGGAAAGGTTAAGTGTGCCAGGGTTGCCGGAACAAAAAAACCACAAACCAGCGTACTTAAAGTGATGGAGTGGCTTCTCTCTCAGTTCTGAAGGTCAGAAGTCTGAAATTGAAATGTTGGCAGTACTGTCCACCTTAGAGAACCTCCAAGGATGGTCCTTCTTTGTCTCCTCCAGACTTAGTAGCCTTGGGTGTTCCCCATCTTGTGACCACATGGCTCCCATCTGTGTCTTTCTCCAAATGACCATCTTCAGATATATTGTGGCACTATTCTCTTCTTTGAGAACACCATCATATTCAAATTCAGGTATCCTATAATCTTAACTTGATCTTATCTACAAAGACTGTTTACTAAAAGGTCACCTCACAGAGATTAGGACTTGGGCATAGAACCAAAGTCATGAAATCAGGATTTAAGGTGTCTATCCGACTGAATATTTTCCTGCCTTGCTGCTCCTTCCTTCATTTGACCAGCCTTCAGTGGTTTTTGGTACCTCAGGTCTTACTATTGTCATTGGTGCAGGGCCCAGCTTTTGCAATCTTCCTCAAAGAGTCACAAAGTCCCATCCTGGAAGCCCCTTCATTGGTATATGAATAGGTGGCTTCTGGATGAAAGCCTTTAGCCCAGCCTGTCAGCTTCCTTTTTGGACATGCTAATTACTGCACCACAGAAAGTACAAAGTGGTATGCCCAAGTCTCTGAGTTCCATACTTGCTGGAGCCACAGACCCAGACCAACTAGCAGATGTTCCAGTCCAGAGCCTGGAGCAGTGCAGAACAAGCACTTGCTCACCCTGGGCCACTGGATTCTCAGGAGGATCCACCCATATTTCTCAGCACCACCCTCCTGGTGACCTCTATGTAAATTTTGCACTCATCAGTAAGTGACAGACCAGTCCAGTGAATGATCTGAATAGTTCTGGTTCAGGACTGAAGGTATCTAACAGTTTTCTTAAGGTCTTGGGCCTGGTGGAAGCCTAGCAGGCGCCCTTGTGAGGCAAGAAGAATTAAGTACTTTCTTCTCTGAGACAACTTGCCTTGCTGCCCTGCCCCAGATTTATAGCAACTGAACCTGTTAGGACTTGCCTGTCCTTTGACCTCTCTTCCAGGTGGAACTTAGCTTCCAAACTGAGCGCTAGCATATTTCATGCCTCAGCAGACGGCTTGGTATCTTCTCTCTGTGCTTCTCCTAGATTTCAGGGCTTTAGACTCAAGGCTGCCTGGTCCCACTCACTTGAGATGTTTCAGGCTCTACTTATGCCCTGCAACCTCACCAGCCAGAGGAGCCCTTTTAGACCTTAGTCATTATGGTAGGTTGAATGTTGTCCCTTTTTTTTTTTTTCAGTGCTGTCCATTTCCTAAGCCTCAGAGCCTCCTATTTTGTTACATGGGTAACACAGAGTTTGCAGATGTGATCAAGGGTCTTAAAAAATGAAGAGACGATAATCCTGGATCACCTTGGTGCATGTAAGGATGATTTTTTACCTATTTTCATAAGAGTAAGTGAGGAATAAGATTGTATAAACAGAGATTGAAGAAAAATGCTTTGAAGACAAGGGGCCAGAAGCCAATAATACTAGATGCTGAAAACAAAAAGGCAAAATGGCAACCCGTGTCTGGTCTTACCACATCTTCCTCTCTGCCATTACAATGTGCCTGTCAATCAAGAAGCAGCCCCGGCAGCCTGTCAATCATGGCTTAGCTTTCACTGAGCAGCCTGAGGTTTTTTCCACGTCTGAAAGTCAAGAGGGCATTGCAGCACTTCACAGCCACAGGAGGCCTGAGGACCCGCCCCTCCAGGTAAAGTGTAGGCACGCAGGGGAGGGGAGAGGCGGGGGCGGCTGTCTATGGGAGGATTGCCATGGCAACTCCAGTCTGCTCCCCACCTCACTTCCGCTTCACCACAAAGCAGCCAGTGCAGTCTGAATTTTAAAATGGCAGTTTGTCCTCAGAACAAGAAAAAAAAATAGTTTAAAGTCACTGAAATGGTGGTAATTTGGTAGAGCAACCACAGGAATAAATTCATCCAGGGCTCTCATCCCAGAGCAAGGGCACACACCTCACCTGCGTGTTCAAACATACAGATCCAAACATCATCGGTGATACAAAGACAATCTTTATTAACAAAAGGCTGAGTTGAGGGCTGCCAGCCTGGGGTCAAGGTTCAGCTGCACCCTAACAAGCTGAATATCTGAGGAAGTCTGCTTTTCCTCTCTGAGGCTTTAAGATTCCTTGAACAAAGTGGGGGTAATAACAGAGACCTTGTTGGGAAAATCAGAGGAGAGGGCATATGGCCATTTGTTCTTCTGAGTATTTGGGCGTGGCTGGACCTGTTGTCTGTAACCCCAACTGTTTCTTCACAGCCTCATCCTTGACCACCTTCCCCCTAGTTTCCTTTGGCTTTTGGTCCATCGTCCTCTTATGGTCCTACAGTTTCAGGCTGCAATACCAAGCTAAGGTGCTGTAGTTACAGCTCTTGTGGTCTAGACTCATATCTACAAACTCCAAGGTTCAGCCAACTTGGCAAGTATCACTGCTGTTCTATTTAGTATCTTTAAATAAGTGGAACCACAGGTGACTTGTCCTTTCATGACTAGCTATTTCACTCAACATAGTGTCCCACAGTTTGCCAGTGTTGTAACATGTTTAAATTCTTGTTTTAAAGGTTGCCTATCATTGTATTGCACACACCATATTTTGCTTATTCATTCTTCTATTGATGGACACCTGGACTATTTCCACTTTAGGGCTATTTTAATTAATGCTGCTATGAACCTGGGTCTACAAATGTCTCTTCAAGGTTTTGCTTTCAATTTTCTTAGGTATATATCTAGAGGTGGCATTGTTAGATTATATCATAATTCAACAGTGTACAAAGAATCCACAAGCTTACTAGCATCTTGCATTTCTGCATGTGTACATGTCTCTGTGTGTGCAGGTACACATGTATGTGGGGAATATACACGTAATGTCCTCTGGCCTGCATAAAAAATATATACATAGTATGATTAGTTTATTGCTGTCCTCCTTGTTTCTTTTTCAGAAGGGGTCTCTCATTGGCCTGTACCTCACTGATCAGGCTAGATTAGCTGGCCAGTGAATCCCAGGAATCCTCCTGTCTCTAACTCATCACATCTAGGGTAACACGGGTATGTCAGCATAGTTGACTCATTTTTAAGGTGTGTATTCTTAGACTTGCATGTACATCTTCATGCTTGTAAACATGAATACTGAACTATCACTCTGGTCCACTAAAAAAAAATACTAGCAGGCCTGATACATGTGAGCTGATGTTGATTTAAACAATGGAGTTGAATGTTTTTATTTTTAGCTAAATTTTTTCATATATTTTCATCATATTTTCCCCTTCCATAACTCTTCCCAGATCCTTCCAACCCTGCCTTTGATTGAGTGTCCTTTCAAGTGTCTTTTATCCTATTAGTCTTAATTAAGTGGCAGTTTATAAATTCTTACTGTGAAAGGGAAATCAAAAACATTTTAGGTTTTCTTGGGCGAGACTCAATTCTACCACTGTAGCAAAAGGTGCCTATATAAGTGAATAACTGCAGTTGTGTACCAATAAAATGCTATAAAAGCAGGAGTCAAGCAATAATTGAGCCCAGGTTCAGTTAGCCCATCCTTGATTTTAAGAGGAGGAATAATTGGGCTAACTTTGGCATTTCATTTCTTTGGTGGGACTGTGAACTCCTTGAGGGCAAAGGCTGTATTGCTGCTCCCAGTTTCCTCTCCTCTTCCTACGAAGAGCAAAGCTGGTGTTGTGTGCATGTTCCCTAGTTCCTGTTATGGAAGAGCATCTCATAGGAGTCAATGGGAGACAGGCTGCCTTTACCTCCCCCCCCCCCTTCTATCTCTGCTCAGGACGCGCTGAAATTTTTCTCTACAGAAATTCTCAGAACTCAGAGAGGTTATGTGGATCATCTTCCTGGAGATGAGCATGGAGGAGGGATACCTGGCAAAAGGAAGCCTCTATTTTGGCCACAGTCAATGGCTAAGCAATGCTGAAGAGAGGAGCATATAAGAATGGGAGATTCTAGTGTTTTCCCTTCTCACAGTTCCTATTTGTGCTTATGTGTATGTAAACACACATATTCAGGTGTACACTCCTGTGAGTTCATGTGTGGAAGCTAGTAGAGGACATCAGGCATCTTCCTCTATTTTGTATCTTCCTCAATAAATTTCACCTTATTCTGACACAGGGCCTCTCAATGAAGCTAAAGTTCATTGTTTTTGGCTAGGCTGACAGCCAGCAAGTCCCAGTCAACCTCCTGTATCCGCTCCCTACTCCTAGTGCTAGGATTACAGGCACATACACCCATGCCCAGCTTTATATGTGGGTGCTAGAGATTTGAACTCAGGTCCTGATACTTGCACAACAATCATTGAGCCATCTCCCCAGGCCCTATTTGTGCCTTTTGAACCCTTCAGTATGTAAACATATCAGATTGAAGCCTGCTATCCAGTAGGCTTAGGAACTTTTAGCTAGATTTCACATTAGAATGTGAAAGGTGGTGCTCATTTGCCAAAACAAGTGGTCCCCGTTCTGGTTGTGAAAAGGATCTTTGGGGCTCCCTCCGGTGGCTAATGTGGGAATTGTTAGCTTTCTTTTCCATTAGTCCTTAAGTCTTCCCATACTTAGTGAGTACCTTCCCTGGAATAGGTAAAGAATAGAAAGCCCTTGGCCTCTAAGGAGCAAGAAGTCAGCCTATAACGGAGAGTGGGCAGTTGGGCCAATGGCTAATATATGATTGAGGGCATAATTAGATGGATATGCAAGAAGTGAGGGAGCTATAAGGAAGGAATGATGTTGGAGATAGACTTTGAAATAGAATCAGCTGCTGAACCTTGGAGGCTGGGTTGTAGGATGCTGCTGCTTTGGAAGTGGATGCAGGGTGGCACAGCTGCACTCTTGGCGATGGAAGAGTAGAGTTGGGAGAAAGAGGGTGTGAAAGGGGAACCAGCATGTGCTGCTTCACGGTGAACCTGGAACCTTTGAAGAGCAAGAGGCCATTTCTGTCCTTTGCATGGGTTCCATGGCTTTCATGTTGAAGTCATGGACTCCAGAGTGGAACAGCTAGCTCAGAGACTTGTGGACAGGGATGCCTAGTGCTCTTTGGTTTATCTCTCTTGGATCTCTCTCCAAACCAGGTTTCTCTACAGCTGCTGAGCCCCAATTCCCTAGTTAGTGATTTTTATTAGGTCACAGCCTTGTCTGACACATTAGTGAAAGACACATACTGAAAGGGTAACTTTTGGTACTCAAAGGTTGCAGACCCCATGCATGTACGCTGGGACTAGGGCTCTTCTCCACTAAAGCCTGGCTTTTGTGCTTCCTGCTGTTCCCCTAGGACACCTAGTCAGGAAAGATCACCTGTGCTTAATGGACAGCTACTCTGTGCTGGCAGGACACTGGCTGTCTCAGTCCCTGAAAGAACTTCTGGCCTGACAGAAGTAGGAGAAGGCAAAGGCAGGAACACATGAAATGAGGTGAAGTTCAAAAGCCACAGGCTGGGGAACCAGAGAGGATTCTGGAAAGGAAAGGAATGACCACAAAAATGCACTGCCAGCAAGCAGGGCAACCTGAGCAAGTACATGGATGACAGGGCGTGAATCAGAGTGGTAGCACAGTTGTGCTGGAATACACACGTTAGCCTAATGATAGAAATGCAAAGGTAGGCTGGGAGAACATTGAGATCGGCTAAAGCATTGTTAGTAGTGAGGTGGAATCTAGAATTGTTTTTAGGTCTGGTATATCAGAAGAGGGACAGATCAGCTTGCTGTCACAGCACACCTGACTCAGGTACAGATGAGCCAGGAAGAACTAGGTCAGCAGCCCTAGAGATGGGAAAAGGGAGTGAAATGGGAGATTACCCCATTAGACATAGAGCATTAACTTTCTGTACCTTTCCCTGGCCCTGATTCTCTAGAGAAAGTACTGCACAGCAGATGCAGAGGCCAAGCTCCATGCTCTAGGCAGCTACTATAGGTCATCAGTCATCAGAAATTCAACAGGTTGGGTAACCCCTAGGACATGGGCCTGTGATGAGATCAAGTTGTGTCTTGTAGTGGCTGAGGTGAGGCTACTTCAGTGGTTGAAACTATTTGCAGGACTTGCAGACACACTGCCAAGTCTATCCTCAGTCACAGTTAAGCATATTTGGGGTACGCCCAAGGCTGAAATTTCCTGGTACTTGCATTTCCTCCAAAAGGGTGTAGGGGGTGAGTGGGCCTGAGTTAGGAATGCCGGGAAAGTGTGAGCAGCTGAGAATGTAGGGTCTGTCTCTCTCTAATTAACTCACTTCGATCTTTTAGGTCTAAGGGGCACTGCTTCCATGCTTAGTTCCAGGTTCCCTCTGCACTAGGTTCATTCACAGGACCATCTCCTGCCCATGGTATTCTGTGCTTTCCCTTTTTTAAATAATTTATTTGTATTTTATGTACATTGGTATTTTGCCTGCAAGTATGTTTGTGTGAGAGTGTCAGATCTTTTGGAACAGGAGTTACAGACAGTTAGTTATGAGTTACTATGTGGGTGCTGGGAACTGATCTGGGTCCTATGTAAGACCAACACGTGCTCTTTACCAGTGAGCCATATTTTTAGCCCCAATTTTCCATTTTGGAATTTTGAACAGTTTTCTTTTATATATTAGTTGCATAACCCTGTGACAATGTCCACGCCAGACAGGATCTATGTTGTACTCATTGTAGAAGCTCAGAGGAGCACCTGGTGAAAATGTGTAGACTACACAAATAAACAAAAGCCATAGTTTTGAGTCTTGAATATTCTCTTCAGGCCTAAATGTTGAAGGTTTGGACTCTATCCCATGGAAGTGGTAGATCCTTTAACAGGTGTGGCCTAGCAGGAGGAAGTTAGTTCTTTGAGATTATACCCTTGAATGAGATAGGGCACCACAGTCCCAAAGCAACAGAGCCAACCAACTGGAGTTAAGTTCTTTAAAGAACATTTCCTTTTCTCAAATTGTTTATTTCAGGTATTTTGTTACAGTGACAAGAAGGCTTACAAAGGAGAAGGAAGAAGAACACATTGGACACCTGAGATTGACAAGGGTCATTTTTGGTCCAAGTGCTGTTAACATTTTTGAGGGAGTTTTAAGGCATTTGGGTCTCAGGGTTTGTTAGCTTGCCCTATTGCCTTCTTAGCCAGCAGTTCTGAGCAACTCTCAAGCTTTGTTACCATCTGAGGTGCATCTTCTTTCTGTGTACTTCTATTTCTAACTCATTGTTATGCTGTTACTCTCTGGTCTCCCATGTAGAGTACTCAGGAGGATTTTCTTGATCTTTCCGCTCCATTGAGAACATCTTTAATTGTATGAAACATCGCAGGTTGTCTTTATCTACAGAGTAAAGGTTATTCCCTGCCTCCCTCTTTAGCCTGACCAATGTCCTACTGCTTCCCAAGCTGGCTTTCCCACTTGTGTCCTCTACTGAACTGAAGTTGTATACAGCCAAGAAGCACATGCTGCTGACTATGAGACTGACATCTTTAGTCAGAAATGCACTCAGTGACCATCTCTCCATCCTTCAAGGTCCGACCTCAGTGCATCACCTGTTCTGAAGAAACCACATCACTTCACTTTGTCTTCCATAAGTGCATAAACAATCACTGTTTTTATCATACTTTAGCAGTTTCTGATTATAACTTCATTACTGCAAGCAAACATGGCATCTTAATTACATTTATATCTGAATGCCTTGGCAACTTACCATGGCCCCTCCCCATGCAGAGCTAATAAGCCAGCAGCACAAACTGTATGACTTTTATCTCCTTGTTGTATTTTCTTCCAATCATCTTCTTACTTTTGAAGAGTGATGAAGAAGAGCTTAGAATTTTTCAAGAATACATTTGACTGAGTTCAGAGAACAGAAATAGCTGGATTGTTAGTGGCCTGTACTCTTTAGAAGGTGGCCTGATAATGTTCTGTGAAGTGAGCTGCAAAGGTGTCTGTAGCCTGTTTTGCACCATCTCATGGAGGAGTTTCTACTCAAACATCATAGCAATGAAGGAGGCCACTCTCTTTGGATTATTGCCAAGCAGTCCAACATCTCCTATGAATTAGGAGCTGACCAGCTAACACAGCACACACTGTGCCATTGCATTGCATTACCACTGAGCAATAAAGACCACCAGATTCTGTGGATAAATGGAAATACTTTATGGAAAAACAATGGAGACAAACACTGCAACCATCTTTGAAAGAGACCTTGAGAGTATACGAGGGAGCAAGGAACAAGCAGTGGATTTAGCCTTAGGGACCAGGGATTGGGAATACACTCATCAGTACTTCTAACTATTGTACTGTGATCTTATAAAATGTATGTCTGAAGTCTTACTGTCTTTACAATTTCTGATTTTCTTCAATTTTTAAGACCTTAAACAAAGCTTTCACTTTAGTATTATCTTTCTGATAATGAACCCAGGAGACAGAAGTAGGGGGAGGAGAGAGAAAGACCAAAACAGTAGACTGTGAGTCTGCCTGAGAAGTCCAATGCTATTCTGGGAGAAATGTCTCCTGTTGTTGTCACCTCCAATATCATAGAGGGAGTCAAGTATGCTGTCATCTAACCAGCAAGGGGCATGCAGCTCAGAAGAAACTCACTTAGGGATATTGGTTCTTTAGAACAGAGAGGAGAAAGTTACTGGTGAGGGCACTGGGGAGCTTCACTTGTCCTTCCGCAGGTGGTGGAAACTCTGCACAGTCCTTTCCACAGCATCATCCATGGTGACCAGTGGCCGGTACCCAATGAGCTTTTTGGCTTTCTCACAACTGTAATAGTGGAATGTTCCAGCCAGTGCCACCCGAAATGGTGTAAAAGTTGTCTGGATTTGGATGAGAGGGCTGAGCACCATTACCAGTAGAGATAGCAGGAAAGCAAGATAGTAGGCCACCCTGTAGGGGATGTGGTACTTGGGGGCCTCATAATTGAGGCCTGTCAGAATGCGGGACAGGAACGTCCAGAAAGGGATTGGCTCATCGTTGGTGATGTGAAATGCCTGGTAAAAGAACATGAAGTTAGAGAGCCCTGCACAGTTGCTGGAGTGAACGGGCCACACATGGGTCCCTAAGTTCAACTAGCTGCTGGCTCCACTTCCAACTCTTTCTGTGGGAAAGCAAGAGCATACTGTCTTGCTTGCCCTATCTCTTTTGCAGGGGCACTAAATGGTGAGGTTGTGTTATCAGGCATCACATGCCTAGCTTTGGCAATGTATCTGTCTTAGACCCTCAGAATGGACAGTGTTTAAGGGCAAAGAGGGGAGGTGATATAAATTCTATAAAAAGGCCAGGACTTTATATGAAGTTTAGTCTGCACTTAGTAAGTTACATTTGGTTTTATCTTTGTATGTAAGATCTGTATTAGATCTTTTAAACCAAAAGCTATACCCATCCCATTTCCAACTATCCCCAAAGTTATACATGGGAAAGTGGAAAATGTTCAGGGGGAGAAAAGAGTAATAAGCACTCAGAGCTAATATGGAGATTTAGGAGGCAAATGTTCAGGGGGAGAAGAGAGTACTAAGCACTCAGAGCCAATATCGAGATTTAGGAGGCAAATGTTCAGGGGGAGAAAAGAGTACTAAGCACTCAGAGCTAATATGGAGATTTAGGAGGCAAATGTTCAGGGGGAGAAAAGAGTACTAAGCACTCAGAGCCAATATCGAGATTTAGGAGGCAAATGTTCAGGGGGAGAAAAGAGTACTAAGCACTCAGAGCCAATATCGAGATTTAGGAGGCAAATGTTCAGGGGGAGAAAAGAGTACTAAACACTCAGAGCCAATATCGAGATTTAGGAGGCAAGGTGGGAGGAACAGAGTAGATTCTTTCAACTCTGCTGACTTCCGGATGCCAAATGTCAGGTAGTTCATATGCATCACTTGCTAGAGGAGTGTCAGGTCTGAGCAACATGAGACATGTGGGGCGGGGGGATGGAGATCTGGACTCTAAGGAGGAGAAAAGCATGGAGTAGACATCTGCTCTATGTACATATGGCCAGGCCTGGAGTGAGCATGGGTGCTCTGGAGAAAAAAAAAACCTGAGGCTTAGGTCCATTCTGGCTGTCAGCTCCAAAGTAATGTGATACTGCTATGATACAGAACTTCCCATTGGATCCTGAAGTGCTGAGAGAAGCAAGTGTCTTACCTTCCCACCCAGACCTGCATCTCGAGAGAGGTGCTCAGCTGCTAAGATGTGTCCATGAACTACATTCTCCACGAAGGTGAAGTCCACCAGGTTCTTCCCATTTCTGTGGGTACACAAAAGCATTTCAGTTGTGCTGAGTGGCTGGATGCTGGCCCCACAAAGTCCCGGCACTGAGATATTCAATAGACTAACCCACTTCTACCTGAACAGTCCCTGCCTCTGGTACAGTTAGTTAACAGGTGATTGTAACAGGTAAGGAAACGTGGCCATGCAGAATTACTGGGGCCCTTGGGGGCAGTAAAATACTGAATATGAGAGTGTGGTGTCCTGCATGTCCCAGCAGGACCAACACCAGTGTGTCTTCTTAGGCTTAGATTTGGGGTATATATCTTGAACACTTGCCCAGGATACACCCAGTTAATGGATTTCCAGTTTTCTAGCATGGCCTCTGTAATCCCTCAAAGTTTTAAATCAGGGGATCAGTGAGATTTAGTTAGTACAGGATATGACACAAGGACAAAGAGGAAGAAAGAAATGCAAAGGAAGAGGCACTGGGTGTAGCAGTGCATGCCTTTAATCCCAGCACTCAGGAGGCAAAGGCAGGAGGATCTCTAAGTTTGGGGCCGGCCTGGTGTACAGAAAAAGTTCCAGGACAGTCGAGGCCACATAGAGAAATCCTGTTGCAAACAAAACAAAACAAAGAAAAAAGAGAAGAAAAGCTTACACCATTCTGGAAATTGTGGAGTGACTGTATGTTGAAATGGGGTCTTTGCAGATGAAATCATTTATGGTAAGACTAGAGTAGAAGTCTTTATCAGAGGCAGGCAGAGGTAGGAGTGATATAGTGGCATGCAAGGAACAGCAAAGACAAGTCCAGTGGCCTGTGGGTTCCTCACAGCAGCCAGGAGAAGCTTCTGTTTTCCATAACTGAGAATCAATTTTTGTTGTTTTAAGAACTGGGAATTTGATATAGTACTCCCAGAAAATCAACATGGAAGACAGCAGAGAAGCTCACATGTATGGTCTGAATGTTTGTGTTCCCTTAATATTCTTGTTAGAATCTAATCCCCAATGTACTGGTGTTGTGAGGTGGAAACTTTACAGGGAAATTAGAACATGCCCTCAGGAATAGGAGCCACATAAAGATACACAGCAGGTAAGAGGACTAGATAGTCCTTAGCAGACACTGCTAAGTCCTCTTAGCAGATACCAATTTTGCTGACAGCTGATCTTGAACTTCTCAGTCTCCAGAACTGTGATCTGTGAGTTACTCCTATTTGTGATGCTACTCAGACTATACTATCTTGTTAAAGAAGCCTGAATAGACTCAGACAGTTATATTCTTGGAACTCTCAAATTATTTTTTGTATGTGTGATCACACAGTCAGAAGGGGACAGAGAGCAAAGGGAGTGGACTTACCCAATCATGAACTTCATTTTGCCTTTTCTAGCTGCATCAATTAAGACTGGGACCAACTGGGGATCTCTTGGGCCAAATATGCCATGAGGACGAATGGCTGCAGTTAAAAAATTCTTCTTAGGGTCGTTGGCATCCAGTACTGCCTGAAAGAAAGCAGGAGAGAAAGGAGCCACTGTAAGACTTTTCCTGAGCTAAGACAGTACCTTACTATGTGTGGAGTACTTCCCATTAGGAGACAGACTGATGACATATTTGGTGTGTGTGCAGGCCATTGGACAGTTGTCTGCCTTGGGACAGCATACTATAACTCTATCCCATCTGTCCATGAAAAACCAACAATGCAGGAGAAAACTGGCTAACACTTGCTAGGATGAAATCATAAAGCTCAGGTTGGGTGTATCCTGGCTTCCTCAATTGCTGGAAAGTGTCTGAGAGCTCTACTTAATGAAGTAGTCTTGAACCTCCAAGAAGGCCGCTACCACCAAAGAGCTCCTGAATTCAGTGGCATGTGCAAAGCCTCAAGCATACTCATGCACCATGTAACAAACAGTTTAGTCGACAACAGACACATAGAGTTGGGAAGCTGGCTCAGTCCACAAACCTTTTACTTTGCAAGCACAAGGACATGAGTTTGATCCCCAGAACCCATGTCAAAATGTGTGGAGGTGCAAGCTTATAATGCCACGGCTATGGAGACAGACACAGGAAGATACCTGGAGCTTACTGGACCAGTTTAGTTTAGTCTAACTGGTCAATGAATGACCTTGTCTCAAAGGAGGTAGACAACATTCCAGAAGATACCTGCCTCAATACAAACATACATATATCCACATACCTCCGTTATCATGTAGACACACATATACACACAAAGACACATATTGGTGGTCTCATATTGCCAGAGGTCCCATAGCTGTCAGAATTTTTCAGGTATACTCTATGTTACCACAATGATAAGTCACCCAATATGTATTTTTCTGAACATGGCTCCATCCTTATGATGCATGACTATATGAAGAAACAGATTTTGCCTCGTAAGTAATTTCCCAAATGGTGTTATATTAGTAAAAACAAGGTGGCAAAATATGTATATAGGTGCTGAAGAGAATGAGCAAGCCCTCAAGTGGCCTTTGTCATAGCTATCTCTAGTGCTAAAGAGAATGTTATTTGAAGACTTTCTAGATTAATCCTAAAGATGACTGATGATGATGATGATGATGATGATGATGATGATGAAGGTTTAAAGTGATCTGGAAAACAAGATTATGTTGCTGTTGGAGTCACCTCCAGTTTTTCAGACTTCTAGCTGAGTACCTAAAAGTCCATGCCAGTGACACATTCATGACTTGAGGCCAGGCTTCCATCTGGAGGTCATGAGCTTACTCAGTTGCAGCTTGGAAGCCCAGTACCTCAGTTGCACAGGGCTTCTGAGCTAATTCTCAGGAAGCTCATTGTAGGCATTGGTCTTCCTTAAGCCTAGTTACATGGAGCCGAAGGCCATATGTAGTTTAGGAAGTTTCTCTTAATTAGCTGAGAACAGGCTCTGCTATGATTTCCATGTGACTGTGTCCTGTTCTGAGCTGAACGGGAAAACAGGCAGAACAGTAAGACCCACGCCAGTTCAGTGTAGAGCTTCAGTTTATCAGTAGCAGCCTGGAGAGAGAACCACAGTGTATGTGCTACAAAGGCTAAGAGATGCAAATCCACAGCTGTCCAGTCTATAGTACAGGATCTCCAGTGTCCTCGAAACCTCAGTTCTCACCACAATCAAGCATGTGGAAACTATGTGATCCCTGATAAACACTCTGGATCCCTCTGTGAATCAGGATATTTTCTTGTAATTTGGATGATAAGAAAGAGAACCTATTTGGAAAAAAAAAAAAGAAAGAGAACCTACCATTTGAGATCATTATGAAATGTAAAAGAAGTAGTTCCCAGAAAATACCGAGAACAGTATCTGGCCACATTAAGGTATTCTATCTTCTTGAAATTTAACTTCACACATGAATTTATATCTCATGTTGGGTGCTTGGGCCCCAAAATACTAACATTCCCATATTCATAGATATTTTTCTTATGAATGGAGACACTTGAGGTATCTGCTCATTTAACCAGCTTTAAAGTACATACTCTTTCCTGCAAGATCTTGGTCTCTGTATAGTAGTCAATGGGCTTCATGGCATAAGGGAGGTCTTCAGTTCCATTTTTTATATCGACACCCTCAAAGACAACACTGGCAGAGCTGGTTAAAATGAGTTTCTGACAGAAAAAAATTCAAAGGAAAATACAAGTCAGGAATTATTGCTATTCAAAGTGCATAGCCAGCCCTATCTACAAGGCATTTCCAAGGCACTTGCTGGATTATCTTTTCTTTTTATGTCTTTTAAGATAACCTAAACATCACCACCTTTATAGCCATAGGAACTCTAGACACAGTATGGTATTCCAATCTAAAAGAGTAGATCTTATTTTTTTCTGTCCTATGATGTCTGAGGGAGACATCAAAATGAACACCATTCATGGTAGATCACTATAGGAGAGCATCTCTGTGGAGGGAAGGATGAGCCACCAACCTTTAGGGAAATTTCTGCCTGCAAAATTCTACTGGTTGGTCTGACACCAATCTTGCCATGTGAATACATACATATGCATACAAACATAACTTCAGTCATGCTTTACTAGTAGAGCCAAACATCTAGCTGGCATGTATAGGGCCCTAGGTTCAGTCCACGGCAGCACTATGAAATAAAGGAAGGAAGAAAGGAAAGCAGCTAGCTATGGTCTTTAGTTCTTTTATTGTACATAATTATACAAGTCGTAGCCACAGTTGTAGGAGAAGACAAACACTAAATTATAATGTTTAAGAAAACAAGAAACTAAATTAATATCATCAGCGCAGTGGTTCTCAACCTTCCTAATGTTGTGACTTTTTAATACAGCTCCTCATGTTGTGGTGAACCTCAACCATAAGACTATTTCATTGCTACTTCATAGCTGCAATTTTGCTACTGTTATAAATTATAATATAAATATGTGACATGTAGGATATCTGATATGTGACCTTAAGGGGTCACAACCTACAAGTTGAGAACAGCTGCATTAGTAGATGATAAGAATGAAAAAATAAATGCTTATACAGAAAACATTGGCAAGCCTATAGAAAAATGTTAACAGTTTAGCAAACTAGCTAAATTCACAATAAATATAGGGAAATTAGGGGTTGGGGAGATGGCTCTCCAGTGGGTAAGAGTGCTTAGTGCTCTTGAAGAGAAACTGACTTGGTTCCCCACACCCATGTGGTATGGCTCTCAACCTCTTGTAACTCCAGTTTCAATAGGATTTGATGCCTTTGGCCTTAGAAATCCTCTGCATGTGAAGTATGGGAAGTAACATTTTAAAACTTTGAGATAAAATGCATTAAAGACTTGTTTTGGTTGTTGGAGAAAAAAATGTTCGTTACATCAATTTCTTTGCTCCTGTACACCAAGCTATCTACCTCCTCAGAGGATGAACAAGAGCTACATATATTAAGATGTATAAAGCTCAAAAGTTTAGTATTGGTGGGAAAAAGCTTCAGAAAGACACGTTCAGTGTGACACCACTCTTCTAAAGTTCTCCCATGTGTAGGCCAATACCTTATACTGGAGGTGCATGTAGTGAATAGCCTCATGGCTACGTAAGAAGAGGAAAAGTAGGTGACAGTGACAAGTGCAGTAGGGCAAAGTGTCTTGTCAAGTGCAAAGCACAGCTGAGTATGACAGTTGGTCTGAAATCATCTAGGAGATACATCTCTGGATGTGTCTGTTTGGCACTTGCACAGAGGTTTCTATTATGGAGGGAAAGCCACCGTGCAGGGGATCATAGACTAGGATCCTGCACAGGAAGAAAGGAGGAAGCTTACTGAATACTGGCATCCATCTCTCTCTACTTCCTGCTTACGCATTAATATGATTGGTGGGGGGCTGGGGATTTAGCTCAGTGGTAGAGCGCTTACCTAGGAAGCACAAGGCCCTGGGTTCGGTCCCCAGCTCCGAAAAAAAGAACCAAAAAAAAAAAAAAATATGATTGGTGGATGGGAATTTTAACCAATGGGAATCCAGAAGAACTCCCCTCTCACCTATTCCTGCTGGGCCAGTTGGTTACTGGTAACTGGCCAAAAGTACCCAGGAAAATTATTAGAAGTACCCTTTTACTCAGTTCAGAGTATTTGTGGCATATAGCACTGTAAGCAAGTGAGATGCTGCACCTAGAGGCTGGGCTTCCATTAGGGTCATTCTAGGAAGCAGATTTCTAACATTGTTGTAAGCTGATACAAGGCTAAAATGTGTATGCCCTTAGGCCTAAGTCATGATAGGTTTCTATCAGATATAAGCAACAGTGCTTTCCTCTTTTCTCTTTGAAAATATAAGCAAGGTTGTTAAACAAATGTTCTGCACAAAATTATCTTATGGTTCCGGAATCCCATATTTGAGTACTGACCACAAAGAGTTAAAAGCAAGGACTGAGGTATTTTCAGGCCCCATTCATAGCAGCTCCAAGGTAAAAGCACCACAAATGTCTATTGATGGATGAAGGAAGACATTATGGTCCAAGGCTAAGGGGAATATTAGGCTTGAAAAATGAAGGAAATTCTGACATGCTCCAATGTGGACAGACTTTACAGACACTGTACCATAAGTAAAAGAATTAAAACATGGTTTGAATGATTCATGTGAGCTTCCTAAAGTAATCAGGGAGATGGCCAGAGACTGGTGGCTGCTACGTGCTACAGAGGGGCAGAAGAATGGAGCCCTGCTGCTTATTATGTGACTAGGGATGGACAATGGTAATGGTTGGACAAGGAAGTGAATATAGTTAGTATCATTGAATGCATATATGAAATGGTTACAGGGTAAAACATTGAAAACCTTAAGTACATGCTGTTTTAACAGAAAAAATAAACAGTGACTAAATTTCATAGTTTGTTAAGCAAAGACAAATAGGCCTTAGTCTACCTGAGCATTCAGATAGCCTATCTAAATTGGAAGAGTAGAACCCCAACTGGTCCTCTGTGATATCAACTGGTCCCCAGGGCTTAATTTTTAGAATCTTCTCAACATGTAAAAGGCAACCCTGGATGGTCCCAGGAAGACAGTAACAAGAACTACTCCTCCTCTCCTCGCTCTGAAGAAGCAAGCACATGTTTCTGATACTCATCACTGCAGCATTCCCCTTACCTGAACTCCAGCCTCTTTGCAGGTTTCAATGACAGTCTTGGTGCCAGTGGAATTCACTCTATAAAAGAGCTCCTTGTTGTTACTGTTTGACGGGGGTGACGCACAGTGGAAAACTGTGCTTACACCTTTGAGAGCTGGGTACAGGTCCTGGAAAAGCACACAAAGACAAAAGAATCATTCCGGCTTAGGGCAGGTCAACAGCCTTCTCACATTCTGTCATCTGTGGCCTGTAGGTCTTTTGGTTTTTTAGAATTATATAAGCAACAGAAAACCCATACTCTTCGTTAAAGACTCAAATGAAACCAAAGTACGTGGGATAAAACAGTTTTCTTTTAATTATCTCTTTCTTATTACCGTGTCTGGAATAAATGGGAGTATGAGAAGCCAGACAATACAGAGACAGGAAGGAGATTTATAAAGCGAGCAAGTTTTACTTACTTCTAGAAGGAACCTAAGACAAACAGGTGCTGAAGATCTGGGGCAGTAAACATACTAAATGAAGCAGGAGTCAGTAAGGCTCTCCAAGCCTACTAGAGACTAAAAAGACTCAAGAACTAACACACAGAGACTCCTACTGGCAAAAGAGGCAGTTTGGTCATCAGTAAGAATAAGAATTATTAGCAAAAGTAGAAAATAGAGTGGAATAAACTGATTAACTCTTGAAGAAAACAGCCCCTCCCTTTTTGAGACAGGGTCTCACTATGTATCATCAGATGGCCTGGAACTTGCTATATAGACCAGTTTGCCCTCACACTCACTGAGCATCACCTGTCTTTATTGCCTATATTTTAAAAGACATCTTGTTGTTTGAGGTACGTTAGCTGGTCAACAAGCTCCTGAAAGTCACCCATCTCTACCTTCTTAATGTTTGGTTTGCAGGTCTGCATGACTATGCAGAGCTTTTTATTATTTGTGGGTTCTGGGGATTTGAACTCATCTATTTCCTCAGTCCCTAGCAACTCTTAGTTATCAACAGTTATTTCATATTTAAGCTTCCCTAATCATTTTGACAATATTTATTTGGGGTTTAGGATCCAAACATGGACCATGCATATGTGATCCTTCTGTTCTTTCCACTTACTTTAATCTGGGGCAGTTCCCAGATTAAAGTGTCTTCTCTAACACTAATATTTCATAGGAGCAGAGAGGTTATTTTATGAACTTCTCAATTTGAATTTGTGTGCTCACTCATGATTGCATTTAGGCTTAATAGTTTTGGCAAGCATTCCACATCAGTGCTGGTATGTACTTATCAGAGCACTGCTGATAATGCCAAGTTGGATCATTCAATGAAGGCGATAGCTGCCTGCCAGATTCTTACCAAATCTGTGGGGTGATATTTACAACACCCACTGATGTTTCTGTCCTGCAGCATTTCTCAGCAAATGGTGACATTCTCATTTGTGCCCTAGACATTTATTGAGTTGACATTCCTCTGCCAAGGAGACCTCTGTCCACCTGAATTTTCTTTTTAGTAACCATGGATGCATAGATTTCTTTAATAATGTGCTAGATAAAAAAGAATCTATGCACCCATACTTACTTCACTCCCAGATTCCCTTTATGGCTTTGTTTAACTTGTGCAAGAGGCTAACAGAATTCAGGTAAGCACATTTACTGACTCACTATAAAGGAATTACAAAGGGTGCAGGTGAAGAGGTGCACAGGGTGAGGTATTGAGGAAGTGGTGTGGAGCTTCCGTGCCCATCCTGGGTGCACAAGCTTCCAGTCTCATGACACAAGCCGAAGCACAGTCATAAGCACAGTTAATAAGAAACCCCAGCAAGGCCTGCCTGGCCAGATTCTTTCTGGCTGCTCTGTGTAGCATTCCTTCCTCCTAGGTATGAGGATGGGTCCCTCTGACACTGGGTGGGGAGAAGGTCAGATGACTCATCTTTTGAAAGACGAGGAATAGTAGTTTCTTTAGTCTGCCCTAGAGAAGCAGCAGTGAACTAGGAAACAGGGATGAAGACAAATACTCTTCTCTCTCTTCTCCTATCTATTTAATATCTTAAAATCTCTCTCTTGTTTGTGTGCACGCATGTGTGTGCATGTACACACGCATACACACACATAGGAGTTTGCAGTCATGATTTACCAGGACTGGGGGGACCTGAACCACATCAAGTCATTGCCTCATACTTATTTGGGAGTTGAAAGCAAAACAATTACTGTGAGTTTGAGGCCAGTATCCTCGACAGAGTGAGTTCCAAGATAGCCTACACTACAAAGCAAAACCCTGTCTCAAAAAAAAGTGTGTGTGTGTAAACCTATCAAAGTCTAGATTTTGCAGCACCTAGACATAATCCATAGAAATTATTGAGCTACTTAATGATTTTGTACTCAGTCTCTGAATTTCAATATGTATTTTAAAGTGCTTCTCACTGCAAGACTTGTCTTAATTGAAGTGCTTGGTGACCATATGTGGCTGGTGGGTTCCTTACTGGACAATGAATCTACTAGTATACAGGAAATAGCAGCTGGCACAGGGACATGCTGACTATGTGGAGATGCAATTAGCAAACTCCAGACCCTGGGATGTGCTACCTGATAATAAACAAGCTGAATACCATTAAGTCAACACACCTACTAAGGCATCTTGGGAACTAAGAGACTGACATATTTATGAAATACAGTCTTGACTGTGTTTAACTCTTTATTTGGGAAAGCAATTATACATTAAGGAACTATTTATGGTGCCTCTGAGATAAAATTGTGTAATATTTTTATTAAACATGATTTTTATATTTTAGAGACAAATCCTGAAATGTTTATAGATAGAGTGATATGTTGAAGATTGGCTTAAAAATAATTAGGGGTCGGAGGGAACAGACAAGCTGAGAAGGTGGCTACTTGGAGTCCCCAGGACTCATGTTAAAAACAAAACTAAAAAACAAACAAAAAACCCAGCCGTGCACAAAGGTATGCCTGTAATCCCAGGGCTGGTGGAGCAGAGACGTGGATCCGTGGAGATTCCTGGCCAGTTAGCCTAGCTGAGTCAATGAACTCCAGTTTCAGTGATCCTGTCTCAAAAATGACATGAAAAGTGACTAAAGACACCTGATATTAACCTCTGGCCTCCACAAGAATGTCTGTCTGGCCACACCTTCATGCACACAGAAGATGACATGGCCACGAGAAGTTATATAAAGGAGAGAATCTATGGGACAGCATAAAGAAAGAGAAGGAACATATGACATAGGCCAAGATACAGGGAGCATATAATAAAACACTAAAACTGAGGCCTGGATATTTAAAAAAAATCCTAAAGCCATAAGTGGAAAAGCCCTCTGAAGTACAAAACTACAAAAGCCACAAGTTGGGGGTGGGGGTGGGGGAACAAAAGTCGGATGTGGGGCTGGAGGATGGCCCAGTGTTTAAGAGTCCTGGTTGCTCTTCCAGAGCACCTGGAATTGATTCTCAACATCCACAGGCTTATTCACATCTGTCTGGAACTCAAGTTCTTTCTTCTGGCCTCTGTAGGAGCAGTATATATGTGTCAGGGAGACACATATGCAGGCAAAACACCCATACACATATAAAAACTCCAAAAAATACCACAGATCTGGAATTACTTTGTTCTTCCTCCCCACTTTCAGTTGGTAAGCATGTGTTTCCATCTGGCTGTTTGGAAAGTACAATCAGGAGCTAAAGAGAGAGCAATAAAAGGGGGTTCTTCAGCTGTAGGTGGGTGCCTGTAGTTCCAGCACTGGGAGGCTGAGGCAAAAGGATGGTTTTAAAGTGTTGCCCTGTATCAATCCACTTTTTTTTTGCTTAGCATACAATTCAGGGTCTACTCTCAGAGTTTTGCCTTAGTCTCTGACCTTTTATCACATTTGTCTGGCAAACTTCTGTCCTGGTTAATGCCTGCTGCTTGTACCTGAGAGGCTGGTTGTGACTAGAGAACATGCTGTATTGGGAAAGTCTTCCTTTGGAATCAGATGGAGGTGTGGGCAGGCTTATGACTACAAGGCTGGATGGCGCCAGGGGAGGTTGAGCACTATGGCCATGATAAACACAAGGAATAATCAGAATTTACTCACTACCCAGAGAAGCAGAAGGAAAAGACAGATGGCTTTACCAGTGCTGGGGCCATAACCCGAAGGGGAGTCTGGTCAATCACCTGGTCCATATTATACCAATCACTATTCCCTGGTGACTGCATCCAGAACTGGATGGGGGAAATAGCAACAATCAGCTGGTTCAGACAAAAACATACTGACCTTGAAACTCTTGGTGAAGAAGACCTTAAGAATAAAGCAGGGGGGTTGGGGATTTAGCTCAGTGGGAGAGCGCTTGCCTAGCAAGCACAAGGCCCTGGGTTCAGTCCCCAGCTCCAAAAAAAAAAAAAAAAGAATGAAGCAGGTTTCTATAAGAGTCAGGGGTCCTGAGCTCTCTGCTCCCAGACCCTGTGGTAAAGAGACCTCACCGCCTGGTCAGGTGGGCACTCCTGAGGCTGCAGAGCGGAAGAGACCACCAACACTGCCCACCCCTGCCCACATCCCTGGCCCAAGAGGAAACTGTATAAGGCCTCTGGGCTCCCGTGGGGGAGGGCCCAGGAGCGGCAGGACACCTGCCTGAGACACCGCCGGAACCTGAAGGAAACAGACCGGATAAACAGTTCTCTGCACCCAAATCCCATGGGAGGGAGAGCTAAACCCTCAGAGAGGCAGACACGCCTGGGAAACCAGAAGAGACTGCACTCTGCATACACATCTCGGACGCCAGAGGAAAACACCAAAGGCCATCTGGAACCCTGGTGCACTGAAGCTCCCGGAAGGGGCGGCGCAGGTATTCCTGGTTGCTGCTGCCACAGAGAGCCCGTGGGCAGCACCCCGCGAGCGAACTTGAGCCTCGGGACCACAGGTAAGACCAACCTTTCTGCTGCAAGAAAGCTGCCTGGTGAACTCAAGACACAGGCCCACAGGAACAGCTGAAGACCTGTAGAGAGGAAAACTACACGCCCGAAAGCAGAACACTCTGTCCCCATAACTGACTGAAAGAGAGGAAAACAGGTCTACAGCACTCCTGACACACAGGCTTATAGGACAGTCTAGCCACAGTCAGAAATAGCAGAACAAAGTAACACTAGAGATAATCTGATGGCGAGAGGCAAGCGCAGGAACCCAAGCAACAGAAACCAAGACTACATGGCACCATCGGAGCCCAATTCTCCCACCAAAACAAACATGGAATATCCAAACACACCAGAAAAGCAAGATCTAGTTTCAAAATCATATTTGATCATGATGCTGGAGGACTTCAAGAAAGACGTGAAGAACTCCCTTAGGGAAACACAGGAAAACATTAATAAACAAGTAGAAGCCTACAGAGAGGAATCGCAAAAATCCCTGAAAGAATTCCAGGAAAACACAATCAAACAGTTGAAGGAACTAAAAATGGAAATAGAAGCAATCAAGAAAGAACACATGGAAACAACCCTGGATATAGAAAACCAAAAGAAGAGACAAGGAGCTGTAGATACAAGCCTCACCAACAGAATACAAGAGATGGAAGAGAGAATCTCAGGAGCAGAAGATTCCATAGAAATCATTGACTCAACTGTCAAAGATAATGTAAAGCGGAAAAAGCTACTGGTCCAAAACATACAGGAAATCCAGGACTCAATGAGAAGATCAAACCTAAGGATAATAGGTATAGAAGAGAGTGAAGACTCCCAGCTCAAAGGACCAGTAAATATCTTCAACAAAATCATAGAAGAAAACTTCCCTAACCTAAAAAAAGAGATACCCATAGACATACAAGAAGCCTACAGAACTCCAAATAGATTGGACCAGAAAAGAAACACCTCCCGTCACATAATAGTCAAAACACCAAACGCACAAAATAAAGAAAGAATATTAAAAGCAGTAAGGGAAAAAGGTCAAGTAACATATAAAGGCAGACCTATCAGAATCACACCAGACTTCTCGCCAGAAACTATGAAGGCCAGAAGATCCTGGACTGATGTCATACAGACCCTAAGAGAACACAAATGCCAGCCCAGGTTACTGTATCCTGCAAAACTCTCAATTAACATAGATGGAGAAACCAAGATATTCCATGACAAAACCAAATTTACACAATATCTTTCTACAAATCCAGCACTACAAAGGATAATAAATGGTAAAGCCCAACATAAGGAGGCAAGCTATACCCTAGAAGAAGCAAGAAACTAATCGTCTTGGCAACAAAACAAAGAGAAGAAAAGCACACAAACATAACCTCACATCCAAATATGAATATAACGGGAAGGAATAATCACTATTCCTTAATATCTCTCAACATCAATGGCCTCAACTCCCCAATAAAAAGACATAGATTAACAAACTGGATACGCAACGAGGACCCTGCATTCTGCTGCCTACAGGAAACACACCTCAGAGACAAAGACAGACATTACCTCAGAGTGAAAGGCTGGAAAACAATTTTCCAAGCAAATGGTCAGAAGAAGCAAGCTGGAGTAGCCATTCTAATATCAAATAAAATCAATTTTCAACTAAAAGTCATCAAAAAAGATGAGGAAGGACACTTCATATTCATCAAAGGAAAAATCCACCAAGATGAACTCTCAATCCTAAATATCTATGCCCCAAATACAAGGGCACCTACATATGTAAAAGAAACCTTACTAAAGCTCAAAACACACATTGCACCTCACACAATAATAGTGGGAGATTTCAACACCCCACTCTCATCAATGGACAGATCATGGAAACAGAAATTAAACAGAGATGTAGACAGAATAAGAGAAGTCATGAGCCAAATGGACTTAACGGATATTTATAGAACATTCTATCCTAAAGCAAAAGGATATACCTTCTTCTCAGGTCCTCATGGTACTTTCTCCAAAATTGACCATATAATTGGCCAAAAAACGGGCCTCAACAGGTACAGAAAGATAGAAATAATCCCATGCGTGCTATCAGACCACCACGGCCTAAAACTGGTCTTCAATAACAATCAGGGAAGAATGCCCACATATACTTGGAAATTGAACAATGCTCTACTCAATGATAACCTGGTCAAGGAAGAAATAAAGAAAGAAATTAAAAACTTTTTAGAATTTAATGAAAATGAAGGTACAACATACCCAAACTTATGGGACACAATGAAAGCTGTGCTAAGAGGAAAACTCATAGCGCTGAGTGCCTGCAGAAAGAAACAGGAAAGAGCATATGTCAGCAGCTTGACAGCACACCTAAAAGCTCTAGAACAAAAAGAAGCAAATACACCCAGGAGGAGTAGAAGGCAGGAAATAATCAAACTCAGAGCTGAAATCAACCAAGTAGAAACAAAAAGGACCATAGAAAGAATCAACAGAACCAAAAGCTGGTTCTTTGAGAACATCAACAAGATAGATAAACCCTTAGCCAGACTAACGAGAGGACACAGAGAGTGCGTCCAAATTAACAAAATCAGAAATGAAAAGGGAGACATAACAACAGATTCAGAGGAAATTCAAAAAATCATCAGATCTTACTATAAAAACCTATATTCAACAAAACTTGAAAATCTTCAGGAAATGGACAATTTCCTAGACAGATACCAGGTACCGAAGTTAAATCAGGAACAGAAAAACCAGTTAAACAACCCCATAACTCCTAAGGAAATAGAAGCAGTCATTAGAGGTCTTCCAACCAAAAAGAGCCCAGGTCCAGACGGGTTTAGTGCAGAATTCTATCAAACCTTCATAGAAGACCTCATACCAATATTATCCAAACTATTCCACAAAATTGAAACAGATGGATCACTACCGAATACCTTCTATGAAGCCACAATTACTCTTATACCTAAACCACACAAAGACACAACAAAGAAAGAGAACTTCAGACCAATTTCCCATATGAATATCGACGCAAAAATACTCAACAAAATTGTGGCAAACCGAATCCAAGAGCACATCAAAACAATCATCCACCATGACCAGGTAGGCTTCATCCCAGGCATTCAGGGATGGTTTAATATACGGAAAACCATCAACGTGATCCATTATATAAACAAACTGAAAGAACAAAACCACATGATCATTTCATTAGACGCTGAGAAAGCATTTGACAAAATTCAACACCCCTTCATGATAAAAGTCCTGGAAAGAATAGGAATTCAAGGCCCATACCTGAACATAGTAAAAGCCATATACAGCAAACCAGTTGCTAACATTAAACTAAATGGAGAGAAACTTGAAGCAATCCCACTAAAATCAGGGACTAGACAAGGCTGCCCACTCTCTCCCTACTTATTCAATATAGTTCTTGAAGTTCTAGCCAGAGCAATCAGACAACAAAAGGAGGTCAAGGGGATACAGATCGGAAAAGAAGAAGTCAAAATATCACTGTTTGCAGATGATATGATAGTATATTTAAGTGATCCCAAAAGTTCCACCAGAGAACTACTAAAGCTGATAAACAACTTCAGCAAAGTGGCTGGGTATAAAATTAACTCAAAGAAATCAGTTGCCTTCCTCTATACAAAAGAGAAACAAGCCGAGAAAGAAATTAGGGAAACGACACCCTTCATAATAGACCCAAATAATATAAAGTACCTCGGTGTGACTTTAACCAAGCAAGTAAAAGATCTGTACAATAAAAACTTCAAGACACTGAAGAAGGAAATTGAAGAAGACCTCAGAAGATGGAAAGATCTCCCATGCTCATGGATTGGCAGGATTAATATAGTAAAAATGGCCATTTTACCAAAAGCGATCTACAGATTCAATGCAATCCCCATCAAAATACCAATCCAATTCTTCAAAGAGTTAGACAGAACAATTTGCAAATTCATCTGGAATAACAAAAAACCCAGGATAGCTAAAGCTATCCTCAACAATAAAAGGACTTCAGGGGGAATCACTATCCCTGAACTCAAGCAGTATTACAGAGCAATAGTGATAAAAACTGCATGGTATTGGTACAGAGACAGACAGATAGACCAATGGAATAGAATTGAAGACCCAGAAATGAACCCACATACCTATGGTCACTTGAATTTTGACAAAGGAGCCAAAACCATCCAATGGAAAAAAGATAGCATTTTCAGCAAATGGTGCTGGTTCAACTGGAGGTCAACATGTAGAAGAATGCAGATCGATCCATGCTTATCACCCTGTACAAAGCTTAAGTCCAAGTGGATCAAGGACCTCCACATCAAACCAGACACACTCAAACTAATAGAAGAAAAACTAGGGAAGCATCTGGAACACATGGGCACTGGAAAAAATTTCCTGAACAAAACACCAATGGCTTACGCTCTAAGATCAAGAATCGACAAATGGGATCTCATAAAACTGCAAAGCTTCTGTAAGGCAAAGGACACTGTGCTTAGGACAAAACGGCAACCAACAGATTGGGAAAAGATCTTTACCAATCCTACAACAGATAGAGGCCTTATATCCAAAATATACAAAGAACTCAAGAAGTTAGACCGCAGGGAAACAAATAACCCTATTAAAAAATGGGGCTCAGAGCTAAACAAAGAATTCACAGCTGAGGAATGCCGAATGGCTGAGAAACACCTAAAGAAATGTTCAACATCTTTAGTCATAAGGGAAATGCAAATCAAAACAACCCTGAGATTTCACCTCACACCAGTGAGAATGGCTAAGATCAAAAACTCAGGGGACAGCAGATGCTGGCGAGGATGCGGAGAAAGAGGAACACTCCTCCATTGTTGGTGGGGTTGCAAACTGGTACAACCATTCTGGAAATCAGTCTGGAGGATCCTCAGAAAATTGGACATTGAACTGCCTGAGGATCCAGCTATACCTCTCTTGGGGATATACCCAAAAGATGCCCCAACATATAAAAAAGACACGTGCTCCACTATGTTCATTGCAGCCTTATTTATAATAGCCAGAAGGTGGAAAGAACCCAGATGCCCTTCAACAGAGGAATGGATACAGAAAATGTGGTACATCTACACAATGGAATATTACTCAGCTATCAAAAACAACGGCTTTATGAAATTCGTAGGCAAATGGTTGGAACTGGAAAATATCATCCTGAGTGAGCTAACCCAATCACAGAAAGACATACATGGTATGCACTCATTGATAAGTGGCTATTAGCCCAAATGCTTGAATTACCCTAGATGCCTAGAACAAATGAAACTCAAGACGGATGATCAAAACGTGAATGCTTCACTCCTTCTTTAAAAGGGGAACAAGAATACCCTTGGCAGGGAAGAGAGAGGCAAAGATTAAAACAGAGACTGAAGGAACACCCATTCAGAGCCTGCCCCACATGTGGCCCATACATATACAGCCACCCAATTAGACAAGATGGATGAAGCAAAGAAGTGCAGACCGACAGGAGCCGGATGTAGATTGCTCCTGAGAGACACAGCCAGAATACAGCAAATACAGAGGCGATACCAGCAGCATACCACTGAACTGAGAATAGAACCCCCGTTGAAGGAATCAGAGAAAGAACTGGAAGAGCTTGAAGGGGCTCCAGACCCCAAAAGTACAACAATGCCAACCAACCAGAGCTTCCAGGGACTAAGCCACTACCTAAAGACTATACATGGACTGACCCTGGACTCTGACCCCATAGGTAGCAATGAATATCCTAGTAAGAGCACCAGTGGAAGGGGAAGCCCTGGGTCCTGCTAAGACTGAACCCCCAGTGAACTAGACTGGTGGGGGGAGGGCGGCAATGGGGGGAGGGTTGGGAGGGGAACACCCATAACGAAGGGGAGGGGGGAGGGGGATGTTTGCCCGGATACCGGGAAAGGGAATAACACTCGAAATGTATATAAGAAATACTCAAGTTAATAAAAAAAAAAAAAAAGAGTCAGGGGTCCTAATCAGGGCACCCTGTCAGTCCTGCCCAAGTTTCCTGTCTGTCCTGAAAACTTTAGGATTGCCTCCCTAATCACATAAACTTATTCTTTGAATTCAATCTTGGTCTTTCTCTTCCCACCCTGTGCACTGACCTTCTCCTTCCCTCTGTGGATTATTTCTGTGAAGAACCCTAGCTGACAAGTGACAAGAAGATGAAAGTTATACAGGACAACAAAGTGGCTATGGAGCCAAAGCTGGTAAGGATACAGAGAGTGACAGTAAAGTGTCCAGATTTGGTCCCACTCTAGTACAATTTTACCAGAAATGTTGATGGGGTCACCTTCAATAAGGATCTGAAACCACTGTGGGATGAAGCAAGTCACTTGGGAAAGGAAAGGGGTGGGCTCTGGATGGTCACCATAAACAGTCCCAAGAGCTTTGCTGAGTGACTTGGCAAGATCTACAATGATTCAGAATATAAATACCCCATACAACATGGATAGAACTTGAAATCATTGTATTAAAGGAAATTTTCAGAGTGACTAAAAGTGGAAGAGTGGTGCTGAGAGCTGTGGGGAGAGTGGAAATTAAACAGGTACAAGATCTCCTTCGGAAGTAAAGATATTCTGGAAGTAGCTAGCAGGGAATAATTGCAGTTTGGAAGAGCTAATCAAAGTTATTTCAGCGTACAGCGGAAAATTATTACAGGGTACATTTCAAAAATGGGAAGCTCAAGGCTGGAGAGGTGGCTCAGAAGTTATGAACATGCACTGCTCTTCCAGAGGATCAGAGTTAAGTCCCTGTACCTATACCAGAGGGTTTATAACCACCTCCAACTCTGGCTCTGATTGGGGAGGTTGGTGGTATTTAACACCCCTGGCTTCCACAGATAACCTGCACTCACATGCACATGTTAATATAGACATATATACATAACTAAATAATAAAATATATTTTTAAATATGAATTTTATGGCATGTGAACTGTATCTCAATTAAAAGGAATGAATACCATATGGCATACCATGTGCATACTCTAGGGCAGCAGTTGGCATGTTTTAACCTATAATATGTTTGATAAAATGTTTTGGTAAAGTTTGCTTGGCACAAAGTCTTGTCTGCTCACTACATTATGGCCCATGGCTGTTTTCATGTCCCTGTGACACAGATTACTGTTGTTCATTCTGATTATTGACAATATGGTATGTGAAATTATTTCCTAAACTTTTACATTTTTCAAAGTAGATTTTTTTCAAGCTATAGTTATCCTGGCCTCTGAGAACTTGGTTTCTCTTTGGTCTCTCCCTCACTGTGAAAGACCAGTGAGGCTGAGTGAGTCCCTTACCTGTTGGTTGCACAGGTCACCTATGAAGAACTGCACCCGAGGGTTATCAAAGCCTTGGCGGACATCAAATACATTGACAGCATAGCCTCGCGATAGCAACTGCTCTACCATGTGCTGCCCCAGGAACCCAGAGCCTCCAATCACTGTGCACTTCTTAGCCTGCAGAAAGAGGAATGGTAAGAGGACAAGAGGTGTGAGGACTAAAGTGGTGAAGGTCAGGCTTACCTGCCACAGGCCATTGCAATGACAGACACATGCACTGACATAATTAAGCCATGTAGCATATTCAGGGCTTGTCAGAGCCAGGTACCTTCTACAGGCTTACATCTGTCTTAATCTGAATCCTGAGAGCTTGCTGACCAGCCATATTAGGCAAAACAGCAACCTTCTAGTTTATAGAATATAGTAGAAGTTTAAATAAGAATGTCCCCTGTCATCTTGGTCATGTGAATACTTTGGTCCCAGTTGGTGATGCTGTTTAGATAGGATTTGGAGCTATGGCCTTGCTGGAAATATGTCACTGGGGGCTTTGAAGTTTCAAAGTCTCCTGTTGTTCCTAGTGCTCTCTCAGCTTCATATTTATGGTTCACGATGGAGCTCTCAGCTTGTTGTTCTAGGCACTATGCCTGCCTATTGCCAAGTATCTATGCAGTGATGGTGATGGACCCTTATCCCTCTGAATCATAAGCCCAAATAAACCCTTTTCTCTATGGGGTGCCTATGCCATGGCATTTTATCACAGTAATGGGAAAATAATAAGGCAAGAGACTGTCTTAAAGAAATAAAGTGGCGTACAATAATGACACCCAATGTCTTCCTCTAGTCTCTTTGTATAAACATATGGGTGTGCACGCCTGTACAATCACTTGCATGAACCACACAAATACAGGCATCCACATACATATACACACAGACCAAAACAATTAATCAGTCAAATAAATAACCTTATAATTTTGCTGTTGTGTCCTCCAGTGGAATTTTATTTCCTGATTTTATAATATGTATGTATGTATGTATGTATGTATGTATGTATGTATGTATGTATGTATGTATGTATCAAACCAGAGTCTCTTTCTATATCCCTGTCTGTCCTGGAATTCTTTATGTAGACTAGGCTAGCCTTGACCCTACAGACACATTGTATAAGCCATTGTGCACTGTCTGGGACAAGTGAAACAATCGGTTGTCAGTAGAGTTTTATAGTGATGGGAATCAAACCAGACTCTGCCTAGAGATGTTGTACATGTAAAGACTTGTTAATGTCTTTAATCATATGTCTAAGACTAAGTGGCTAGAAGAGACCATGTGAAATAATCAATAACTTTTTGTGGCCATACCAGACAAAAACAGAGTAGGTCTGATATAAATAAATGCAGGTAGTGAGACTCCAGAATGGATCAAATGGATTAAACCAGTACCTTAAAGATGATAATGCTAAGAATAGGAGAGGAAGGGGCTTGGAGTGGGGTTGTACTTCAGTGATAGAGCACATCTGTTAAGCTATATGTTTGATTCCCAGCACTACAAAAGAACTAAAGCCAATGTGTTTTGATGACAGCCAATATTCACTATCATCAATGCATTAGTTCACCAGTGAACATGCATGCCAGAGATGCCTGCATGGTTGCAGTTATATGAACAATCCCAGGGAAGATCAATGTAAAATCTTCCAACTGGAACCAGAGTCAGTACTCTAAGAAGGCAGGAGAGGGGGATCCCCAGAACTGGAGTTACAGATGATTGTAAGTCGCCATGTGGGGACTGTACAGAGGTTCTCTGTAGAACAGCTGGTACTCTTCACCACCAAGGCACGCTTCAGCTCTAATTCTGGCTTTTTAAACTCCTGCCTTCTGAGTTTTTTTGGTACACAGCAATAAGTAACTGGCATATCTTAAATCAAGGTATATAATACACAAAAACATAACCAACCAGCCCTGACTGAACAAATGGTTTAAGTACACTTAAACATGTACAGATAAAGCCTTGATATGCGAGGGTTTGTGCCCAGTCTTAGTGTAGCTGGTTAGGTCATATTCAGTTGAGATCCCTGGGAGGCTTGCTCTTTTCTGAAGGGAAACAGAGGAGCAGTGGATCGGGGGAGGTGGGAAGAGGGACATGGAGGAGTGGATGGAAGGGTAACTGTGATTAAGATGTAATATATGAGAAAACAATAAATAAAAATGCAGAGGTAATTATAAATAGCTTGACTTCCCCTACTTTTCAAATGTTAGTACCTACTTTGGAAACTTCATTTATCAAATCTGTCCCTGTGACCTGGCCTTTCTTTGATTCACTACGAACAGCCTGTTCCATTATGGCTCAAAGTATGGTCTCGTTTGTAATCAACTCTTCTTCCTAAAAACATAGAGAAAGACATTAATAGTGTGCAAGCAAAGCATCTTTATCCATTATGGGTAAATATTCATAAATAGCTAAGCCCTAGCCATTATACCTACCGGCCAAAGTCCCCATGCTAGGGAGTGTATGCCAAGTCTTTAACTTACAGTGTACTTGGATTAGAGGCAGGACAGGAAGCGAGGTAAATAACCTCTTTTACTAATCATATCAAAAGCCTTTGGGTAGCGGTTGGAAGATGATGGGGACCAAGAACTTTACAGTGGGAGACAGAGTAATCAAGTGCAATGATGCTACCAAACAGAAAAATGCAGTCCTGGTGGAGGCCTCATCATTCCTCCCCTTTCCCTTTACTCACAATACCAAGTTGCAAACACAAGTTAAAAAATTATATTATTTTGTATGTATAAATATTTCTGATGTGGTATTTGTAAATGGAAAACTGTACCAGAAATAAAAGGGCCTACTCATGAAAGAAGATGCAAAATGCCACAGGAGAAAGAAGTGTCAGGCACCCAGCACCGACTGGGTCTTGTGATGGCTTCAATCCAATTTCCACAGCCTGATACTTTCAAACAATGGGTGCCATCCTATGTCTCTATGAACTTGATTTGATGAGTGGATTGATTTTTGTGGGCATATCAAAGGCCCAAATGTCCTTGAAACATATTACAACCCTCAATGTTTGATGGGTCACCTATAGGAGATTCTCTGAATTCAAAATGGAAATTATCAGTTGTAATTATTCATCTTTGAGACATGTCTGTGAAAGCATTTCCAGAGAAGTTTAACTAAGATGCAAAGACTTACACGGAACATGGATGGTACTATGCCATGAGCTGGGAACCTGGACTCAATAAAAACAAGAAAGCAATGGAGAGGTGGCTCAGTGGTTAAGGGCAGTTGCTGCTCTTGCAGAATAACTGTGTTTAGTTCCTAGCACCCACATAGTGGCTTATAACTGTCCTTAACTTCAGTGCCTTGGGATCTGACACCCTCTTCTTACCTGAGTGAACACTAGACAAGCTATACATACATGGTTTACATATTACAATGTAGGCAAAACACTTATATACATAAAATAAAACTTAGAAATCTTTTTTTAAATAAAAAATGAGAAAGCAAGCTAAACACCAGCATTCATCTCTCTCTGCTTCCTGACTACAGATGTAGTATGACCTGCCACCTCACAGCCTGCTGTCATGACTGCCTCGCCATGATGGACTGTGCTTTCAAGCTACACTAAACTTCCTTCCATAGGTTGCTTTTCTTCAGGTTATTTTCTCAGAGCAATAAGAAAAATACACAATACATCAGTTTACTATATTTCAGAACTTGCCTTATTCTGAGTCTCTGTCCACATATCTAATGAATATGGATAGTTAACCTGCACTTCCGTGCCTACTCCATCCCCCCGTGTCTATTGCTCATTGCCCTGAACACTTGCAGGGCCCTGACATCTACTCACCTCAAACTATGTGGCAGTGACTGGACTCATATGGCTTTACATATAGCAGGACAGAAGTTGCTGGAAAACAAGGATCAGGGCACCTTGTACCAGTTTTACAAGCAGTCTGAGGTGGCTTGGTTGCTGCTAAATTGTAGGCATGCAAGACAGGGTATAGTATAGAGCAGGCACTCATGGGCCTGCTGGTCTCAGAGCTGCATCAAGTATTTATACACGCAGAATCCTTACTGCTCTTCCTTATGTATCTAGCAACACCTATCTAGAAGTTTCACTGAGCTTTGTTCTTAAGCTGGTGTGCTATAAATCATGACTGCCTAGTATTCACTTTGGCCATTTTTTTTCAGATCCTCAGGGGAGCATAAGCAAATGAGAAGGCAGATACAGCAATGGAGGCAAGGGGATTCTCCTGTGTAGCTTGCAACCCTGCCAACGCCATTATTAACCTCTCTAGCAGCGGTCAGTGTTGTGTATTTGGGGCTGTGAGGGTATCCACCTGCCTGCTTGTGGAACCCCATCATAGCTGCAGGGAGGGAATGCTTCCTACAGGTTTGGAGCCCTGCTGTTTTAAGTCTTGTTGTGTGTGGTCAGGCCTGACAGACCTAGGAGATGAATGCAAGCTTACTAATCAAGTCCATCCCCTGAGGATACTCTGCTTACCTACAGGCCAAAGCACATATTCTTTCACTCTTCACAGCTAGAAACCCAGAGCCTGTGCCTGGGTTCAAATCTCAGTTCTACCTATGACTAGGAAGCTCTCTTGACAGTCATTCAAAGGAACTGAACCTGTTTCTTCATTTATAAAGCAAACAGCCTTAAAGATTACTGTGAGAATTAAAGACAGAGCTATTTAAGCATAGTGCCAAATACCTATTAAACACCCTGTTAAAAGCAGTTTTTATTTATCATACCTCCCAATGGTCCTCCTCTGAATCCCCAAACTACTTTATACCTCTCCAGCTTACCTGAGGTCATGCTGTGTACACTCAATACAGTCTGCTTGACATGCCCAATACCCTGGCTGTGATCCCTTCCTACCTAATTTGAGGCAGAGCACACAATTCATCCTAAAGTGTTCCACTTAGTAGTTCTTTTTTAAAAATTGTTTATTAACTTATTTATTTTTACATCTGACCATAGTTTCCCCTCCCTTCTCTCTGCCAGGTCCCTCCCCTCTTTCCCCATCCCTTCTTCCTCCATTTCTCTTCAGAAAGAGCAGGCCTCCGATGAATATCAACCAGGAATGGCATATCAAGTTGCAGTGAGACTAGGCACATCTCTTATTGAGGGTGGACAAGGCAGCCCAGTTAGGGGAAAGGGTCCCAGCAACAGGCAGCAGAGTCAGAGACAGCTCCTGTTCCCACTGGTAGGAGTCCCACGAGAACACTAAGCTACACAACTGTAACATATTTCACCTGGTTCTTCAGTAAAATACAGAAAATATAATCATCCCAGTATTCAATGTTTCATATACGATGTAGGAAGAAATATGGGCCCAAATTGGGCTAGCTTGAGGGAGGTTATGTAAGGATTACAAAACACAACACAACAAAAGAAACCCATTTGTCCTCCAATGATGGGGAGAATAAGTAATCTTTACACTGAAAATCGGTGAGAATTGGAGGAAGGGAAAACCTCTCACAAGTTTGGAGTCCTATTGTTTTAAACCATGCTGTCTATGGTCAGGTTACAAAGACCTAGTGGATGAATGCAAGATGAAATTTTGTGCAGTCTAGAAACAGAGTATAGTTACCAACTCCCACCTCCACTATTACTCAAAGCAAGAAGCATATATCTTTTCCCACTTGCCAGAGGAGGAGGTGTGAAGTAAAAGTAACATGCCCACCCTAGTATGGTTGCAATGTTCAAATGATGATCACACAGGTCTTAGCACACCAACCTCTTGTCAAAACTAAACCTATACTATCTCAAATTATATGACTATGTGATGTGTGTAGGTCCTGGGAGGTCAGAATTACTCTAACAGTGAGTCAATGCCACTGACATTCCCTTGGTCCTGCCCGCTGCCTGAAATGCAGTGATATTCTATAGTCAGGTTCAAATGCATGTCAGGAATGGCTCTGAATGAACAGAGAAGATATACTTAACAAACAGCAAGCAAGCACATGAAACTGACTCAACATTACCAATCACTAGAGAAATGGCAATCAAAATCTCACTAAGACCATCTCACACCCATTAGGAGGGCTACTATCAGAAGTCAGAAAACAGAAAATAAGTGTTATTAAGGTCACAGAGAGACTGTAATACTTATGTGAGGCTAATGGTAATAGAAAATAGTTTATTCACTGTGGAAGTTTGGTAGCTCCTTACAGAATTAAACACAATTACCATGTGATCTAGCAGCTTCATTTGAGAATATAAACCTAAATTATATGTAGGGACCTATAGTTGACTTTCCTATATCCGTCTTCACAGAAGCATTGTTCACTGTAGCCAAAAAGTAAAAGTATCCTAAATTTCCACTGATGCATGAGCTGATAAAATGTGGTCCATTTAAATCATACAGCAAGATATTATGCAGACATAAAGAAGAACGAAATTCTGATACATGCAACAACCTGAACGTACTCTGAGAATATCATGCTATGAGAAATGAGCCAGGCACAAAAGAATAAGCACTGTCTGATTCCATTTCCACGAGGTACTTAAACTCAGAGAAACTGAGAGTACATGGTTTCTGGTAGTAGTTGGCAGTGGTGGGATGGGGAAGGGCTGCTAATGCAGTTTCAGTTTTGCAGCATGAAAATATCGGAGCAGAGTTGGTGTCAGTTGCCCTACAGTAGGAAGAGAGTGCAAAAAAGTCAAACGGTTGCATTTTCTGGTACATACATTTGATCACACACTTACAGACAAAAAATTGTCTTGAACTACTGAAAAGTGGACCTCAAAGAGCAAAGTCCTAGGGACTATTGGGCTGTGATGACTGCTATTTCAGAAGCCTCAAGTCTGTTTCATTTAGAATGGTGGGACTTTGAATCCATTAAGCCAAGATGTACCACCACATCCTACACTGAAAAATATAAGAAGGTTTGTGACCGCCCATTGCTGAAGACAAAAGGAAAGGATAGTGTGTTTCGAACCCCACAAAGATGAAAGCGCCCCCCATTTCCTGAGGGGGTGTGAGCTCTCTGTAAAGGAACAGAAGCTAGACTCTGGCTACCTTGAGTTCCTTAGCTGAGGGTAGAATGTGCTGATCTGTGTAAGAATTACAGACTTCAAGGATAAAATACATTTCTCAGACAAGTCAATCAGTGGAGTTAGGAATCCTGATATAGGCCCGAGTTTTGTCTCATCACCACCCACTTCAGGCTTAGCACCCTGTACAAGACCCGGCCTGATGATCTAATGGAAGGAGAATGAGTCCCATGAAGCTGGCACCTACTTACTTAATAGATACACTACCTTGAGTAAATATTGCAAAGCAGGGGTCCTGTAAAAAAACAAAGTAAGACTTCTCCCTGCAGAATTCAAAGACATGGCACAGGATGAAAGTGTTTAGGAGGGCATTTGTTTTCTGAGGTAGAAGGTGAACTGTTATTTCCCTGGGGCCATCCAACTGGACTTTGCTTTTTCACAGACCTGAGATGCCACGTCTCACTTTTTCTTATTTACTTACTTTTGAATTTGCTGTGGGCCACTCCGGAGCCTCTTACCAAGCCCAAGCCTAGCTTCTATTGTTCCTTTCATATTTAAGGTAAATTCCCCTTATCCTTCTAGTTCCTTAGCACCTGTTGTCAATGCTTTCTTCCTGAGTTCAAGTGACTTCTCCTGGATTACCCTGTTGTTTTAAAAGCTGGATCTGGAAAATACTCACCTTTCATGCCTACCTCAGAGTTGCTATGGGGGCTCAAAGCAGGACTGAAAAGGGGGTTGTTTGGATCCTAAGGACGCCAAGTCCATAGAGAACTAATGTAGTATGCTTAGTCACAAGAAATTATCTAAAAACATGAATTCTAAGGCCCTACGAGGAGCAAGTTAAAAAGAGGATGTGAGAGTCTTAAAAGATAGATCACATCTAAGGGTGGGAAGAACATGTTATACTGTGATAAGTTGCATCTACACAAGAACAAAGCAGCATTATGCTCATACAAGTCAAAGAACTTAGCAAGGGCCACAGAATTAGCACATAACCAAAGAAGAAATTTATTGTCCTTTCTACCCTGTTGGGATGTCACCCCAAAGATTGACTGGGAAGAAGAGTAGTCAGTTTTCTCATTACCAAAATAAAACATCTATTCAAGCATGTTAAAAGATTCAAGGTCTATGTTAGCTTATGGTTTTGGAAGTTTAATCCATGTTGCTTTGGGCCTTTGGTAGTACGAGAGAGAGAGAGAGAGAGAGAGAGAGAGAGAGAGAGAGAGAGAGAGAGAGGAGAATGAATATGAATGGGGTAGAGGATGCTGGAGACTAGTCACCTTTCAGTAGCAAGAGAACAAAACAGAGAAATAAACCCCACAATCCACTTTCAAAGGCATGGCCCTGGTGACCTAGCAGCCTCCCAGTGTATCCCATTTTGTACAAGTTCCACTACCTTCCAATAACATCATGGGTGGGGACTACGCCTTCAAGAGAGAGACTTTTGAGGAATATTTAAGACTCACTTTAGCAAAGAATATGGAGAGACATGAAACTGGGCAGTGGGCTTCGCTGGACTTTACTTTCTAAACCAGAGATGTTCATTGTAAAATTAATCTGGTGGAGCATAGGTATATGTTGGTAGAGGATGAATTATGGAAAACTAAGGGGTACTTACGGACTACCTAATAGGCTAAGGTTCACCTAACATGTAGTCTTTCCTTCTCCAGGTACTGGTAAACACAAATATGATTCCTGTCCTCATGCCCACCTTCTAGTGGAGGCAACAAAGAAGAAAAAAGGTTAACTTTACAGTGGCTTAGGAGGTGACCAGTGTTACTATAAATACATATTGCAATATGAGGGGCCTGGGTACAGAGTAAGGAGTAACCTTACAGAGGTGACAATGACCAAAGACCAATAGTAGGCCTGCTGGCAAATACCTTTAATCTAAGCATTCAGGAGGCAGTGGCAGATAGATCTCTGTGAAGTTTGAGGGCAGCCTGGTTTCCATTGCGAGTGCCAGGTCAGCCAGAATTACATAGTGAGACCCTATCTCAAAATAGTGATGGTCAAAAAATTCTATTTATTTTTGAAATTTTCTCAAAGAATTAATCAAAATATGATAAAATTAAAAAACTTCATGTGGCTGGGTAAGATCAATGCAGCAGTATACCAGCCACAAAAAGTGTCCTGGATGGGAGTGAGCCAGAGGGGAGAACAGTATGGGTATGACAGGAAGAGGAGGTAGGCTTTGCGGACTTTAGTGAGAACTCTAGCTCATACTGCTGAGGAAGGGCTGAGGAGGAACAGAGAGAACAGAAGACACTTTAAGGACATAACTGTGAGAACCCGGAGGCTGGATATAGGGGATTGTTGCTGCAGGGAACAAAGGAGTCAAATAGGACACAAAAGTTTTGAATCTGGTTCATGGCTTAAAGGAAAGAGGGCAAAGGGCCTATATTACATTTATGGGGAGTTGTTAAGTCTTGGGCCTTTCTCAGTTTGAGAGACTGATGCTGTGCCCTTAATGTTCCTAAGCTGATTTTCTATGCTTTGAGGGGCATAGAACATAGGATCTGTGTTCGACCCTAAATCTTCCTTACTCCTGGCACAGTTACAGGTAACCCCACACCCATTGTGCACTTTGCTCTTTAATTTTCTTTACACTCCATGCTTCCAAAACTCTTGTGGCTTTGCTTGGAAGGGAGTGTCATTCAGGAATGCTCCTTCCCATATGTCTTGGGTGTCTGCACGTCTAACAGGGCACATTTTGATGAATTTTCAAAAGTCCTCAGCTTATCCCCCTGAGAACTAAAGTGACCCTTGTAGAGCTAATGTCAAAGACAAAGCCTCACTTGGATTAAGTTTCTAAGTCCCAGCCTTGTGAACCACTGGCACAACACTCGGCATACCCACTCCATTTTCGAGGTCTCAGCTTCCCCAGGCACAGTATTCTCTCCAAACCATTAGGTCATATCTTTGCTGGTCCCTCAGATGTTCTGTGTCCCCAACTCGGTTTTAGAACGTCCCACCCATTCCCTTGCACTTCCTCCCGGCTCTGTCACCTATACTCAGCAGCCTCCAAGGGCAAATCCGCAACTCTTACCGGGTTTAGACACTCAAACGATAGACCTCAGCTTGCAAGCAACCGGCAACCAGCGAACTCCAGCTGAATACCAGCCACCCTTTTCTACTGAGCTATATGAGCCCACGATCAGCAGAGCTTCCTTCATAATGTTGATTGGTCTAGCTCGCCTCTGGCGTAGCCAATTGACGCTCACAGCACGATTTTGCCCAATGAGGCCAATCTTTGGCTGCCTACGCATCGCCCTTTGGCCCTTGGGCGTGCTTTGCCAGGTCAGCCCCACCTCCTCGTTCCCAAACCAATGGGAAGCGGGCTGTGCGCGCAGGGAGCAGTGGGAAAGCCGCCAAGGCCGCGAGTACGCTGTTGACTTAACAACCGGTGGCAGCGTCTGTTGGGTGATGGTAAGTGCTGGAGGTTCGGTGGACTACCGCGGCGTTCCCGGGCCTTTCCTAGGCCTCGGTGCAGGCTTGCAACCTTCCTTGCACGGTTCTTGGCGTTGATGCACTAGTTCTTCCATGGAGCTGTGTTCCGGAAGGGTAGGAGAGAAAGTACAGCCGCCCGCTGCATACCTCGCCTGCACTTACCCACTACCCTGTCCTCGCCCCAGTCACCTTCAGCCACCCCCCACAAACAGTCTCTGGACCTCTGCTGGTTTTCCGAGAAAGGCAGGGTGACCATTCTGTTGCTTTCCTTAGACTCCGGCCTCAGTCAAACTCAGGCCTCCTGGCCAAGGCCACCCAGTTAAAGTTTATGCACGGTGCTAAGAGGCTTATTGTGTTCTGATGGTCTCTAGCGCGTTCAGGCTTTCAGGAGATGCTTTGAGCTACGCAGAGAGCACGCAGGTGCCAAATGGATTGATTCTAATCACTCTGTAGTGGCATAATATTTATCTTAGTAAGTTTACATTTAGCCAAATTTAGGTATAATTAATTGGAGGAGCAGAATTCATGGGAACTGGCACTAGAAGATGTTTTAAGTACCTTTATAGAACGGAGATTCCCGAAATCATGTACAATTGATCATCCGTATCCGTAAATGGTTTCTCAGCTAGCTCTCTTTCAGAATGAAGAATAAGATGTCTTGGCTTCTAAAATCAATAGTTTAAAAAAAAGAAGAGGCAGAGGTTCATGGAAAGATTAATTGTTCTTTCCAGCAATTCTTTCAATTTATTAGGCAGATCTTTAAAATCGGTTGGTATAAAATTTTTTCATTAATTACCCAGCTGTCTACTTTAGCAGTGGCATTAGAGCACATATTGTTTCCCCTCTTCATCTTTGATAAAAAAAAAAAAGTGAGGCCACACTAGGTTATTCTACTTGATGTGCATATGGAAATTTGTGACAGTCTATTCATAACAAAGTGATAAGCTTATTCCTTACAAACAGATACTCTCACACTTGCTGTTCACTAACTTTGGAAAAGAAGAAAATTCAAGTATGTTGACGTTTTAGGCATGAATGATATTGTCATTCAAGAAGCTGTTGATGTTGCTTCTTTATATTTAAAAATAACTTAAGAAATTGAATTTCCTAAAGTGATAGGTCAATTGATTTCAATTAATGGTACAATTGCATGAACTTTCTGTAGTATAAACTTTAAGACATTGGAGGTCAGAGTTATAGCCTCTCATGAAGGCTATGTTAACACTAGAAATTCATATTTGTATATTCACTTGCTCTATGTCGATCTATACAAGAACAAAGAAAAATGATAATATACTGTTTTAAAACAAAAACTCCCTTCTATTTGGTTGCTCCCCAATGAAGTTGGATTTAGTCATTTGAGGCATCACATTATTAACACAAATTTATAGTTACATTAGAAAGTAACCACTTTATTGTCAATGTTCTATTTTTTACAACTTAGTAAAAACTGACATATATAAATTTAAATATTTTTACATTGAAAGTTTTTTTTTCTTCACACAGGTTTGCGTTATTTCTATTTTCAGAGTTGGGGTTAGTTTTATTTTAGTTTTTACACTTTATTATTCATTGGGGGAGAAGCACATTGTAACCTGAGTGTGGAGGTCAGAGAATAATTTAGAAGAGTTGGTTCTCTCCTTTTAGCATGTGAGCATAGTTTCCCTTTCCATCTTTGATAATGAAAACTGAAGCCTGGATCCTAATTTCTATTTAGGTTGTCAAGCTTGGCAGCAAGATATCTCACTGGCCCATGAAAGTTTATATAATAACATATAAGTACATTATGGAGGATTGAGCCTAAATGAAAGAGATATGTATGTTTAGAGCTACCATTAAAAAAAAACACCAAAGACTGTGGTTGTAATACTGTGCTTCTATATTTGTATAATGTGTGAAGGCCTCTAATTTTAAGAAGACAAACATGGCATCCAGTGCCCAGAGAAAAAGGATGAGCCCTAAGCCTGAACTTACTGAAGAACAGAAACAGGAAATCCGGGAAGCTTTTGATCTCTTTGATGCTGATGGAACTGGAACTATAGACATGAAGGAACTAAAGGCAAGCTGTACACATCTTGCTTTGTTACCTGTGTTTCCCTGTTGCTAGTTCTCTACCTGTTCCATTTCTTCTCCCTTCTTCCTGGAAAAGGTGACAGAAAAAGGTACCCTGTATATATTTTACCTGAAACAATGATCTAATTGATAAAGTTGATTGCAAATATCAATTGAATCAGTATTACAGTGTCCTTAATCAATTTCATGGGTTAATGTCCTCAACAGTTATTTTTGTTTCTGCATCATTTACATGTGTCTGTTTAGATGATTCTATTTTCATTGCAGGTGGCAATGAGGGCCCTGGGCTTTGAACCCAAGAAAGAAGAAATCAAGAAAATGATAAGTGAAATCGATAAAGAAGGAACAGGAAAAATGAACTTCAGTGACTTTTTGACAGTGATGACTCAGAAAATGGTAATTTAGCTAAGATAATTAACATACTTTCTACCCATAATGGTAAGATGTGAGAATCTAGACATAAAAAGAACTTCATCTAACAAAATCTATTCCATTTTTAATTGATAGGATCCCTAAGTTTCATGTGTCTTTCTTTAAGGTAAAAGCATTACCTTGTTTCATGTGGCCCCATGATAATCACAAGCAGTACAACCTTTTAACTCACAGATTTTCAAATATTTGTCAGATTTGTTTATTTTGTTATTGTTGTTATTAAAAATTAAATTAGCATAAAATAAATGAGGAATCAATCTGACATTTCCAGACAAATGGTTCACATTCAGGATTGATTCCTAGATTGTTCTTCCTAGGGGCTCTCTCCAGTTGTACTTCCTGGCAAGAACCTTCCTGAAATATTTGAGGTTTCAATGCTTTCAGAAATTTTACTCTCTTCCATTGTACTCAGGGCCCCAGTAATTCTTTGAAGAATTGTAAAAAAATACCTCCTTTGCCCTTATCAGTATATCTGTCTTCTATTACCATGAGCAATGTATTTTCCCTGATTACAACCCTACTCACTGCTTCTATATTTTAAAAATCTAGTGTCTGCTTGTTTTATACAGTATTTTACATACAATTATATTTCCCATTTAACCCCTAAGTTTATGTTAACTTTACTAAGTTTGTCTTCTTTTTTCCAATGGACCACACTTGTTTGCCTGTGACAGAGGACATATATCATGACAGCTATCACCAGGACTATATGATGATGAGAGACAGGGCCAAGGAATTAATCTAAGAAGACAGTTTTCCTACAACTCCCTTCTTGAGATTAGAACTGGATAAAGTTCTGTACAAGACAAAGCACAGGAGGGACAGCGTAGATACCTGACAAGATCCAGTATTGGGTGTTGGAAAGATGAGCCCCAGCTCACCCCAGAGGCTCTTGTTTTCTACCTGTGAAAACAGTATGTGACTGTCCAGTCACACCAGGAACCTGTCCTTTGCACATGATACTTTGCCTCCTCCCCCAAACAAGTCCTCCTGTTCATTTCTTAGAACTTCTTGGCTTTTCGAAAAGCAGGCATTTTTTTCCTACTAAGTTCTGCTTTGATTATGAAATAAATGATGGGATAGGAAGTAGAAAGGGGATACATATCACCGTGAATCAGAGGACCTGGCTTCCTACCATTGCTCAAGTCAGGTTTTTGGAGACAGAAGGATGACCAGGGAGTGGCCAAGTGGCTGGGTATGAGTAACTATCAGTTTTGTGTCCTACTCCAGTCTGAGAAAGACACCAAAGAAGAAATCCTGAAAGCTTTCAAGCTGTTTGATGATGATGAGACTGGAAAAATATCGTTCAAGAATCTTAAGCGTGTGGCCAAGGAGCTGGGCGAGAACCTGACAGATGAGGAGCTCCAGGTGACAAGTGGGCTCTGGTTTTCCTGGGTTCTATTTTCTCTATTTTCTTTCTTGGAAGGAAAGGTAGTATCCTGCATACCTTTGGTGATAATTTCCTGCCCATGGACTCTGTCTTTAGAATGTACAGTGGAAGTTCCTCTTTTGGCTTTCAGGTAACAGACACTTTCCAGCTTTTTTTCAATGGATGCATATGACAATAATTGAGATTTGGTTTTCTGGTAACTATCATAGAAAGGGGCACGCTCACATTAAATGGACCATAGTCATCTTTTCTCATAGCATTATTTGAAGTTTCTTATCTAATCACTTTGCAGTTTCGTTTGTGACTTAATCTAAGAGGAACCCTTACCTCCCTGCAGGAAATGATTGATGAAGCTGATCGAGATGGAGATGGTGAGGTCAATGAGCAAGAGTTCCTGCGCATCATGAAGAAGACCAGCCTCTATTAAGATCAGTGTTCCTTTTTCTACTGCAAGCACATGTGACTAGATTTAGTGCCTGGCATTTTGTGACATATGGCTTTGGAGAGCCCCCCTCCCCTAACCTCTGGGATAACTTTAGCCATGACCTTGAATCTATTTTTGACTTTTGGAAGTGTTCTTTGATATTAAGTTCTTTGTACATTTACCTGCTGACTAAGTCAGAAGAAGAACATAAAGTGGGGAAAAGGGTCTGAAGGTGTGACTGTGGCCACTCCACCTTCCATGACTTCACCTTACTCATGCATTTCCACAGAGCTGAAAACATGCACTGGCTTCTTAGTTGTCCATGTATCCATGTCACCATAAGCTGTAGTGGTTCTTAAAATGGTTTTGGTTTTCATTTGACACCACAATGCAGTTTTCTCTTTTATAAAACCTAATGAGTGCTTGCTGTGGCATTTGGATGTGTGTTAATGCATTTGTTTTGTCTTTAAAAAAATAAAACCTTTCTTAATTTAAGCTCTCATTCTTTAAAGGATGAGTATTTTTAGCTTTAACTGTGAGTACACCTTGTAAATAATTGTGTTCAGTGCAGCCTGGTACATATATAAAATTTGTCATTGGCATATAGATAAAAAAGTTAATTCTCTGTTACTTTGCTGCCATAAATAGTGTTTTGCTTTCGGAACTTGTGGATTTTTACAGCTAGTAGAGCTTATGCTCTAAGCCTAAAGAGTCTTTTTTTTTTCCTTTTTTTTATTGAATAATGTTTTATTTATTTACATTTCAACACATCCCCTTTCCTGGTTTCCTGTCCATAACCCCCCTATCCCATCCCCCTCTCCCTTCTCTGAGAGTGTTCCCCCTTCCCAACCACCCACCCCTTCCTGCCTCCCCCCCTCCCCCGACATTCCCCTACACTGGGAGGTCCTGCCTTGGCAGGACCAAGGCTCTCTCCTTCCATTGGTGCCAACAAGGCTATCCTCTGCTACATAAGCAGCTGGAGCCATGGGTCTGTCCATGTGAACTCTTTGGATGGTGGTTTAGACCCTGGGAGCTCTGGTTGGTTGGCATTGTTGTTCTTACAGGGTTGCAAACCCCTTCAGCTCCTTCAATCCTTTTTCTAACTCCTCCAATGGGGACCCTGTTCTCACTGAAATGTTTGGCTGCGAATGTCCGCCTCTGTATTTGTCATGCTCTGGCAGAGCCTCTCAGGAGACAGCTATATCAGGTTCCTGTCAGTATGTACTTCTTGGCATCAGCAATATTGTCTAGGTTTGGTGACTGTATATACATATACATGTATATGTATATATATACATATACATATACACACATATACATATACATACATACATACATACATACATACATAGGCTGGATCCCCAGGTGGGGCAGGCTCTGAATGGCCTTTCCTTCAGTCTCTGCTCCAAACTTTGCCTCCATATCCCCTCCTATAAATATTTTTGTTCCACATTTAAAGAAGGAGTGAAGCATCCGAATTTTGGTTACCCTTCTTTTTGAGCTTCATGTGGTCTGTGGATTATATCTTGGGTAATTCACGCTTTTAGGCTAATTTCCACTTATCAGTGAGTGCATACCATGTGTGTTTTTCTGTGATTGGGTTACCTCACTCAGGATGATATTTTCCAGTTCCAACCATTTGCCTATGAATTTCATAAAGTCATTGTTTTTTTTTTTTTTTTTTTTTGTTCTTTTTTTTCGGAGCTGGGGACCGAACCCAGGGCCTTGCGCTTCCTAGGTAAGCGCTCTACCACTGAGCTAAATCCCCAGCCCCTAGTCATTGTTTTTGATAGCTGAGTAATATTCCATTGTGTAGATGTACCACATTTTCTGTATCCATTCCTATGTTGAAGGGCATCTGGGTTCTTTCCAGCTCCTGGCTGTTATAAATAAGGCTGCTATGAACATAGTGGAGGATGTGTCTTTGTTATATGTTGGGGCATCTTTTGGGTATATGCCCAGGAGATGTATAGCTGGGTCCTCAGGTAGTACTGTGTCCAGTTTTCTGAGGAACCTTCAGACTGATTGCTAGAGTGGTTGTACCAGTGTGCAATCCCAGCAGCAATGGAGGAGTGTTCCTCTTTCTCCACATCCTCGCCAGCATCTGCTGTCACCTGAGTTTTTTTATCTTAGCCATTCTGACTGGTGTGAGGTGGAATCTCAGGGTTGTTTCGGTTTGCATTTCCCTCATGACTAAGGATGTTGATCATTTCTTTAGGTGTTTCTCAGCCATTCAGCATTCCTCAGTTTAGAATTCTTGCTTAGCTCTGTATCCCATTTTTACACTTGATCTTAGCCAAAAGGCCGAGAAGCGATCTGTATCCCATTTTTAATAGGGTTATTTGGTTCTCTGGAATCTAACTTCTTGAATTCTTTGTAGATATTGGATATTAACCCTCTATCAGATGTAGGATTGGTAAAGATCTTTTCCAAATCTTTTGGTTGCTGTTTTGTCCTAACAACAGTGCCCTTTGCCTTACAGAAGCTTTGCAGTTTTATGAGATCCCATTTGTCGATTCTTGATCTTACAGCATAGGCCATTGATTTTCTGTCCAGGAAATTTTCTCCAGTGCCCATGTGTTTGAGGCTCTTCCCCACTTTTTCTTCTATTAGTTTGAGTGTATCTGGTTTGATGTGGAGGTCCTTGATCTACTTGGACTTAAGCTTTGTACATGGTGATAAGAACGGATCGATTTGCATTCTTCTACATGCTGACCTACAGTTGAACCAGCACCATTTGCTGAAAATTCTATCTTTCTTCCATTGGATGGTTTTAGCTCCTTTGTCAAAGATCAAGTGACTGTACTGTGTGGGTTCATTTCTGGGTCTTCAATTCTATTCCACTGATCTACCTGCCTGTCTCTGTACCAGTACCATACAGTTTTTATCATTATTGCTCTGTAATACTGCTTGAGGTCAGGGATGGTGATTTCCCCAGAAGTTCTTTTATCGTTGAGAATAGTTTTAGCTATCCTGAGTTTTTTGTTATTCCAAATGAATTCACAAATTGTTCTTTCTATCTCTATAAAGAATTAAGTTAGAATTTTGATGGGGATTGCATTGAATCTATAGATTGCTTTTGGCAAAATAGCCATTACTATATTAATCCTGCCAATCTATGAGCATGAAAGATCCTTCCATCTTCTGAGATCTTCTTCAATTTCTTCAGAGACTTGAAGTTCTTGTCATACAGATCTTTCACTTGCTTGGTTAGAGTCAACACTGAGGTATTTTATATTATTTGGGACTATTGTGAAGGGTGTAGTTTCCCTAATTTCTTTTTCAGTCTGTTTATCCTTTGAGTAGAGGAAGGCTACTGATTTGTTTGTGTTAATTTTATACCCAGCCACTTTGTTGAAGTTGTTTATCAGGCTTACTAGTTCTCTGGAACTTTTGGGGTCATATAAATATACTATCCTATCATGTGCAGATAGTGATATTTTGACTTCTTCCTTTCCATTTTGTATCCCTTTGACCTCCTTTTGTTGTCTGATTGTTCTGGCTAGGACTTAGAGTACTATATAGATAGGGAGAGAGTTGGCAGCCTTGTCTAGTCCCTGATTTTAGTAGGATTGCTTCAGGTTTCTCTTAATTTAGCTTGATGTTGACTACTGGTTTGCTGTATATTGCTTTTGCTATGTTTAGGTATAGGTCTTGAATTACTGATCTTTCCAAGACTTAAAATGAACGGATATTGAATTTTGTCAAATGTTTCTCAGCATCTAATGAGATGATCATGTGGTTTTTTTTTTCTTTGAGTTTGTTTACACGTGGATTATGTTGATGGATTTCCATATATTGAACCATTCCTTCATCCTTGGGATGAAGCCTACTTGATCATGATGGATGATCATTTTGATGTGTTCTTGGATTCTGTTTGCCAGAATTTTATTCAGTATTTTTGCATTGATATTCATAAAGGAAATTGGTCTGAAGCTCTCTTTCTTTGTTGGGTCTTTGTGTGGTTTAGGTATAGGCACAATTGTGGCTTCATAGAAGGAATTTGGTAGTGCTCTGTCTGTTTCTATTTTGTGGAATAGTTTGGATAGTATTGGTATTAGGTCCTCTATGAAGGTATGATAGAATTCTGTACTAAACCCATTTGGTCCTGGGCTATTTTGGGTTGGGAGACTTCTAGTTCCTTAGGAGTTATGTAACTCTTTAGATGGTTTATCTGTTCCTGATTTAACTTTGATACCTGGTATCTGTCTAGGAAATTATCCATTTCATCCAGATTTTCCAGTTTTGTTGAGTATAAGCTTTTTTTTTTCCTTTTCTTTTTTTCGGAGCTGGGGAGAGTATAAGCTTTTATAAGTAGGATCTGATGATTTGTTGAATTTCCCTGGTTTCTGTTATTATGCCTCCCTTTTCATTTCTGATTTTATTAATTTGGATAGTCTCTCTGTGCCCTCTGGTTAGTCTGGCTAAGGGTTTATCTATCTTGTTGATTTTCTCAAAGAACCAGCTCCTGGCTTTGTTGAATCTTTGTATAGGTTTTTTTTTTTTTTTTTTTTTTTGTTAATACTTGGTAGTTTTCAGCCCTGAGTTTGATTATTTACTGCTGTGTGTTCCTCTTGAGTGTATTTGATTCTTTTTTTGCTAGAGCTTTTAGGAGTGCTGTCAAACTGTTAGTGTATGCTCTCTCTGTTTTCTTTTTGGAGGCACTCAGAGCTATGAGTTTTTTCCCTCTTAGCACTGCTTCCATTGTGTCCCATAAGTTTGCATGTGTTGTGCCTTTATTTTCATTAAATTCTAAAAAGTCTTTAATCTCTTCTTTATTTCTTCCTTGACCAAGTTATCATTGAGTAGAGCATTGTTCAGCTTCCACGTGTATGTGGACTTACTGTTGTTTTTGTTATTGAAGACCAGCCTTGGTCTGTGGTGATCTGATAGGATGAATGGGATTATTTCAATCTTCTTGTATCTTTTGAGGCCTGTTTTGTAACTAAGTGTACGTTCAGTTTTGGAGAAAGTACCTTGAGGTGCTGAGAACAAGGTATTGCTTTAGGATGAAATGTTCTATAATTAGTCTGTTAAATCCATTTGGCTCTTAACTTCTATTAGTTTCTCTATGTCTCTGTTTAGTTTGTTTCCTTGATGTGTCTATTGATGATTGTGTAGTGTTGAAGTCTCCCTCTATTATTGTGTGAGGTGCAATGTGTGTTTTGAGCTTTAGTAAGGTTTCTTTTACGTATGTAGGTGCCCTTGTATTTGGGGCATAGATATTTAGGATTGAGAGTTCATCTTGGTGGATTTTTCCTTTGATGAATATGAAGTGTCCTTCCTTATCTTTTTTGATGACTTTTAGTTGGAAATTGATTTTATTTGATATTAGAATGGCTACTCCAGCTTGCTTCTTCCGACCATTTGCTTGGAAAGTTGTTTTCCAGCCTTTCACTCTGAGGTAGTGTCTGTCTTTGTCTCTGAGGTGTGTTTCCTGTAGGCAGCAGAATGCAGGGTCCTCATTGCGTATCCAGTTTGTTAATCTATGTCTTTTTATTGGGGAGTTGAGGCCATTCATAGTAAGAGATATTAAGGAATAGTGATTATTGTTTGTTGTTAGAGGTGGAATTATGTTTGTCTCTCTTCTTTTGATTTCCTTACAAGGGGAATTTCTTTTTTGGTCCAGTCTATTTGGAATTCTGTAGGCTTCTTGTGTGTTTATGGGTATCTCTTACTTTAGGTTAGGGAAGTTTTCTTCTATGATTTTGTTGAAGATATTTACTGGTCCTTTGAGCTGGGAGTCTTCACTCTCTTCTGTACCTATTATCCTTAGGTTTGATCTTCTCATTGAGTCCTGGATTTCCTGTATGCTTTGGGTTAGGGGCTTTTTGCATTTTACATTATCTTTGATGGTTCTGTCCATGGTTTTTATGGTATCTTCTGCCCCTGAGATTCTCTCTTCTATCTCTTGTATTTTCTTGGTGATTCTTGCGTCTATGACTCCTGATCTCTTTCCTAAGTTTTCTATCTCCAGGGTTGTCTCCCTTTGTGCTTTCTTTATTGTTTCTATTTCCATTTTTCAATCCTGGATGGTTTTGTTCAATTTCTTCACCTGTTTGGTTATGTTTTTCTGTAATTCTTTAAGGAATTTTTGTGTTTCCTCTTTAAATGCTTCTACTTGTTTACCTGTGTTGTCCTGTATTTATTTAAGGGAGTTATTTATATCCTTCTTACAAGTCCTCTATCATCATCATGAGATGTGATTTTAACTCCAAATCCTGCTTTTCCGACGTGTTTGGATATCCAGTGTTTGCTATGGTGAGAGAATTGGACTCTGCTGATGTCAAGTAGTCTTGGTTTCTGTTGCTTAGGTTCCTGAGTTTGTTTCTTGCCATCAGTTTGTCTCTGCTGTTACCTTGTCTTGCTGTCTCTGACAGTCTCTTGACCCTCCTGTAAGCCTGTGTGTCAGCACTCCTATAGACCTGTTTTCTTACAGAGGGATCTGGGTACAGTGTGCTGTGGAACCAGCTCAGCTCCAGGCATGGCAGAAACCAGAAGGGTCCTTTCCCTGACTGCTCCTGAGTTCCTGTGTCCTGAGGGCTCCATATGGGTCCCTCAGAGCAGAAGTTGTGGTCTTACCTCTGTTCCCAGGTGTGTCAGTGCTCCTTGAGTCTGGCTTTCAGCTCTGGGTGCAGGCAGAGACCAGAAAGTTCCTGTCCCAGATTGCTCCTAGGTTCCTGTGTCCAGAGGGATCCAGGTGGTTTCCTCTTGGGCCAGGAATATGAGCAGAAGAGGTAATCTCATCTGTGCTCTCAGGATTGTCTGCACTTCTGAAAATCCAGCTCTCTACCCACAGGATCTGGGTATATAGAGATGTGTTCCAGGGTCAGCTCAAGGCGAAGACTGCCTATAGTCTTATGTGTAATTTCTGTTTGGACAAAATGGAGAGGGATGGGCAATGTGTAATATTCAGTCAGTTTTGTGAGTTTGTTTTTTTATAGTATCTCATTGAATTTTGGGGTTGGTTTGAAAAGGAAATAGGTATTGTACAGGTGCCTTCTAGGCCTGCAGAGAATTGGCCTGAGAGAAGGCCAAGTGTGTGGCATTGTAATCTACTCCAGGGTCAGTGTGGGAACAAGAAGAGCTGAAGAGAAATGGAAAATGGAACAATGATTGAATCCATACATACAAACATATATACATATATACACACACAAAACCAATAATAACCAGGTAGGTAATAAAGCTTGTAATCCTGTACATAGGTCAATGAGGAAAGAGGGTTGGCACGACTTTTAGGCATGCTGGGCTTACATAATGAATTTCAGGTCATTGTGGGTCACAGAGTCTGACCCTGTCTCAAAGAAGCAAAACAACAAGACTCCACACAATTAGATCAGTTTCAATCAGATCATTTAAATTTTTACATATATTTATTTTATGTGTATGATTATTTTGCCAGCATGTATATTTTCAAATTTGTATGCCTAGCCCCTGCATCAGTCAGAAAAGGGTGTAAAATATGATCATTGTCCCCAAACTTGACAGCATTTTTTAGGAGGATAAAAGATAAATGATTGGAAAGACTGACCCTCCACCCATTTTACTCTGAAGTATATAGCGTTACAAAATCAATTTATTCTTAATTGTCAAGTAAAAGTTCTATATAATTAGTGTTTGCACAGTTATATTTCGAAATTTGTCATTTATAAAATAGTTGAATCAAGCTAATTACCCTGAAAACATTCTCCTCCTGCTTAATGTGTCCCATGCTGATAACAAATCTTTTTAGTCTCTCTTGATAGAAGTCAGAGTTGCATATCATCCCTAGTGACAAAAGCAAATATAAGGAAGTCGCCATGTCCTCCAGTGCACCCATTCTGATTCTCAGTGCAGGAAACAGACTGGGTGAGTCATCCAAGCAGGAAGGTGGGGCTAACCAAGAAGAGGGACCTGAGTTGGGTAAGTTTAGTTCATGTGGAGCCAGGCAAGGGGCACTGTAGGGATTGGGTACATGGTATAGAAAAGAACTGAGGCAGAGGGATAGACGGGATGGGCTTGGTTCTAGTATGACTGTACCAGAGAGACTTGGCTCTCAGGAGAGGGAAAATTTCAGCCAATTGCATCAGTTTTGTGTGTGTGTGTGTGTGTGTGTGTGTGTGTGTGTGTGTGTGTGTGTAGAAGTGGTGGTGAAGGAGGGGAAAAATGGATCCAGAGACATTTTACAAAATAGGAAGGGATCAGAAGTTGAAGGAACCAAGTGAGTGTGTTCAGGTCATTCAGGACAGAACACAGTGATATCAGGGTGGTGGGGAAGGGGAGAGAGAGAGAATGGAGAAGACACTCCATGTGAGGCTGTAGCGTAGAAATGTTTGTTAAGTGGGATTCAGTTGGTGACAGTAATGACTGATTTGAGGTTGGGTCAGTGTGATCTCAGGCATGTAGTGAGAATGGAGAAGGAACACATATAAGTTTTGGAAAGATGGTCTGGAGGATAGAAGAGGTCCATTCATGTTGGGCTTAAAGACATAGTAAGTATTCATGAAACAATATTTCAGTGGATGAATCTTTTACTGAAGACACACTGGTGTTGAGTTTAGAATCTATTTGAGAAAGCAGTTTAAAGATAAAGGTAGTTGAATTGCAGTCCTTGGAAGACATAGACACAAAACATAGGCAAAACACTGTAGGGGGCCTAAATGCTAAATGCAGACTGGCTTCTCTAGGCCATCTTGAGGTACTTTCACTTTCTACCATGCCTTACATTCTTTTTGTGGGGACTATTTTGCTTCAGTAGCATGTGAACAGCTTCTGCCTTTTTGCTTCCTTATCTTGCTATGGTTTCTAAGGTAGCTAATATAACAAGAGAACATGTGTTTGGAAACCTGCCTCTTTGGAAGCCTAGTAGTTAGACTGTGTTTAGCCCCTGGGCATGTCCACTAGCATCTACTAGGAATAACTTTCCTGAAGTTCAATGGCTTCTGAAAGTGCTGACTTTGCAAACAGTGTCAAGTTCAAGAATCTTGGGCTCCCCTCCAGTTCTACTCCTGAGCTTTCTCCTGCTTTAGCTACACTGTGGTTCAGAACTGTTCAACTCCATTTCACTTTTGTTTCCTTTCAAATACAAGAATTTTGGCAGCAGGGTTAAAGGAAGTAATAGGATCAAAACCACACTTTAATAGTTACTAGTTCCCAGAAAACATGCAGTATTCTGCTCTCTACACAGATAGGCACCCATCAGTTTGGCCAGAATTGCTTGCTGTCCTGATGGTGTTTGTTTTTGAAGCCAAGACACACACCCCCACTCCGCCCCACCCCAGATGGCTGCCTAATCCAAGAATTCCCCTTTCTGAGCCCTCCATTGTCATTGACATTTTGCAGTAAGTTCTTGCCTCCTCCACAATGAGTTTCATGACTTGTTTACTGTTCCATATGCTGGAATTTGCTAGAGTATCCTGTACCTTTCAGTCTGCACTGATTGTGCATGGATGAAGCCATGTTACCAAGCTACTGTGCCATTCTGCAATGTATTATTTTTCTTTGTGTGTGTGTGTGTGTGTGTGTGTGTGTGTGTGTGTACATGTATACATGCATATCTATATATGCAGCTGTCTATGTGTGCAGAAGCCAAGAAAGGACTTCATATGTCCTGTAGCTGAAGTTATAGAGCCATTGCGCAGCGCCAAACATGGGTACAGGGATTTGGACTTGGTTCCTCCACAAGGTTTAATACTTAGGTTCCTCCTCAAGAGCAGAAAATGCTCTTTACTACTGAACTGTCTCTTAGGAGAGCTCTGCCCTCATGACTAAGAATATCACAGTCAGCCTTTGAGCTATATGGAAGGAAGCCTCCCTCTTTTAGTCTCCCCTGAACTTTTTATATGTCATTTAACTTTCCTTTCTGTTCTTTGCTCTGACCATCTAGGTGCCACGAAGACATCCCATAGAAGTTACTTTGATCTACCCCTTACTAATAGTTCCTTTTCTTAACAAATATTTATGTTTATTTTGTGTGTATATTTTGCCACCATGTATGTATATACACCATATGGATGTTTCTCACCCGCAGAAGGTGTGGAAGTCCTTGGAACTGTAGTTGAGGACAGTTGTGACCCACCATGTGGTTGCTAGGAACCAAACCTAAGTCCTCTGCAAAACCAGAAAATGCTTTTAACTGCTGAGCTCTCTATCCAGGCTCCATCTTTTAATTTTTTTTTAAATTTAAAATTACATTTTTTATTTAAGTGGTTGCATGTGCCAGAGCACCTGTGTGTTCAGAGGACAACCAGCATGTGTGGGTTATGTCTTTATGCCATGTGGATCCCAGGGATTGAATTCAGTTCATCAGATTTGGTGGCAAGCATCTATACCACCGAGCCACCTCATCAACCTCCTTCCCCTTTTAATTTCTGAAGCTTCCTGTCAATCCTAATATAGATTGTCATACTGTTCCCCACCTGATCTCTATTTTGTTTTTCCCTCAAGACTTTGTTGTCATGTTGTTCTGTGAAAGAGTGAGACCTTTACTTTTGGTTAGATCTGCTGCAAATTGCAGCTGTTCTACTCGGCAGCTATGGCCTTGGAGGCCTAGCACTTGACATTCTTCAGCCTTGCTTTGCACAATCTAGAAAATCAGTGTACCATGAGAACAAAGGGAACTTAGGGATGCCAGGCTTCTGTATAGCATATGGTCAAAAAGCTGGTGGGCACATTGGGCTCACTTACGGCCTTCAGCAGAATAATGAATTCATCTCTGTCACTGCATATTACTCTTTATTGCTAGTTTTCCAGCTTCCCTGAATTCGGATTTTCTGTCCTTTATAAGAACCTATGTGGACTCATTTCTATATACATACTCAATGTCTTTGCCATTTCCCCAATTGAAATATCCTTATCTTTGTCCCAAACCTATAGTTTTCATTTTTTTCAGGAGCTCTCTCCGTCCGGAAAATTTTTATTTTAATTAATTAATTAATTATTTAATTTATGGTGGTGGTGGTGGTGGTGGTGTGAGGCGAGATTTCCCAGCTGGAATTAATGCAAGACAGTTGTCTTGCAAAAAACGGTCTTGCCACTAGATGGAGCACCATGACAGAGGCCTGGAGGCAATGGGTATTTTAGTAGCTTTTTTTTTTTAATTCTTTTTTTCGGAGCTGGGGACCGAACCCACGCCTTGCTCTTGCTAGGCAAGTGCTCTACCACTGAGCTAAATCCCCAACCCCTTAGTAGCTTCTTGATGCTCAAATAGCCTTTGCGTGTGATGTGATGGCTAGGTTATTGGGAGAGACTGGAGGGGGAATTCTAGTGAGACTGGGAACCCCACAAAAAAGACTAGCAGATATGGGTCCTCATGAAAGGATCGCACATTTGGATGGGTGCCCTACTGAGTCTAATTAAAAGGCTACAATAACAGGTTTGCAATTAGAATTGTTTACCTGCTGCGTGGCTCACTGAGATTCCCCAACTACACTGAACATCTCTCCAGGGAGGGCACAGTTATGTCTTTGGGTTCTTCACAGCCACACTGTGTGCCTAGTGCAATGTTCCAGCTGTAGTCAGGCTTACTCATTAATTGTTTGTGGGTCATAAAGTAGGGATTTACTAACTCATTAAAATTTTCTAGCTGTACATGACTGTTTTTCTGACAATTATCCTTTATTACAGGTTGAATTGTGGTTCCCTCAGTGTTGATATTATAACTCCTGGTACCTCAGAGTGTAACTTCATTCATTGTGGTTAAGGTCTTTATGATTGTGTTCAAGCTGAGGTCATAAGGATGGGGCCATATCTATCCTTACTAATTCACTTACAGAAAGGGGATATTGGGACACAGAAGGAAATGAAGTTTTACAGTAGGTTTCTCTGATCATGTGTGTCTACTTTTAAGATCCCATCAAGATCAGGCTTCATATAAGGGGTGGGGACTGAGAGGCATCACAGCCACACCAGACATTCGAGCAGCCTCCCTTAGCCCTGTGTATGCGAAATTCTGCCCTAATTGCATGCAGCATTGGTATTGGGGGAGGGACTAGAATATAATAGGTTGTATAAGGCTAAAAATGAGAAGCTCTATCCATACAGTTATGAAGACTTTGCAGAGCCTCTACATTGGGTCACCTACACTCCTTCCAGTCACCCCTTACTCAGTGCTTTATGAGTAATCAGAATAAATTCACTGGTTCTCCACACTGAACTTTGGTGGAATCATATTTTGGGTTGTCTTTGTGACCTCATAAGGAGGGCTAGATATTGTTTTTGCCTCTCTTGGGAAAAGCATTTATAATATGTAAGAGACACAGAGAGAATGATAGTTGGAATGCCCACAAGCTGTGGAGAGATGCTAGAGCCTTCTTTCCTAGCCTTAGAAGGAACTAGCTTTCTGGTTAAGCCTAACACTCAAATCGCAGGTTTCTGGAAAAATAAACAAACCAACCAACAAGCAAACAAATCAACGTATTTCTCTTGCTGAAGCCTCTGAATTGGTAGTTTTTCCCTACCAGACTTCTAGCAAAACATACATATACTTCTCTTATTAAAGAACTTGTCCTGCCAAGTTCTTAAACTGTTCTGCCAGAAATATGCCCAGCACTTACTGGGAAAGATGAAAGCCAAGGCAGGTTACCGGAGCCTCAGGGTGACCTCAGCATCAGGCTTACTGTTTTGATCCTACAATGTACATTTTAAGAGAACCACATTCTGAAGGAACCTAGCTAAGCTGGTTGTGGTGATTCTGGAATGCCAGCACTAGAGCGGCAAAAGCAGGAGGATCAGGAGTCCAAGGCAAGCTTTGGCTGCAGAGCACTTTGAAGCCAGCCTGAGATGCACAAAGTTCTTTCATTAAATGAAACCTTCTCAAACAATCCTACAAGAAAGACTATAGATATTTGTTAAAGCAGATACTCTCCTGAGAGTGAAATATTGAACTTTTGTGCCTAGTTTCACTGCTTTGACCTGAAGCAAGTTAGCAAAGCTTCCAGGACTTCATTCATTTCATCTGTCTGCAAGGAGTGTGTTACTAGAACCTACCTCAAGAGCAATTGTGAGAATTATAATCAAGCAAATACACATAAAGGGCTTAGAAAGACTCTGCATAAGTCATCATTTCAATAAATATTGTCAAAATAAGAAAATAAGAATTTGCTTCACTCTTTCAGTCTTTCACTACAGAGGTCAGTAATTTCATTGACAATCCCAGTGCTGCAATTGAGTGGTTGTCCTGGCTAGTTTTTTCATTAATTAATTTACTTATTTACTTTATGTCCAGGTTGCAAACCCCCATTACTACCCTTACAAATCCTTCCATTACCCCTCCTCTTCTCAGAGAAGGAGAAGCCCCCTTGGGTACCACCCCACCCTGGGACATCCAGTAACAGTAGGACTAAGCTCACCCTCTCCTACTGAGGCCTAACCAAACCATCCAGTTAGAAGAAGGGGATCTAATGGCATGCAATAGAGTCAAAGATAGCCTCTTTTCCAGTTTTTTGGGACCCACATGAAGACCAAGCTGCATATCTGCTCTAAATGTGTGGGGGCCTAGGCCCACCCTTCGCATGCTCCTTGGTGGTATGGTGCCTGTGAACCTCCCATGGGCCCAGGTTAATTGACTCTTTAATCTTCATGTGGTGTCCTCAAACCCTCCAGCTCTGCCAGTTCTATCCCCTACTCTTCCACAAGACTCCTGAGCTCTGCCTGATGTTTGGCTGTGGGTCTCTGCATCTGTTTCCATCTGCTGCTGGATGAAGCCTCTGAGGAGACAGCTATGCTAGGCTCCTGTCTGACAGCATAGCAGAGTATCATTAATAGTGTTAGGGGTCCTGGCTAGTTTTATGTCAGCTTGACACAAGCTAAAGTCTTCTGAGAGGAGGGAACCTCAATTGAGAAAATGTCTTCATAAAATCTGGTTGTAGGCAAGCCTGAGAGACATTTCTTAATTAGTGATTGATGGAGGGCCCAGCTCACTGGGTGGTTCCATCCCTGGGCTGGTGGTTCTGGGTTCTATTAGAAAGCAGGCTGAGTAAGCCATAGGGAATAAGCTTCATGGTGTCTGCATCAACTTCGGCTTCCAGGTTCCTGTCCTGTGGGAGTTCCTGTCCTGACTTCCTTCAACAATGAACAGTGATATGGAAGTGTAAACCAAATAAACTCTTTTTCTCCCTAATTTGCTTTGGTCATTATGTTTCATCACAGTAGTAGTAAACCTAAGACAGGATTATACCTTTTTTTAAAAAAATTATTGGACATATATTTTATTTACATTTCAAATGTTATTCCCTTTCCTGGTTTCCTGTCCATAAATCCCATATCCCCTCCCGCTCCCCCATAAGAGTGATCCCCCCATCTATCCCCCTTATCACCCCCTGACATCCCCCTCCACTGGGGATCCAACCTTGGCAAGACCAAGGGCTTCCCCTTCCATTGGTACCCAACAAGGCTATTCTCTGCTACATATGCAGTTGGAGCCCTGGTTCAGTCCATGTATAGTCTTTGGTTAGTAGCTTAGTCCCTGGAAGTTCTGGGTGGTTGGCATTGTTCTTACGGAGTTGCAAGCCCCTTCACCTCTTTCAATCCTTTTTCTTAATTCCTCCAACAGGGGTCCAGTTCTCAGTTCAATGGTTTGCTGTTAGCATTCGCCTCTGTATTTGACATGCTCTGGCTGTGTCCTCAGGAGAGATCTACATCCGGTTCCTGTCAGGGTGCACTTCTTAGCCTCATCAGTCTTATTTACTTTTGGTAGATATATATACCACATGTGGGGCAGGCCCATGTGTTCCAGATGCTTCCCTAGTTTTTCTTCTATTAGTTTGAGTGTGTCTGGTTTGATGTGGAGGTCCTTGAGCCACTTGGACTTAAGCTTTGTACAGGGTGATAAGCATGGATCGATCTGCATTCTTCTACATGTTGCCCTCCAGTTGAACCAGCACCATTTGCTGAAAATGCTATCTTTTTTCCATTGGATGGTTTTGGCTCCTTTGTCAAAAATCAAGTGACCATAGGTGTGTGGGTTCATTTCTGGGTCTTCAATTCTATTCCATTGGTCTATCTGTCTGTCTCTGTACCAATACCATGCAGTTTTTATCACTATTGCTCTGTAATACTGCTTGAGTTCAGGGATAGTGATTCCCCCTGAAGTCCTTTTATTGTTCAGGATAGCTTTAGCTATCCTGGGTTTTTTTCTTATTCCAGATGAATTTGCAAATTGTTCTGTCTAACTCTTTGAAGAATTGGATTGGTATTTTAATGGGGATTGCATTGAATCTGTAGATTGCTTTTGGTAAAATGGCCATTTTTACTATATTAATCCTGCCAATCCATGAGCATGGGAGATCTTTCCATCTTCTGAGGTCTTCTTCAATTTCTTTCCTCAGTGTCTTGAAGTTCTTATTGTACAGATCTTTTACTTGCTTGGTTAAAGTCACACCGAGGTACTTTATATTGTTTGGGTCTATTATGAAGGGTGTCGTTTCCCTAATTTCTTTCTCGGCTTGTTTCTCTTTTGTATAGAGGAAGGCAACTGATTTATTTGAGTTAATTTTATACCCAGCCACTTTGCTGAAGGTGTTTATCAGCTTCAGTAGTTCTCTGGTGGAACTTTTGGGATCACTTAAATATACTATGATATCATCTGCAAATAGTGATGTTTTGACTTCTTCCTTTCCAATTTGTATCCCTTTGACCTCCTTTTGTTGTCGGATTGCTCTGGCTAGGACTTGGAGTACTATATTAGATAAGTAGGGAGAGAGTGGGCAGCCTTGTCTAGTCCCTGATTTTAGTGGGATTGCTCCAAGTTTCTCTCCATTTAGCTTGATGTTAGCTACTGGTTTGCTGTATATTGCTTTTACTATGTTTAGATATGGGCCTTGAATTCCTGATCTTTCTAGGACTTTTATCAAGAAGGGGTGTTGAATTTTGTCAAATGATTTCTCAGCATCTAATGAAATGATCATGTGTTTTTTCTTTGAGTTTGTTTATATAGTGGATTCTGTTGATGGATTTCCATATATTGAACCATACCTGCATCCCTGGGATGAAGCCTACTTGGTCATGATGGATGATCTTTTTGATGTGTTCTTGGATTTGGTTTGTGAGAATTTTATTGAGTATTTTTGCATCAATATTCATAAGGGAAATTAGTCTGAAGTTCTCTTTCTTTGTTGAGTCTGTGTGTTTTAGGTATAAGCATAATTGTGGCTTCATAGAAGGAATTTGGTAGTGCTCCGCGTCTGTTTCTATTTTCTGGAATAGTATGGACAATATTGTCCCAATACCAATACTGTCCAAATACCAATACTGGTCTAAGGGCCTCTATGAAGGTCTGTTAGAAGTCTGCACTAAACCCATCTGATCCTGGGCTGTTTTTGGTTGGGAGACTTTTAATAACTGCTTCAATTTCTTTAGGAGTTAATGGGTTTGTTTAGATGGTTTATCTGATGGTGATTTAACTTTGGCATCTGGTATTTGTCTAGAAAATTGTCGATTTCCTCCAGATATTCCAGTTTTGTTGAATATAGGTTTTTGTAGTAGGATCTGATGATTTTTTGAATTTCCTCAGATTCTTTTGTTATGTCTCCCTTGTCATTACTGATTTTGTTTATTTGGATACTGTCTCTGTGCCCTCTGGTTAGTCTGGCTAAGGCTTTATTTATCTTGTTGATTTTCTCAAAGAACTATCTCCTAGTTTTGTTCATTCTTTGTATAGTCCTTTTTGTTTCTACTTGGTTGATTTCAGCACTGAATTTGATTATTTCCTGCCTTCTACTCCTCTTGGGTGTATTTGCTTCTTTTTGTAATAGAGCTTTTAGGTGTGCTGTCAAGCTGCTCTTTCCTGTTTCTTTCTGCAGGCACTCAGAGCTGTGAATTTTCCTCTTAGCACAGCTTTCATTGTGTCCCATAAGTTTGGGTATGTTGTGCTTTCATTTTCTTTAATTTCTTTATTTCTTTCTTGACCAAGTTATCATTGAGTGGAGCATTGTTCAACTTCCATGTATACATCAGCTTTCTGTCATTATTGTTGTTATTGAAGTCCAGCCTTAGTCCGTGGTGATCTGATAGGATGCATGGGATTATTTCAATCTTCTTGTATCTGTTGAGGCCTGTTTTGTAACTGAGTATATGTTCAATTTTGGAGAAAGTACCTTGAGGTGCAGAGAAGAAGGTATATTCTTTTGTTTTTGAATGAAATGTTCTATAAATATCTGTTAAGTCCATTTGGTTTATAACTTCTGTTAGTTTCTCTATGTCTCTGTTCCCATGATGTGTCCATTTATTAGAGTGCAGTGTTGAAGTCTCTGAGGTAGTATGTGTCTTTGTCTCTTTGGTGTGTGAGACCATTTTCATGGAAGGTTCTTTTCCAGCCTTTTACTCTGAGGTAGTGTCTGTCTTTGTCTCTCAGGCATGTTTCCTGTAGGTAGCAAAATGCTAGGTCTTCTTTACGTATCCCATCTGTTAGTCTATGTTTTTTAATTGGGAAATTGAGTCCATTGATGTTAAGAGATATTAAGAAATAGTGATTGTTGTTTCCTGTTATTTTTGTTGTTAGAGGTGAAATTATGTTTGTGTATCTCTCTTCTTTTGGTGTCGTTGCAAGGAGATTACTTTCTTGCTCTTTCTAGGGTATAGTCTCCCTCCTTGTGTTGGAGTTTTCTACCTATTATCCTTTGTAGGGCTGGATTTGTAGAAAGATTGTGTAAATTTGGTTTTGTCATGGAATATCTTGGTTTCTCCATCTATGTTAATTGAGAGTTTTGCTGGATATAGTAGCCTGGGCTGGCATTTGTGTTCTCTTAGGGTCTGTAGGACATCTACCCAGTATCTTCTGGCTTTCCTAGTCTCTGATGAGAAGTCTGGTGTAATTCTGATAGGTCTGCTTTTATATGTTACTTGACCTTCCCTTACTGCTTTTAATTTATTTTGTTTTGTGCATTTGGTGTTTTGACTATTATGTGACTGGAGGAATTTCCTTTCTGGTCCAATCTATTTCGAGTTCTGTAGGCTTCTTGTATGTTTATGGGCATCTCTTTCTTTAGGTTAGGAAAGTTTTCTTCTATAATTTTGTTGAAGACATTTACTGGCCCTTTAGTTTGGGAATCTGCACTCTCTTCTATACCTATTATCCTTAGGTTTGATCTTCTCATTGTGTCCTGGATTTCCTGCATGTTTTGTGCGAGGATCTTTTTTTCATTTTACATTATCTCTGATGGTTTTGTTGATGTTTTCTATGGTATCTGCTGCCCCTGAGATTCTCTCTTCTATCTCTTGTATTCTGTTGATGATGCTTGCATCTATGACTCCTGATCTCTTTCCTAAGTTTTCTATCTCCAGGGTTGTCTCCCTTTGTGCTTTCTTTATTGTTTCTATTTCCATTTTTCAATCCTGGATGGTTTTGTTCAATTTCTTCACCTGTTTGGTTGTGTTTTCCTGTAATTCTTTAAGAGATTCTTTAAGGGATTTTTGTGTTTCCTCTTTGAGGGCTTCTACTATTTACCTGTGTTGTCCTGTATTTATTTAAGGGAGTTATTTAGGTCCTTCTTAAAGTCCTCTATCATCATCATGAGATGTGATTTTAAATCCACATCTTGCTTTTCTGGTGTGTTTGGATATCCTGTGTTTGCTTTGGTTGAAGAACTGGGCTCTGATGATGCCAAGTAGTCTTGTTTTCTGTTGCTTAGGTTCCTGTGCTTGCCTCTTGCCATCAGGTTGTCTCTGGTGTTGGCTTGTCTTGTTGTCTCTGACAGTGACTTGACCCTCCTGTAAGCCTGTGTGTCAACACTCCTGTAGACCTGTTTTCTTACAGACAAATCTGGGAACAGAGAGCTCTGCTCTCAGTTGTGTAGGTGCTCCTGGCAACTGGATTTCAGCTCTTGGCGGAGGTAGAAACCCCGAAGGGTCCTGCTCCTCACTTCTCCTAGGTCCCTGTGCCCAGGAGCACAGATGGCACCCAGCGATTTCCTCATGGGTAAGGAATGTGGGGAGAAAGTATTCGTCTCCTCTGGGTTCTCAGGAGTGTCTGCACTTCTGAGAGTCCAGTTCTCTCCCTCACAGGATTTGGGTGCAGGGAGCTGTGTGACCGGTTCAGTTCAGTTCCAGGTGCAGCCAGAACCCAGCCGGTTCCTGTTGCTGACTGCTCCTATATTTCTGTATCCAGAGGCACTATGTAATTTCCTCTTGGTCCAGGAATGTGGGCAGCAGTGGCAGACGTGGGCAGAAATGACGGTCTGTCCTGAGAACTCAGGATTATCTGCACTTCTGGGAGTTCAGCTCTCTCTCCCACAGGATTTGAATACAGGGAACTGTGGGATCAGTTCAGTTCAGTTCTGGGCATAGCCAGAAAAGGGAAGTGTCCTGTCCTAGAGGACCTTTGCCTTTATGTGTCCTGGGGTTACCAGGCAGGTCTCTTGGAGCAGAAAAGTTGGTCTTACCTCTGCTCTCAGGTGTGTAAGAGCTCCTGGTGACTGGCTTTCAGCTCTTGATGCCTGCAGAAACCCGAAGGGTCCTGCCCCGCCTGCTCCTAGGTCCCTTTGCCCATAGGGCACAGATAGCACTAGGTCTTTTCTCTTGGATCCAGGATTATACCTTTAGAATAAGGGCTTCTAATTCAGGTTACATGGACATCAGGATTCCATGAATTGCTCTGAGGAAGTTCCTAGTCCTCTGATGGCATATGCTTAGTTTGAGGGTCCATACAGGTAGGCAGTTTTTGTCAGATTTGTTCAGAGATTTTCAGGAGTCCAAAAGGATTCAGACTTGTAATTAGGCATTGGTTAAATTATGTAAACCCACAGCACAATATTCCAGTCATATGTGTGCATGCATGTGTGTACATGTTCCTGAATGTATGTACATGTGTGGGGATGTGGAACAGACACCTCCTTTTGAGATTCTCCATCCACATAGGAATTCTGAATCTCATGTCTCCTAACCTGCCTTTGCTTTTCCCACAATGCAATCTAGCCCTGATTCCATGCCATGGGAGGAACACAAGACTGCTGCCTCTACTGCTTTGGACCCTGAGGACCACGGTGACATTGTCTTTGCACTTGTCTAGATGCTTGTGCAATCATTCACTCCTTAGAGCCTTTGGCATCCAACAGCCTCGTCCCTTGCATGAATTTTCTATTTTCTTCCCCTCTTCTCTGACATTTTTAGCTTGAAATCTTGTTGAAGGAAAAATACCAACAAGAAAATTTATTTTCCTCTTAAGAAATTGCTCATTCCTTTTCTCACACTGACTAAAAGGTGTTTTACTGATCTATTTTCATTTTTGACAGCTTCATTTAGCCTTCCCCAAATTATTGACTAGGATCCATATCATCATGTGAATTTGTTGTTGTAAAAATATAAAAAACAAAAAAGTATATGGCTGTCTTTTATCCCCAAGTGCCCCAAGATATCTGCTGGATATCTTAATTCTCTGTCAGCAAAGCCTCTCACCTGCTCTGCTCCATTCCCTATCACACTGCCAAAGGCCTCTCTCTAAGCCTGGCAGCAATCTCTCTTCCTATCTAGTTCCCAAGGCAGGTTTCCCAACTCCGTGGCCCAAACCAGCCACCTCATACTCCATTACACTTAAATCTACACATGAAATAACACATAACACAATAACCTTTCGCCCAATTTATAAGATATAATTGCCCACCTAAACATACAAAGCCCAATATACATCCATCCATTAAGAACATTAATAACAACCTGTAAATACACAGAGGGTAATGTTAATGTCACCTGCCATGGCTTTTCTCCCTCTCCCTCCTCTCTTCTCTTCCCCATTTCAATCTCCTCCTCTTCCTTCAAACTCTTCTCTCCCATCCATCCTTCTTTCTCCTCCAATGACAGGCCTCCTTCTATCCTGTACCTGCCCCTCACCTGTAGTTTACAAATTCAATGGGAATTTGAGTCCTGAGTAGGTGACTAGGCAGCTGTCCTTAGGGCAATGGAATTAGCATCAAAATACAGATAACTCCAGGGCAAACCACAACATGAATTAATGTATATTTCCCATATATAGATATCTTATTATTTGGATTGATTCATCTTTTCAATCACTCAGCAAAGACTTCATACCTACTCAGAATTCCTGTGTGGATAGAGAATCTCAAAAGCATGTATCTGCTCCAGATCCCCACACAATGTACACACACTCATGCACATGTACACACATGCATACATCTATACAAATATACCCAGGTGTCTTAGGGATTTACTTCTGTGAACAAACTCCATGGCCAAGTCAGCTCTTATAGAGGACAGCATTTAATTGGGGCTGGCTTACAGGTTCAGAGGTTCAGTCCATTATCATCAAGGCAGGAACATGGCAGCATCCAGGCAGTCATGGTGCAGGAGGAGCTGAGAGTTCTCTGAAGGCTGCTAGAGGAAGACTGACTTCTAGGCAGCTAAGATAAGGTTTTAAAGCCTACACTCACAGTAACACACCTACTCCAATAGGGCCACAGCTTCTAATAGTGCCACTCCTGGACTGAGCATATACAAACCATCATACCAGGCCTGCAATGAAAAAACAAAGCCTCATGGTATTTGTATTCTAGTGAGGGAGACAGAAAGTCAGCTCAAGAAAAATAAAAGAGGATACAGTTTTTAAAAAGGGACGGATAGAAGATGACATTTAAGCAAAAGCCTAAACTCTTACATAGACTTGTAGAAAAAGTACCCAGTTCAAGAGGATAGCATATGCAGTGGTCCTGAGGCAGCAGCAGTCTCAGTTGGCACAGTGGGGAATTATGAACAATCCCATGTTGTTGCAGCAGAAGATAGTAAGGGATGGGGTCAGACTTGGTAGTTTCCATAGGTAGAGTGATGTTCTTTGAAGAATAATCATGGTGTCCTCAGCAGGATAGGAAGATATCTGCCTGGCGCTGGTAGTGCATTCTTTTTCTTTCCAGCATGACTTATGTAGTTTCTTTATGTAAATTTTTGTTGTTTATTATTGATTAATGATTTGTGCATATGTGTAGTATAGGTTTACATTTTAAAACCTATTTTAATAAGAATTCTTAAATGCTTTAACCTCCCTTTTAGCACCAAAAATTTTCCACTTGAGTGTTGTATATGTCTGTGTGCACATGTGTGTTTGTGTGGATGTGATTGCCAACCTTGCTGACTAGAGATTTTCATTGGGGTGTTTTTGTCAATTGTTTTTCACTGTACTTTTTATTATTATTTTACTCACTGAATCTTGAACTTAAAATTTTGACAAGCTAGCCAGAGAATTCCAGGGTTACAGATAGTATCACCATGCTTGGACATTTTATTTTATTTTATTTTAAGGAGACAGGGTTTCACTATGTAGCCAGCCCCTTGTTTGTAACTTATAATTTTCTACAATAGGAACATTCAGTTTTTCTTGCCTTCAGATTTGAATTGTGACATGGACTGTTCTTAGGATTTGAGCCTGAAATCACACATCAGCTTTCCTGGGCCTTCAGCTTGCTAATTTAACCTGTAGGATTTGAGTCTTCCAGGTTTCCGCAAGAAATAATGTATATGCATATTTTGTGATATATCATGTACATAGTTATGTATATAACAAATATGTATATATTATGTAAATATATTTGTAGATTATTTCTATTTATCCTGAGATACTATTTCTGGAGAACCTTGGCTAAGACAGCCAGCAGAGGGCAATCTTTTTCAAGCTACACTTGTTTCCCATGTTCATAAGGTTGGAAAGTCTTCAAAAGGGAGAACAATCCTTTGTAAAGAATAAAAATAAAAATTTTAACCTATACCCTATTTTGATCATACTCCTTGATATGACACATGCACTGGAGTCTGGTTGATACACTTAGTGTCTCCATTGAAGAGAGCTGATTTTTCTTCTAACAGCTTTCAGTTACAAATAGATGCTTAGTTAAGAGTGGGACTTTGTGCCTGCCTTCTTTCTCATGTTGGGATTCTGTCTAGCTTGAATCTTGTGCATGCTGTCACAGTCTCTGTGCGTTATATCAGTCTCTGTGTCTGGATGACGCTGTTTCCTCATAGTCATCAGAGTGATCCACCACCTTAGCTTCTTAAGGTCTTTTTGCCTCCTCTTGCACATAGGTCTCTGAGCCTTGGGGTGAGGGATTTGATGTGGGCATCCCATTTAGGGTTGAGTATTCCAGTTTCCCACTCCCTGTACATTGTCTAGGTATAGATCTCTGTGTTAAACAGCATCTACTGAAAGATGATATTTATCAGATGAGGGTTGGGCCTAACCTTTTGGTATAGTAATATGTCATCATCAATTATTTTATTGTTATGCAGCTTTAGCACAATATTAGTTTTAGGTTTTCCCCTAGGGCCATGACTTACCTAGTCTCAGGAGTACAATCTTTTTAATTCTTTTTTTTTTTTAGGATGATGATTGCAACACCAGAGAAGGAGAGTAACGTAGACATGTGTGACATGAGGTTAGTCTAAAATAGACTTGCAGTGACAGAATTGTGTGCTGCCTGATACATAGCAATTTCAGCTGCTAAAATCAACATTCTCTAACTCAGGTTCTCTTCCTGAGACACAAAGGCTGTTTTACAATCAGTGGGATTAGTTTTAGGTCACAGCTTCAGAAGTTCAATGTCTTGGGGTTGGGGATTTAGCTCAGTGGTAGAGCGCTTGCCTAGGAAGCACAAGGCCCTGGGTTCGGTCCCCAGCTCCGAAAAAAAAAAAAAGAACCAAAAAAAACAAAACAAAACAAAAATAAAAAAAGACTTACATTGGTCATGATGTTTGTTCACAACTAAGACAGGAGCTGTGTGGTGAGAATGCTAAGAGAAGTATCATGGGCCAAACATCCCAGAGCCTCAGTGTTTAAGAAATAGGAAGAGAAACAGCAAAGACAGGGGTTAAAGATAGGCAAAGTGACTGAAGGAAATCTAACTTCAAGGCCAGAGGACTGAGGGACATTCTGTGAAGGCTGGAATAGTCTCTTTGGATCTAATAGCATAGAGAATGTGTGTGTGTGTGTGTGTGTGTGTGTGTGTGTGTGTGTGTGTGTGTGTGTGTATGTCTATCTATGTCTATATATGAAAATTTTTGGAGAATTTGATTGTAAGATGGTGAAAGGACAGGACAGTAGCTAGTGGCTAGACAAGATGACACTAAGATGGGAGTAGAGAAATGTGTGCATGTTTAAAAATCACAGAGAAATAAGCATAGTCTATAGACCCAGAAACAAGTCAACGGACTGGTGGACAAACAACTACCCGAAAAATAGACTCATGCATATGGCACTTTGGCTAAGGTGGTAAGAGGAAATGCCAGGAAATGGACTGTTTCTGACACAGACACACAGGCATGTGTGTATCAATGTGTGGAAGCATCATTGGATCCAGGTTGGGCAGTCATCCCACCTTGGGATATTCATGTAAAAAAAAAAAAATTTTCAGAAATTGTAGCCATGTGGAAAATGATATGCCCACAGTGAAAATGTTAAGGTATTGGGGGAGATGGTTCAGTGGGTAAAGTGCTTGCTGCACAAGCTTGAGGTCCTGAGTTTCTGAGTTTAGATCCTTAGAACACACATAGAATCACGTTATGGCACCGGATGGGGGAAATAGAAACAGTTGGCGCCTGAGAGCTTAATGGGCAGTTAATGCAGCTAATTGGTAAGCTCTAGGTTCAATAAAAGATCCAGACTCAAAAGTGACAATGACACTTGATGGTGATCTCTGGTCTCTGTACATGGAGATACACACATGACCTTGTATGTTTGTCACACAAACAACCAAGATAAAGTTATTAAGCCCTTTAAGTCAGTGACAGCTGAGTCTTAAAACTAAGTAGGTAGCGTCCATGTGTGACTACTCAGGTTACACGACCATGAAACCAGCCTAGCTTCTAGCCATCTCCATTCTCTTGAAATTGGACAGCTGTGCGTGCACTGTGTGATTATCCCAGAGAATGTGCTTGATGAACAGTCAAATGCTGGGCTACAAAACTGAGTTAATTTCCAAAATGTAATATCTCCCACTTCTAGGCATCTGTTGGGCACATTTAGACTTCTCTGATAGTTTGCACATCAATAGCACTCCTCAGCATCTACTCAGGATTCCCTTGCCTGCTGTGTATCCCCTTCTGTTTTCACTTCACTTGGCCTTGGGTACTCTGAAAGCATCAGAATCGAGGGTAAAGTAAACATCAGTCTCCAGGGGGCTCAGACTCAAGAGTTGAGCTCACATTTATGCCCTAGAGCTACAGCACTTTTGTTCCTTGGTAGCCCGGGAAATCCCTGTGTTCCCTAGCAACAAGACCCATTTGGAGCTGTTGCTAGGGAAACCCTGGGATTTCCATAGTTACTGAGAGTTCATGCAGCATTTCTTCTCCTATAGCAGAACATATCTGCTATCAGCAGAAGAGGGGGAAGGGAGCTGATCTGCCACTACCAAAGTGGGCAGGGCTGCTTTTACTGTATCTTATGACTCTGCACAGAAGGGGCAAACAAATGAGCAGGGCCAGAACCTGCAAGAATTATGAATCAATCGTGCTACCCTCACCACATAGAAACCTCTAAGCAATGAGTGATCAATTTGGAGTGATATGGTCTTCTGGATTTCCATGGTCCCGAGTGTACACAGCACAGAAATCACTGAATGCACTGTATCCACTTATATGTGTTTCCTCCCATTCTGAGCAGGCACCAAATCTTCTCTTTGGTTGTCTGGGCAAAGAAGAACGACATTTCTGTATACGTGAAATAAAATAGGTACATTTTGAAAGGAAATAATTTTAATTGAAATACAACTAATAAAATATTTTTCTAACTGCATGATTTTTGTCATAAAACTTATGTCTCTTCAATAATGCATCAAATAATAAAATGGAGTGACAGGGCTAATTACTGTAATTTCAAAGTACTGATACTTGGAAAGAGTTGCTGCTATGATTACCGTTATCTAAGGATACTAGGTATTTCTCTTGATGACAAAATCCTGATTATTATTATCTTGTGTCTTACTGTTTGCACCCTTTTTTGGTAAAGCTAAATTTCAGTTAGAGGTTGTTAAAAGAAAAAATATATATTCTCCCAAATTTAATTCCAGAGACTCTCTAAACTTTATGGATATTGTGGACTCTGGGCTTGAACATAGACAGAGTCACATGTAGCTATAACATCTTTCAAGAGCTGAGCTAGGGGCTGGGGATTTAGCTCAGTGGTAGAGCGCTTACCTAGGAAGCGCAAGGCCCTGGGTTCGGTCCCCAGCTCCGAAAAAAAGAACCAAAAAAAAAAAAAAAAGAGCTGAGCTATTTAAACAAATAATGCTGGGGTCAGCTGAATATACATAAGTCAAAGAACCATGCTGGAATCTCACAATATACCATGTATATAAATTAACTTAAAATGAATAGGCTTAAATTATGGGACAGAACTATAAAGCATATAGAGAAAATGGGAGAAAAGAGCTTCATGACTTCAGATATGGTAGCTTTCTAAAATATGGCATCAAAACATACACATGACCAAAGAACAATTAGATAAATAGGTTACTTCAAAAGTAAAACATACCTATATATCAAAGGAAATGATTATTAGAGTAAAATGACAATCAATGAGATGACAGAAAGTATTTGTAGCTAATATATCTTATAATATATGTTATCGACTACACACAAATAACTTTTACAACTAGACAAAAACCATGTTTTATGTTTAAAACTAGAAAGATGACGTGCTGAAGAGCTGTGGTTAAAAGGATACATTGCTCTTTTAGGAGATCTGAGTTTGTTTCCCAATATCCATATGGCAGCTCACAACCATCTGTTAATACCAGTCCCAGGACATCCAATCCCTTCTTCTGGCCCTGCACACATGTGCACTTACACAGAGGCAAAACATTAATAAACATAAATTAAAATAGATGATTTAAGTAGCTATTTTTCCAAAGAACATATGCCATAAAGTTTTATTCAGCCACAAAGAAGAATGGAATTATGTTATTTGCTGGCAAACTGGTGTGACTGGAGATAATCATTTTGCAAGAAATAAGCCAAACTCAAAAAAGCATATATTGCATGCCTTTTCTCATTCCTCTAGTGGGAGGGGAAAGAGCGGGAATGAATATGGACAAAGTTAGATATACTTGATATTGTTTTTATGAAACTTGGCATTGTGTATAATAAGTTCGCGTGAATAAAGTATATATGGGGCTGGCAAGATGGTGCAGTGAGTAAAGACACTTATCTCCAAGTATGACAACCAGACAAAGTTAGATTCCTGGGACCCACATGATGGAGAGAACAGACTCTAGTAAGTTGTTTTCTGATCTACATGTATACCCCCTTCCCACACATAAATAGCATAAAAAGTTTAAAGTAAATGTATAACAAATGACACACAATGGCTAATAAGATGCTCAGCACCATCAACCAATCAAAATCACTATGAGATTCCACTTTATCCATCAGAATGGCACCATTAAAAAATAGAAAATATCGGGGTTGGGGATTTAGCTCAGTGGTAGAGCGCTTGCCTCGCAATCGCAAGGCCCTGGGTTCGGTCCCCAGCTCCGAAAAGAAAAATAGAAAATATCAAGTGTTGCTAAGAATCTGGAAAAGCTGGAACCTTTGTACACTGCTTTTGGGTTCTGAAAAGGTGTAATCTCCATACAAGACAGTTATAGGGATCCCTCAAAAAATTAAAAGTACAATTATCATAAGATTCATTAATCCTATTTATAGATTCTTATTCAAAAGATTTGAATTCAGATCATAACGACACTTTTTACTATAGACTTAGATTTTTCAAAACCTCCTTTACTAAGGGTTCTGAAATGTCTCAACCTCCCTTCTAACCCACTGTCCAAAGGTAGGAGAGAAAGATGGTAAATAGGACAAGGGGGTGTGGGCCTGTTTGGGGTGATTGCAGTCTCTGTTGTCAGGATATGAGCAGTCCAGTTCAGTAGTGTCAGGATACCAAACATGAATCAGCAGTGGCGGCTTGATCCAGCAGAAACACCAGTCCTCCGCCAAGTTGGCACAAGTTAGTGGGAACAACCAAGACAAGCCGGGTCACCAAAAAAAAAAAAAAAAAAAAAAAAAAAAAAAAAAAGTCTCTGCTATGCCTCTCTCAAGGAAACAAAGACTCAAGACCAATACAATTTCCGCTTCTTTTTTCTGCATTATTCACAATAACCAGGAGGTGGAAATAATGAGCCAAATGTTCATCAGTAAATGAAGATCTGAACAAAGTATGATGCATTTGACTATAAAAAGTGATATATGACAAATATATCACATGAATGAAGACATTTCACTAAGTGAAATAAATTACTACTAAAGAGTAATTCAAATGATAAATTCCAAGTTATGCGTATTTTATGATAATTAAAGATGAAGAGGCATACACGGGGCAAAGAAGCAAGCAATCTTTGGCTTGAAAATGCCTTGTTATGGGAATGGAAGTAGCCAGCCACTTTTAGATTTAAGGTCCACTCCATGAGATGTTAACTCATACCTAATACTGTTAGGAATCTCAGACCAGTTAGGTGACAGACTTAGGGGAAAACCAAATACTATTATTTTGCTAAAGAAACATAGCAATAAAAGGACTCTAAATGACATACTGCTATACCTACAGATCATTTCATCACTCAACCCTCATCAGAGAAGCTTCTCCTTGCAGTAGATGGGAATTAACAGAGACCCACAACTGGTCAACATGCAGCCAGTGAGAGGATTTGGAGCACTCAGTTCTAAATGGATGTTTTCATCAAAACCTACCTCTCAAGTTTTAACAATCTATGTGGAAGAGGAGGCAGAAATATTATAAGAACCAGAAGTAATGCATGACTCCAGAGAAACACCATATCTTCCAGGAACAAGAGGACTGAAACACATAAAATTTCAGAGATTGTGGAAACACATAAAAGACCTGCACAGTTTCAATCCAGACATTACTCAGCTCTGGGAGAGGGTCCCAGAATTGGAATGGGGAAGGAGCATAGTAGATACAAGGTCTCACACCTATGAAAGAAACTATTTGAAATTGATACCTGCTTGGAAAGGAGAAGTCTGTTTTTCTCAGTGCAGTGTCACTGGGTATATCAAGAACCAAGGAGAGCACAGCCAGAAGAGCCCATGCTCCATAATCCATGCTCCAGAATATCTGGAGATGTTGTATTAAACTCTGAGCCTCTGGCTGTCCAATCTTCACAGACCACAGAGGTTCAATGCATTTTCCTAGGCTCCTTTGCCAGGAGCCCCACTTCCAACTGTCCTCACTGACAGTCCAACAAGGATGCAAAGCCATTTCCAGGTGGGCTAGAGAATAGGACTAAAAATAAGTCTGTGTTTGGCAACACATAGAAAGAGGCCATATTGATTGTTTTTGTTCACTTAGTTGTTCATTCAAGTAAATTGTATTGAACATCCAGTGCACTTAAAACACATTTTCATATTTTCTAGTTTCCTGAGCTCAAGTTTGCTCTTTAAACATTCAGCATTCAAAATTAGCTCCTCAAAACTATAATGACTGGCTCTCTCTACTTTCCTCTTAAACTGCACAAGCATCTTAGAAAAATTTGCTATTGTTTTAGTTATTGTATCTCATTTCTCTTCTATGAATCAAGAATTTCTTCATTATTACTCACTCTATATAGTCGCTGCTTATCTGAAATGATTCATCTTCATTTTGACATCTCCTTGCATGTTAGTATTCCCAGGAATAATTTGCCCATCATACAATTTTAGACATTCATTAAACAATGGTTTCTGTTATAGAGTACCATTCTTTGAGCCAAACAGCTGCTACCTTCACAGCTCAGCAGCTGTGCCTGCTTACAAGAGAGTATCCTCATCAAGCCTGTTAACCACTGATGCTCCCTAACAGTAGGAGGATATAGGGAGAGCCATTGGATCCTTACTGGAATATTAGCCACATTTCTCAGCCGCTTGTACACAATTCTGCTCTAATTGCACATGGTCTTGAAGTCTTTGGAGGTGCTAGAGTATATAGGATGGGAAAGGTTAACTGATGAATTTCTATCAATGTGACTAGGGGGAATCCATCATTCATTCTGAGCAAAATTTTCTAATACATTAGCTTCTGCAGTGTCCATGCTCCTATAAGCAACTCCTCACTCATACTCTATATAAGTAACCCCAATTAGTTCTCCAGGGTGAAGCTTGGTGTAATTTACTTTGGTTTGTTGTTGACACATTATAATGAGGGAATGGAGTTAGATAACTATTTTGTGGACTCAAATCTCTCCTCCCACCTTTATGTGACTTCTGGGAATCTTAAGTTGCAAGTCTTGCTGGCAAGCACATTTAGCAGTGAGCCATTTCGCCAGCCTAATATGTTTATTTATTCAAAAATTTTGTGTGTGAAGTATGACATCCTAACAGAAACTTCAGAAGTATAATTTAGCAGTTTTTATGAAGCTAACACACAGTTGTACACCACACAAGTCTACATAGAGTATTATTAGCAATGCAGAGCCTCCGGTATGAAGTATAATCAACTTCGATGATAAAGGAAGATGTATGATAAATATTTACAATGTTTTACTACCCTTGAAAACATTGATTAATATTTTTTATTCCACATGACATTAATTAATCAGTTATCCTTTTAGTGCTGATGCTCTTACTCAGGGCTTGCACATGCTAGAGATACACTCTAGCTCTTAATAACCCTTCACCAGCCTGTTTTCTTGAAGTTATTGTTGTGTTTGAGACACAATTTCATGTAGCTCAGGTTGGCCTTAAACTTACTGTGTAACCAAGGCTGGCCTTGAACTCTAAATCCTCTTGCTATCACTCTCCAAATGCTGGGATTGTTAAAACTCAACTGTATTGAGCTTTGGCAGATGCTTAAGCTGTGTGTATTAAAACAATTATGGTGTCAAACTTTTCTCTGTTCTCAGAAAGCTCCCTATTCCATTGTCTATTTATTCTTTTTCTTATCTTAGGTAGCCATTATTCTGGCTTCATAAATTTGTTCTGCATTTTCTAGAATGTTCTATAATTAAAAGATTTTCCAGTATTGTAATCACATTGTGTTTAATGTTTCACTGTTTTATTTTTATTATTGAAATATATTTCATTGAATAGATCACAATTTATTTAAACATTTATATGTAAGGAGATATTTGATTTATATATTTCCATTGGACTGCCTTTCCTTTAGTCTTGCCTCCTTTTTTGACCCTGCAGTTCTTTTAGACAGGAACAGTTCTGCTTTGGAAATTTTGACTCTTATTTAGTAACCCATTCTACCACTTGAGGCTCTATCTATCTATTGGAGGTGGTCTCTTTAAGTTCCCCCTCCCTATTGTTGGGCATTTTGGCTAAGGTCACCCCCATTGAGTCCTGAGAGTCTCTCACCTCCCTGGTCTCTATTACTTTCTAGAGGGTCCCTCAATCTCCCACTCCCTGAGGATACATATTCCTTATTCTGGACCTCTGGGATTCTCTCCTGTCCTTCCCCCTCCATGTCTGATCCTGTTCCCCTTTCCCCTCCCACTCCTCTCTCCCATCCAGGTCCTTCCCTCTCTCTGCCTCCCATGATTATTATTTTTGTGGGGGGCATTTTTATTCAAACCACCACCATTCACTCTGAGGAAGAACATGGTACTTCCTATTAACATTGCATATGCATTAGCTCTGAAATTGAGCTGGTGGATATTTATCTCAAAGAAATGAAACCTTAAGAGGCTTTGTTTTCCATCTCTCAAAGCTTTCAACTGACTGTACGAGAGTGACCCAACTATGGGTAATCTGCTTCACCTGATTTAAACATTAATCATAGCTACAAAATACATTCACATTTGCAGCTCACGCCTATCAGTTTACCCTTTACATACACATAGGAGTAGAAATGCCAAATTTTTTCTCTTCTATAGGTCAAGGTATTAAGGCAAAATTGGTTTTCAGTAGCATGTTCTGACCTGATCACTAGATGGTATATCTGGTTCATTGTGGACCTAACATTCAGAGACCCAATTCCATAGAACTCACTTCTTAACTTTCCTACACGCTCACTCCCCCCACTCCTTGCCATAAGAGCTTGGTTTTATTTTCATTGTCACTGACCACTTGCTATAAAAATCATTTCTTTGTGGTTGGCCATTGCATAGCACTCAGGGCTCTGGATATTTGTTAAATGGTTCTGAGGTCTGCTATTTTGCTCTTACCTTACTTGTTGTTCAGGTCCTCCTCCAGACAATGGAGCTCTGCTTTGGTTGCCACAACTTATCTTCATTCCACTTTTCAGCTGCTGGTTGTGGGCAGATGGTACTGACCCTCTCCCTTTCTTAAGATTAAGAGGAGGGCTTCTGAGTTCTAAGGCTTTTCTCCTTCAAATTCCTCTGATGGTTTCTGTTGTCTTTGGTGTTACAAGTATTTGGAAGAATAACAGAATTCTGCTTAGTTTGCAGAAAACAGGTGGAGGAAGGATTGAAAACCGGGCATTTATAGAAGGGTTTATGGCCTGAGGTGTGTGTTCCAGGAGAGGACAGGATAGATGTATAGGGCCAAGGAGTCAAGGAGAATAGGAGGAGGCTTTGGATAGCTTGTCTCACCTTGGAGCTGCGTTGGGAGGAGGAGCTTTCATTTTCTTCCATCTTTTGGTGTTTGAAGTCACTTGTTGAATTTCAGTAATATGTGTTGGTGGTTTTTTGCTCATATTCTCAATCAACACTGCTTAGGGATCTGTTCCAGGTCTCCTGATCTATATCTATGTCTGTCTGCCTGCCTATCTATCTATCTATCTATCTATCTATCTATCTATCTATCTACACAGGGTAGGGGAGGCCACTCCCTTAGATTTTGTTTGATCAGCAGCCATGCAACTAGCCTTGAATGTAGGAGGGACTTAGATATCATTGAATCTGGGTCTGGGGGAAACGGAGGGCATTATGCATAGCACATTATCTCTGAGGTGGAGGGTACTGCAGGCTCCAATTCATTCTGGGTAGAGTAAGGGGTTATTTCCTTAGTACCTCTCAGCCTTCCCACTGGCCTTCTATTTTCCATATCTACTTACATTAAATTTCAGTAAATTAGATGAGCTTGAGAAAATATCTCATACAATTGTTTCCTTTAGGAATCCTATTCAGCTCATGCTACTCTCTCCCACCATTCATAATTACCTAGTGTTCATATGTCTTACCTAAAACCATTCCAAGTCTAATATGGCTATATTAAGCTTCTGTGGAGATACACATGATCCTACTTCCTTTCAAAATTTATATTTCAATTAAATTAAGTGTGTGTGTGTGTGTGTGTATGTGTGTGTGTGATGGGATTGACATCTGGTCTTCGAACTTGATAGCAAGCACCTTTACTCACCAAGACATCTCACCAGCCTGACTCATCTTACTTCCAGCCTACAAGTGTTTTGTGCACTAGAGAATGTTTCTATCCATTTTCTTTTGTTTTGGCTTTTGTTGTTTTCTGTTGTTCAATCCAAAGTCACTGTCTTCTAGCTGTCAGTAAATAATCTTTTTCCTCTAGGCATTCCTATTTTCTTTTAGATATGTGAATCATGTTGATCTCAGTAGATGAAATATGAAGGTCAGGATTTTAACAATGTAGACAGTGAGGAAGATACTCCTCTGCTAGAATTCATGTTGCAGGAAACTACTATATAAAAATGAACATATAATGTCCCTTGGAAGGTTCCTTAAATATTTTTCAGAGGCTATGATAAAATATACTGACAAAATGAACTTATGGGAGAAAGGGTTTATTTTAGATTGGAGTTTCAGGTTAAAGTCCATTATCATGAGGAAGTCACAGTGTGTAATTTGAGAAAGCTGATAACATTATATCTATAACCAGGCATGTAAGCATAATCATGCTCAATTAGCTTTTGTTACTTTCAGAATCCCTTGTCTGGGGAATGGTTTCACCCACACTGGGTTAATTTTCCCACCTCAATTAATATAATCAAGACAATTGCCCACAGACATACAGACAGGCCAACCTAATCTACAAAATTCCTCACTGAGACTCTCCTTCACAAGTGCTCCTAGATTGTGCCACGTTGACAATTAGTAGTAAACATCATAGACCCCCAGATGATTAAAAGGGGAATGTAAACTATCTTTACACTCTCACAGTATATGCAGAAAATTCTTTCAACCTGAAGAAATTCTTTTAGAACTAATGGTAGAGTTTAGCAAGGTTACATAAGAGCTTCAGAAAATAATCAATTATATTTTATAATGAACATTTGGAAATTTAAGGTGAATTTAAAAATTACATCATGTACGTGTGCATGTGCGTGTGCGTGCGCGCGCGTGTGCGTGTGTTTGTGTGTGTGTGTGTGTGTGTGTGTGTGTGTGTGTGTGTGTGTACATGTATCTCAGTGTTCATGTGGAGGTCAGAGGACAAATTGTAGGATTTGGTTCTTTTCTGCTTTGTGGGTGCCAGGGTTGAATTGAGCTCATTAGGCTTGGCAGCAAGTGTCTTTACTCCCTAAACCATCCTTCTGGCCCAAATTATGGTGAATTTAAAACAGCAATGGTTAACATGGTGCGGGAAGAACCTGAGAATATCGAACAGTCAAATAGAGCAGGGTCTCTATGGGCACCTGCACACACCCACACAGACAAACACATAATTTAAAAACGAAATTAAAAGATAAAGATTTTATAAACAACACAAGTCTATAACAAGCTTATTCCAGAAACTGATGAATCTCAACCAAGATCAAATAAAAAAATCCCACACCAAGACATATCACAAGAACATAAGAAATTTAAATAAAGAGAAGTTATGTTTTAATTTAGTTTTTAAATTATGTGTTTATCTGTGTGGGTGTGTGCAGGTGCCCATAGAGACCCTGCTCTATTTGACTGTTCAATATTTTCAGGTTCTTCCCTCCACTGTGTTAACTATCGCATCTTATCAGAACCTTGTTCCTCACCATTAGCAGGCATATGCTGTGACTTCGGGGAAAGCTAAGGGTGATTCGTAACTGTGGACCACCCTTCCTCTCACTCTGGCAGTGTAGTTGGCTCAAGATTAACCCTTTCTTTTGAAACAGGCTTTTTCATCAGCCTGTTCTCCTGCCTTTTTAGCTTTTCTCTCACCTGACTGCCCTGCAGCATAGTTTCATTCCCCTTTTCCTCCTTTGGGAAAGTCCTGCTCTCTTGCTCAGTCACCATGACTAAACTTTTTTGTTTTCCCCTTTCCAGTGCTCCTCGCCTCCTCACTGCTTCCACTTTCACCTGCAATTTTTCCAATTGCATAGCCAACTCTACAACCTTTACTTTGAAACAATATAGTATGAAGGAAAAGAGAAAACAGAAAATCCCCTCTAGGAGCAGAGCAAGAGATATCCAAGTAATAGCAGCTGCAATAAGTTTTTGTTGGTGTCTTAAAAAAATCCACCCCTGCATCCCCTTCCATTTTCTCTATATTTGAAGTCAAATTTCCCCTTCTGCCTAACCTCACGTCTGGGTACCACTTTGTGGGTTCTTCCTTCTTTCACCCTTCTCCACCCAATTTCCCCCCACCATTTCAACCCCATAACTAGATAAGAGAGAGAAAAGGACAGAGAGGAAAGAAAAGGGATCCCTGAATGAAGGCAGAAGTCAGAAAGGGGGAGATGTTATCATTAGACTACTTCAGGCTGATTAGGGTTGTTCCTTGGAATAAGTTTGATCTTTGCTGTCAGGATATCTAATTTCTTCTTGTTTCTTCTTTGTGCATGATTGCTTAACAAGCCATAACAAATGACAACTAACAACCCATCTATTAGGGTCGTAGCATTTATTTTTATACCGTCTGAAAAGTTGCTAGGATTTCCAGTGTCACACAATTGCAGAAACTATCTACAGCTGGCAAAACCATGCCAGAGCAGGAAGCCGATCATCTCCAGATGCTACGGACAGACTGAAGCAGTCCCAGACCCCACACCTGAGATTAAAGCAGACACAATGTTTTTGTGTTTTTTTTTTCCTATTTTGGGCATGAGCAATTCTTGTATATATACAACCACTGTAAGGTCATATGTGCAACTGCTCCACTGAATTTGGAAAACATTGTTATATTATAGCCATCCACTATCTCTGGCTCCTACAGTCATTCATCCCCTCTTCCATGATGGTCCTAATGAACCTTCAACCTTAGGAGGAGGGGTTATGATATGAATGTTCTATTTAGGTATGAACTGTTTGAATGTGATCTCTTATTTTCTTCAATTTGACATGCTGTGAGTTTTTGTGTTGTTGTCTATTACAAAAAGAAGCCTCTCTGATGGAGGATGAGGTGTGCACTAACCTATAAGTACCACAATGAAACGTTAGGAGCCTGTTTAATGCTATGTCCATGTAGGACACTAGTAGGTTTTCTTTTTGTGTCTATGATTTATCTATTCACAGGTTCTTGGTCATGTGTCTAACAGTTCTAGGTAAGAGTTCAATCTGTGGAACAGGCCTTACATTGAACCATATCTGCTTATTTATTCTTCTATAATATTCATGCCACTATTGAATATATCTTGCCAAGCCCATTACTGTAGCTTGTAAATTTCATAAATGGGCAATATTGATGACTGCCTTTTTGAAGAGAGCATTACTGATCAGATGGAATAAGTCTTTATTATAGTAGCCTTGTCATTACAATTTTTTTCTTTTTATTTTTTATTTTTTTTATTTTTTTATTATTTTTTTTATTAACTTGAGTATTTCTTATATACATTTCGAGTGTTATTCCCTTTCCCGGTTTCCGGGCAAACATCCCCCTCCCCCCTCCCCTTCCTTATGGGTGTTCCCCTCCCAACCCTCCCCCCATTGCCGCCCTCCCCCCATAGACTAGTTTTGTGTTTTTTTTAAAAAGATGAAGTTTTATACTTCAAAATATGCTTGTTCCCATAAAAAGATGTCCCCTCCACTTTTAAAGTTAAGTAATTTTTGATATCTCTTGCATAGGTCATATGTTTTACAGATAGCCATCTAATTATTTATTACAGGCAGTAATATAAATTTTACATGTTTATACATTTCAAGGAAAATATCCAAGCATCACAAACATAAAATTTCAACTGTAAAATTGAAATTTACGGGGATGGGGATTTAGGTCAGTGGTAGAGCACTTGCCTAGCAAGCGCAAGGCCCTGGGTTCGGTCCCGAGCTCCGAAAAAAAGAATAAAAAAAATTGAAATTTACACCAATAAACACGAAAAACCATTTTAGACTATGTGCTACCTTCACTTGCTTATGCAGGATCCAAAGAATGCAGGCAAACCCTAAAAATGTAGCAGAAGCATTTCTGCACACTGGCATCAAAATCGAGTTTGTGCAGAAGTGTTTCCACTAGATTCATAGAGTGTTCTTTGGAAGAAAGGAGTAGCAAGTAATCATCTGGTTGCTCTCCGGACTTTCTGCAGCAACTCAATGGGCTTCCATTGCTGGTTGATGGTTATAAGCTTTTGGGGTTGAGTAAGATCCACCATTTCCCAAGGTTCTGGGTTTCTTTTTCGATTAATAACCACGTCAGTTTTTTTCAAAGCATACAAAGCGAAAGGTGAGGCTCCAGTGGCAGCCACGCTTATAAAAAACGCCAAAGGAATGAGTTCCTTATTTTTCATCAATCTCTGGAAAATGCCCATGATGACTTTAGTGTAGAATTCCAAATCTGGGGCGGCTGCGGTCAGCAGGTGTCCATTTTTGTGTTTTTTTTTAAAAAAAGAAATCTTTAAAATTCTTACTACGTGTGTGTGTGTGTGTGTGTGTGTGTGTGTGTGTGTGTGTGTGTGTTCTCTGTTAAAAGAAACTAAGGCATACTGGATTAAGGGCCACACCAATGACTGTATTTTACATTTTACATCAACTCACTGTTCATATATAGGTACATTCTCAAGTACTGGAGGTACGGATTTTTACGTAGGAATTTTGTAACTGGCATGATTCTACCTACAATAACAATGATTTCATTCCAACGATGTCACTTATAAGCTATACAGTTCTGGAAAAGTTATAAAGAACTTCAGGCTCTTCAGCTGTGAAGTAGATTTATTGGGATGTTTATATTGCATGCAAAGTGCATCCAAATCATGCTATGTATTAGAATATTAATATGTGACAGATATTACTACCACAACTATTTTCCCAGTAGACAATCTACTGTTTAATTTGTCTAGAGCCTTTCTTAACTGGACACAATGGAAACTTCTAGAATTTAAGTACTATATCCTAGTTAGGGTTTCTATTGTCATGAAATACCATATCCAAATGCAAGTTTAGGAGGAAAGGGTTTATGTGGCTTACATTTCCATATCACTGATCATCATTGAAGGAAGTCAGGACAGGAACTTAAACATGGTAGGAACTTGGAGGCAGGAACTGATGTAAAGGCCATGGAGGAGTGCTTCCTATGGGTTGCTCAGCTTGCTTTCTTATAGAAACCGGGATCACCAGCCCAGGGATGGCAACACCCACCATAGGCTGTGCTCTGCTTCATAAATCACTAATTAAGAAAGTGCCTTACATGCCTGTCTATAACCAGATCTTATGGAAGCATTTTCTTAATTGAAGTTCCTCTGCTCAGATGACTTTAGCTTGTGTCAAGCAGACATAAAACTGTCCAATTCATAGTGTGATGTTAACACACACACGCACACACAAACACACACATGCACACACAAAATTTACTATTCTTATTTCAATTAATTTTTTTCATACAATATATTTTCATCATCTTCCTTTTTCTTCTCCAACTTGTCCTAGATCCACATGCTTCCCAACTTTGTTTAATTTCTTTCTTTCCACAAATACACAAAACAAACAAAATAAAAAAACAAAAATCAAAGCACATAAGCAAAAGACCAATAAGACAAAAAAGAGAGAAAAGAAAAAAAGAAAAAAGAAACCCAAACCCCCAAGCCAAAATAACCAAACCAGGGATTTAGCTCAGTGGTAGAGCGCTTGCCTAGGAAGCGCAAGGCCCTGGGTTCGGTCCTCAGCTCCGAAAAAAAGAACCAAAAAAAAAAAAATAACCAAACCAAACCAAACCAAACCACCACCAACAAGCAACAACAATAAGAGAGCACTTGTTTGTGTTGCCCAGGTATACCCGGACATGGGGCTTTCTCTGGAGTATGGCTGATATACCTTGTGACCCTTAATTGAAGAAAAAAGGTTTTCTAGTTGCCAGCAAGTATCAATTCCAAATAGTTTCTTGATTAGGGGTGGAATTCTGTGTCCACTTCCCCCTCACAGTGCTGGATTTCAACTGGCTCAGTGATTTTAATATTGCTTTTCAAGATGCCAGCATCACCGAGGACACAAGCCTCCATGTATAGCTGTAGGGGTTTATCTAGATTAGGTTAGTCTCTGGCAATGCCTGGGATTGGTTAAGTTAATTGATGTGAGAAGACAATGTAAATGCGAGTATCACCATTTCCTAGTCTGGACTGAGGTTCTGACTGAAAGGTTGCAGAACAGGCAGGTATTCTCCAATCCAAAGGCTAACTCTTTTCATATCAACCTCTTGAATTACCTAGGGTCCCATGGTAATTATATCAATCATTCCTAAGAGGACAATGCTCCCAAAGAATTCCCATTTGACTCAATCTCTGCATCACACTGAGGACCACACTTCCTGCACAAGATCTAGATGGGGATTCCTGTCTGTCATATCTATCTGATATCCAAAAGGAACTTTTTATGGCACTGGAGAGATAACTCAATGGTGAGGAGAACATACTTTTATTTTCCAGAGGAGTCAGGTTCAATTCCTCGCACCCAGAGCAGGCAAATTACAACTGCTTGAGGATCATCTGACATCTTGTGCCTCCTAGTGCACTGGCACTGACATGTGCAAACCTACACATAATTACTAACAATAAAAGAAAAATTAAACCCAAATAACCCTAGAAGAAACTGTTCTGAAAATGGAAAAGGAACTGCTCAGAATTAAAATATCTACTTCTTGGGCCTAAGACACAGCATGAAATCACTCCTTTGGTCTAAGAGGACACCTCATTTCTTTTTTTATATGGCTGCTGCTCGTAGACCTTACCATTTATAGGTAAGACAGCTCTAGCTTTTCCTAGTATTTCCCTGTGAACACAGGTCCTTGCAAAGAACAGGTCCTTGACAAATCAGCCAGTAAGTAGAACGACTTATTTTTATTGTAATTTTATTAAAAGAACTTGCAAAGCAAAAACATCACACATTGAAATTAACCAGATCCAAACTCTATACATTTCAGTGAGCTTTTCTACAATTTAGAAGCTTTGGGGCTTCACACTGGGTAACTTAATAGGATGTAATTCCTTACACATGTTCAAAAAGTCAACCACATTTAGATCTACACATGTAACTTAATTTTACAGAGGAACATATTTTGTTGAAGAGGAAAGTAAGAATTAACTTTTTCTTTCTTTCTTTTTATTTCTTGGCATTGGCTATATTACTAAGGTTTTTCACAGTTCAGATTAAATTCATATAACAAATGTTACCTTATTACAGACCATAACATAAGATGGGCGATTTTGTTAAATAAAATAACAAAATGGGAAAAATATTTTAAAAAAGTTCCAAGTTACCTTTATAAAGCAGGGGGAAAAGATGCTATTTACTTACTTCCCTAGCGCCACACCACCTCTCTGCTACTTTAAACACTAACTGCCACTTTCAAATGCACTGAAGAATTGGAGGCTTCTGAATATGGTGGCACTAGAACCTGCATTGGCCATGGCAATATGCCACTTGTGGTGGCAATTCTAAACAAAATCCCATGTTCTCTGAAAGCCTTTAAATACAGGGATGGGAAGTATCTTGAATCACTTAGTTAATCCTGCTGATCTGAACCAAAAACTCTATGACATCTGTACTTCTGGTTTCAGCATGGGCCCTTGGACCCCATAGGAACTCATAGTGAGGGGGATCACTGTCAGGCACCAGATTGTATTTCAGATACCCTTCCTGTACAAACGTTTCAGTGAAAAGCTTCTTGGCATTCCCAGCTACATAGTGATTTTCCATGGAAATTACTCCCATCGTATTTAGTGATTGCCAGATCTCATCCTCATGGGCATGGTGGTCATGCATGCAGATGACACCTAGGACAATTATTAGGAGGCCTGTCTTGGGCATTCCCTGGACATCAGTCAGCATCCCATCATAGGTGATCCCCAGGGCAATGGCGAGGGCATAGGTATGAACAACAGGGTCCACTTCTATCACATTAATGCCAAAGACCAGCTTCAAACCATCAGAGGCTTCATTTAAGATCCTACTGTAATATTGCTCATAATCTTTGATAATCTTTTCTACAATCTCTGCCTTGTTGGTCAGCTCCTTCATTCTGTACTTGAGGAGCAGGAACTGCATCAAATCAGTTGTCTTTGAACTTAGTGTACGACGCAATACCATGGGTTCTTCCAGATCCATTTGGTTGCCAGAGGCCTCATCCAAAGGGGATTTTGGAACTTCAGCTATAACAATGGGAGGAGATGAGGCTCTCTGAGGACTCTGGTGATGACTTGGTATTCCACCAGCAGGCATCTTCCTGGGAAGTGTTGGACTAGTGGAGGAGGAGAAATTATTGTCAATGGACTCTTCCCCCTCAGCCATCAGGCCCTGTTCTCTTTGGGCCTGAGATTCTCCCTGAAATGTGTAACACTGCCTCTTCTGTAGATGAGACACGATGAATTTCTTTGAAGCTAGCAGGCAGGAGACTGGGAAGGATCACAGTAATACAGACTCAGACCTGGGGCAAGAAGAGGGCAGTGTGAGAATACTTTGCTGACAGTTATACCTTGAAACCTCTCAAAATGGCCTTTTACAGTTTTTCCTCTTGGACAGTACTGTATAGCCATAGAGGAACCTGTGTTCCAGTCAGTCCTATTACTGAGAGAAGGAGTGAGAAGCGTGTCCCTGTTTTCTGGGGTGGATGGGGCCCTTGGTACCTCACCTTCACTTCTGACTCTGTTTGGGCTTTTCCTATGTCTGACCGGAGGATCCAAGCCCTTCACTTCTGGCCCCTGGAGCTGCTATCAAGGCATCCCAGAACTGCAGACTCTTGATAACACTGGGTGTCTGGTCCTGACAGGAGAGGAGAGTTGGACTCTGGGGAGCACCTCTGCTGTCTCATATGATACTCTCTGTCATCATTGTAGGGTCTCAACTTTGCACTGTCAGAATCTGAACCCCATTTCTCTGCTGGCCTGGGAGCACACTTCTTGCAATGAAAAGTCCACAGCTCTGAGACGGAACAAAGAAATGAGGGAGCCTTATATCTGGCTAAACTTGCCTGGGGTGAGGGAAGAGGTAATACATTTCACTAAACTCCATGTATTTTGGGAGGTGGTGCCTGTCTCATACTTACCTCGATAAATTGCAAGGACTGAACTGCTTCCCCTGATGAGCTGAACCCACCTTCCTTAATGTGGAGGCTTATTTCTGTGAGAAAGAAGAAAAGGCAAGTGAGGGGAAGGAATCTATCTACAGTCCCCAGGTTTTCCCACAGCCAACAGAAGGGCTGGGTCCCATGTGGTTGGGTGATAGGACTTTCTCAGTTCTCACCTTGAGTCCTGACATAACTGGAATTTTTTCTTTGATGACCCAAGTCAAGATCTTCTTGATAAGACCATTAACTCTCAGAGAAGAATGGCCTAGAAACAGATAAAGGGCTTAGTCTGGTGGCCATCTTCAGGACTGTGGGAGTAACAAGTTGCAATGTGGATTTCTGTGGGGGCCTGTATGTGCTCTGGAGTGGGGCTACCTTCACTCAGCCCGTGGTGTCCTTACCTTGACTCTTGCCAGATCCTTTAACACCCATGTCTACTGAGATCACTCGTGCAGGCTAAATTCCTCACTAGAATCCCCAAATCCCGAAAACTCTCAGGAGTAGTGAACAGATGCTATATCCCTTTAACCCTGCAAAAGATCTTCAGGGTTATTTATGTGACCTGGACTCATCTTGTATATATGGGGTTCCCTAAGTCTACTTGAAATTTATTCATCTAACGTGTCCTTCCTGACATCTCCGCTTTATAGCAGACCTCATCCCCCAGTGATTCTGCAGAACAGACCTCACTTTTCCCTAACACCTCACAGGCTACAGTGAAGGTACACTACATCTGTTCACTCTTCCTAGAGACTACCAGAGCTGACAAGAGTGTGGAGGTAACCATGTGCTCTCACGTGCGAGCTCCCCTCTGTTGCCCTCCATTTCCTACCTTTAGTCCTCACAGGACCTGGGTCCTTATGAAACAGTGTTCTTTGTAGTAAATCCCCAAACTCTCTCAGATCTGGATGCTGAAGTCAGGAATCACTTGCTTATTAATGACTTTCTAGGCTCAGAGCCAGCATATAGCTGGGCCTCCCACCCAGAATCCTCTCAGCCCTTCCTAAATGCTCACTTTGACTTCCCACAGTGTCTGGAACCCTCCCTCAGCTGACTACCTATACAGCCTCTCCCCCTCAGACCAAAACGTGGAAATCAGGAATTACTTTACTGGTCACATTGAATTGGACTTTCCTGGGCTGACCATGGGAGGAGGCTTTTGTGGGACACTTGTTTGGTACTAGAATTCTCTCCCTCATAATCTGGACCTTTTCCCCTCTGGCCATGACATTTCCTTCTTTTCTGGTATTCAAGACAAAAGCTTTCCTACTCCACATCTGGCCACAGATCCAGATCCTGAGCTTCTTGGAGTTAACAACAAGGACACGATGTGATCCTTCAGTGACACTTTATCATCAATCGTGTCCTCCCTGTTTCTCATAGACAACTCTAGATCCCCAATATCTGATGAGCTCAGTATGCTGTCCCCAGACCAAGGCTCTGACTCCAGGGATAGGAGGGGGTAGGGGAAGGGAGCTAGGGGTTTCAAGTGTCTCCCTTGAAAGGCCTGTTTCCTTATGGTGCGGGGCTGGCAAGAGAGTCAAGTATGGTTTACTTGGAGGTTCCCTGTATTTGGACTGGAACTTCCCCACTCTGCTCTCAGAATTTTACTGTGATCCTTTACAAAGCTCTGCAGCTCTCAAAACTCTGAGTGCCAAATTCTACTGAAGTAGATGCTTAACAGGACAGTCCCTGTATGGTGCATGGCTGAAAACAGAAGCAGGGTTAAATCAATTGGTAGAGGGCATTTCCATTAGGGGCAAACTTCTAAATGCATCTTCAGGGTCACACCATGTTCCCTAACATAGCCCTCTCAGCTCACTGGATCTTTAAACATGGTCCCAAATTCCAGAGTCCATTGAGGCAAAAGGAAGGAATGGAAGAACTCATTCCAACAAGTTGTCATCATTTGGCATAGGGTGAACAAACGTGGTATGGAGAGATTGAGATTCTGCTGTCAGAACTGGGCATCTTTATTCTATCCTCAGAGTATCTCAGACCCCTGCCCCAGACCCCTGGGTCCTCTTTGCTGTGTGGACCTTAGAAAGTAGCTCTGAATCACAAAATCTATTGAGGCAGATAGAGGATGTTGGTTTTCAGTTGAACAAAATCCACCCCTATTATGGTGTAGGCCAGATAAGAACTGTGGTTAGATACTTTTTGAGATGCTATTAGGACTAGGGCTTTCTCAGTATATCCTTAAGATCTCATCATGTCCCTTCACAAGGCTTGGCCCTCAAAACATGTTTCCTATACTAAGTGTAATCTCAGTAGTCAGGAGGCCAAAGAGATGTTCACACTTTAAAGTCCTCTTGTTTTACACAGAATTTCAGGACAGTTTGGGCTACATAGTGAAGGCCATCTCAAAATAAAACAAATAAACCAACCAAGAAAAAGACCCTGTCTCAAGAAGTCAAAACAATCAAAATGATAATGTCTCTGACGTACACACATACTTATAAATGACCTGGCACACACACCTACCCATAAATAAAAACAAAAATAAATCTAACAACAAACAGACAACAAACGAAACCAAACCTCTGATTCAAGACTTTACTGAGAAGGAAGAGACTAGAGTGGGGAGGTGGAGGTTAATACTGGATTATATGGGCTACGTGAGGGGAACCACTCTATCAGGTCTGGGGCGTTGTCAATCCCAGAGTCTTAACATGTCTCCTAACATGTCCCAGCCCTCAGAAAATGGGGTGAGGTGGCACGTGCCTGTAATATCAACACTAAGGAAGCTGAGGCAGATGGCACTCCAAAGCCGATCTGGTTTATACAAGTTTCAGAACAGTCTGGGCTATGTAGAAGGGATCCTGTCCCCAAAGAAAGCAAAACAAAACAAAACAAAGTCAAGCACTGAAAAGGTGGATCACTGGAGTGCTTACTGTTCTTGTGGTGTACTGGAGTTTGGTTTCCAGCACCCACTTTGGGTGGCTCACAAGTCAAGCTCTGGAGGATCCACTGCCAGATTCTGGCCTCAAATTCATTTGCTGCACAATTTGGGCCCCTCAAATTCACTGCAAAGAAACACATATGTAAATATAAAAGTAAAATAAACCTAAAACACACACACACACACACACACACACACACACACACACACACACACACACACACACACACATTCACACACTCACAAATCAAAAGGGCAAAAAGATAAAGGACAAAAAGATAAAAGCTCCGGGAGTCTGGAAGTCTTCTGAGAAGGAAGGGACAGGAGCAGGGTATCTGCCTTATTATGGCGGGGGGGGGCTCTTCCTCGGGGCTACTGCATCCTGCCTCGGAGTCTCAACTGGTTTCCTCATGGAATTTAGGTGCTTTCTGTTTGGCCCACCTTATAACAAGGTTCTGAACCCCACACTCCACTGAGGTAAACTTCCTAAGGTGCCGACTAAACACAAGAATCAAGTCTCATTATATGCTGACTATTTCTCTTGAGTACACACAGTCCACCCTCAGGGTTTCAAACCTTCACAGAAATGGAGCTTTCTCCATTCAAAATGGCACCCAAGCTGGGCGTCCTCCAGCACTTTTATGCTTGTCGTCCTGGCTGAAGTAGTAGTGCCAAGCTTGATTCTAGTGTGGGTTACACAGTAAGAGTCTGCTTCAAACAACAAAACCAAATAAGTGAAACACAGCCATAGGCTCTCACCTGACTGTCATGGAAGGCAGGAGAATTCAGATTAGTTAGTCCAGGGTCAGTTACAGGCATTCCACCCCATCCCCGCCCACTGTAGCAGACGTGACAGCAATTCCAACAGAGTATCTGGGGGTTCTTTTTGAAAGCTGAGACTCCAGCACTCCACCCTCACGGTCTTAACCACTCACCTCACGGCAACTCCATCTTCTCCCACTTCCGGCAACCTTGGAACTGGGTTTAAACACCCAGAATCCACCGAGACAGAAGGCGCGAATACAGCGCCACCCTCTGACCGTGGTCAGATTAGTGTATAGCACAGACAAGAGGAGAACAGATGGGTTATTTGGAGACCATCTATCAGGACTGCCATTACCTCAACTTATTGTCAGGGTCTCATTGTGTTTTCTTACACAACTTGGTTCCATTTCTTCTCAGTGGGCCTCATAAAAAGGATCGAAGCATGTCATGGAAGCAGAAGGGTTATTATTATTATTATTATTATTATTATTATTATTATTTACAAGTAGTTCTAATTTGATTACAGACTAATCACAGAAGAGCACATGTATTATTTGGGGATCCTGTAACCAGAGTGAGTCTTTAAAAATTCTTTTCTTCTCTCATGCAATACTTATTGATGGCAGTTTCCTCCTTTTCACTCTCGTAAAAGAGTGGGCTTCCCAGGGTGAGGCTTTTGTAAGGTACCTTAAGTTATCATTCTAAAGTTCAAGTTCTCTCTGCTCTGCAGGTCTGAAATGAGGGCCTCAGAATAAGGTTCTCACTCCCTCAACCCTCTAACTTTCACAGATGAAATTTAGTGGTTGTTACTTCCCATAACTCACATTAAGGGCAGAACCAGACTCTCTAGAGGACCATAGTCTCAGGAAATACCTGCTTGGTAATTCTGCCTCGGGGGTCACAACTGGCATAAAGCTGGCTTCCTCCCCTGGGTTTTGGTGTTCTTTCAGTCCTCTCCTTCAATCCTGATGGTATCTAAGCCACTTTGTTAAAGTTAAAATACTCATAGAGACTTCCCCCTTCCTCTCCTCCCTTAAAACCCCTCTTATGTACCCGTCATTGCTCCCTATGGATTTCCTGGCTTCTTTTTCTTTTTAAGATTTATTTATTGTATGTATGTAAGTGCACTGTGGCTGTCTTCAGACACACCAGAAGACAGCATCAGATCCCATTACAGATGGTTGTGAGCCACCATGTGGTTGCTGGGAATTGAACTCAGGACCTCTGGAAGAGCAGTCTGTGCCTCTGTGCCTCTGTGCTCTTAACCACTGAGCTGTCTCTTCAGCCCTCAGCTTCTTTTTCTTTACTTGTTATCAAACACACACACACACCACACACACACAGAGAGAGAGAGAGAGAGAGAGAGAGAGAGAGAGAGAGAGAGAGAGAGAGAGAGAGAAGAGAGAAGAGAGAGAGAGAGAGAGAGAGAGAGAGAGAGAGAGAGAGAGAGAGAGAGAGAGAGAGAAATGCAACCTGCTTGGTCCATTTAGTGTAACTGGTATGTATATGGCATTAGGGCTGTGATTTGGTATTGCATAACCAATTCAGGGGCTCATCTTTGGATATGGCTATTTCTCCTGTTCTCAGCATTCCTTGGTTACTTTGCCTCTGGGCAGGACCCTAAGAAAATTCCCTCTTTTGTGTTAAAAATGTCTGCTGCTGTACTTATTTACATCTCGTTTAGGCAACAATATTGGTGAGGTACAATGGGTCAGGTTTCCCTGTCATTTCTAGGAGATACAACCTCACTGCAGAGTTCCTTGTCCTCTGATTCCGTCTTTCTGTCAACTCTTCCTTTCTGACCCCTTAGCCTTAGGTGTAGAAGTTTTGTTGTAGATGTTTCAATTACGGTTGGCATTCCGCCATTAGCTCTTTATTTTCACTAGTTGTATTTTTCTGAAATGGTTTCGCCTACTGCAAAGAAAAGTTTATTTGATGAGGAAAATGTTTGCTAGTTTTACGTTAACTTGACACAAACTAGACCTGTTTGAGGAGAACCTCGATTGAGAAAATATTCCCATCAGCCTGCGGGCTAACCTGTGAGACATTTTCCTTATTGATAATTGATGTGGGAGGGTATAGTTAACTGTGGATAGAACCACTCCTGGGCTGGTGTTCCTGGGTGCTGCAGAAAGCAGGCTGAGGAACAAGCCAGTCGGTTGGATGGTGTTTTGCTGGGGCAGACATGTGCAGGAATGTTTCCTTAATGTGGACTGAGGTGGGAAAAGCTAAGGCAGACTCAAGAAGGAAATGTTTCAGTAGAGCAGACACAGGAGAGAGGATGTTCTGCTAAAGCAAGCTGATAAAAGGACACGTGATGGATTCTTTGCTAAGAACACATGTGTATTGGTCCACCTCACACTTCCGTAGTTGAGCTGCATTAGTTACAACACCATAGAAACACACCAAAAAAAAGTCTGCTGTTGTACTGCAGTTTGTTGCCACTTCTAAGGACTCGGGCTGATTGGATGCACGTGCTGTGAGGCAAGGCACATGGAGGACACATGATATTTGGAGGGTATTATTAGGACTCCATGGAGTGAAGGAGGCTGAGCTACGCTTGTTGGTACAGCTAGCTGTACAACACTTGTGGGTCTGGCGTCTTTGCTGTTATTTGCTTCCCTAAGAGCAGCACAGCTGAGAACTTCTCCTGGTGTTCCCCCCTTCACCCCACAAGGCTGAGGTCTGGCTGTTTCTGCTAGGTCGTGTCACCACTGTTGCTATCCCAACTCTACCAAACTGGACTGCTGGTGTATCCATGAAGTGTTTGCGAGTGGATCAAGCTGCTGCTGCTGACCTGTGAACTGAACAGCTGATTTACAGACAACACAGATGGGAGTTGCTGCAAAGAACCTTTCTAAACACGTCCACTTCCCCCATACCCTTTCTTTTCCACTACCTCTGGTGCGTGGTGGGCTACAAGGGAGGTTAAAGAGTTTAAGGACCATCATTAAGAATAGGATTTTAAAAAATTTAAAAAATTTAAAAATAAAGTTACATTTTTTCATTTTAATATATGGCTATATTTATTTTCAAATGTAGGTGTAACAATTCATACTTCAACCAGCTTTTCAAGAGATTACCTTTGACAGCCTGACCCCAGCACTGCATATAGTAAACCGTTCTGCTTTATTTAGGTTTTAAATTATTTTACTTTATTGAAAATAAATCTTTGCCTTATCTGGCATCAATGGGAGAGGGGAGTTCCTTGGTCCTGTGAAGGCTTGATGCCTCAGTGTCTGAGAATGTTAGGACAGTGAGTGGGAGTGGGTGGGTGGATGCGGAAGGAGAGGGGAGGGAGAAAGGATAGGGGGTTTGTACAGGGAAAACAGGGAGGGGGATAACATTTGAAATGTAAATAAATAAAATAACCAATTTTAAAAAAGGAAAAAAAGATTAAAAGGGATCTGAGACTCATCTAAGAAAGTGCAGTTTTTTTAAAAAAAACTATGAGAAATATAATTTCCAGGTGCTATTTCAAAACACTGCTACAAAGTAAAAACAAATACAACAGGTATACAATTAAAAAAAGAAAATAAATCTTTATACAATATATTCTGATTACATTTTCCCCTTTCTCAACTCCTCCCAGATCTTCCATACCTCTCCATGCTTCTAATTTTGTGTATTCCTTTTTTTCATTTTTATTTTATTTTATTTTATTTTATTAACTTGAGTATTTCTTTTTTTTTTGATTTTACATTTTTTTTATTAACTTGAGTATTTCTTATATACATTTCGAGTGTTATTCCCTTTCCCGGTTTCCGGGCAAACATCCCCCTCCCCCCTCCCCTTCCTTATGGGTGTTCCCCTCCCAACCCTCCCCCCATTGCCGCCCTCCCCGCAACAGTCTAGTTCACTGGGGGTTCAGTCTTAGCAGGACCCAGGGCTTCCCCTTCCACTGGTGCTCTTACTAGGATATTCATTGCTACCTATGGGGTCAGAGTCCAGGGTCAGTCCATGTATAGTCTTTAGGTAGTGGCTTAGTCCCTGGAAGCTCTGGTTGCTTGGCATTGTTGTACATATGGGGTCTTGAGCCCCTTCAAGCTCTTCCAGTCCTTTCTCTGATTCCTTCAACGGGGGTCCTATTCTCAGTTCAGTGGTTTGCTGCTGGCATATGCCTCTGTGTTTGCTGTATTCTGGCTGTGTATTCCTTTTTAAAGAAAACAAACAGGCAAATAAAATTTAAAAGAAACATGTGCATGAGTGCATATGCACACACAAACAATAAAAACACAAAATACAAGAAAACATAATATACAAGAAAAGAAGTAATAAGGATTAAAAAAGCCCAAATAAAACATTATGAGACAAAAACCTTCCATGTTGCTAATGCCCCACCTCCAATCTTCCTGAGTTGTTACTTACTAAAATCTATATTCCATCTTTGTTACTCTAGACCCAATTGAGGGTCTTCCCTGCCTCTTACATGATTGATGTTTCTCTCCTGCTGCACTCAAGCCTGGTTCTTACTCCTTTCCTGGCCTGGTGATTCCTATTTTGTCCTGTGAATCCTAAAGTCCCACCTCTGTCTCTCTGCCTAGCCATTGGCAGCTGGCAATTGTATTTACTAATCAGAACCAAGTGGGGACAGGGACCTTCAGTGTCTTACATGCAGGATTCTGGTACAATTTTGGGAACCCAATTAACACAATACAAACATTAGATCAATTCCACAACTGATTGGTGGTTATACTTTTCTTTTAGTATTTTTCTTTTCTCTTTTACAAAAGAGGCTAGTCCATAGGGGTGAAGCCTCTATAGACTTCTCTGTGTTTAATGATTTGTGTAGGTGTTGTCTTCAGCCTTGGGGCCTTGTGGGGAGGAACTTAAATAGCTTGAGTTATTTGGGGGTTCCTATGGGACATTTTGGCCAATAACTCAACTACATGTAACCCAATCACAGTGCTAGAAACTTCATTTCATGACAAGAGATGGCCAGTTGGGGCTTGGTCTCCCTCAATTGGCAATTTCATTTAGATCACCTTCTGAAATAGGAATTTAAGGTTTCTTTGGAAAGTCAGTTGTATCAAATGGTGTTTTGTTGGGGCAAACACATAAAGGAGTATTTTCCTGAAGCAGACACAGCTGAAAGGATGTGTGATGTTTAGAAAGAATATAAATATAATCCAACAGACTGTGGATGATGCTGGATGGTATTGGTGTGCCTTACTATTGTCTATTGGTCAATATTTGTTGTGACTCCATAGAAACACACCAAAACACTTCTGGTGGTGTTCTGGCAGCTTCTTGCCACTTCCACAGACTTGGGCTAATTGGCAGAGTGAAGCTTAAGTTTTTGTATATGTCAGCTGATATAGACTCATATGAAGTTTTGCTAAGACAGACTAACCTGGTGTTTTGCTGAGGCAAGACTCATGGGAGGACACATGATGACTGGAGGGAGTATAAGGACTCAATGGACAGTGATGGGAGGAGGGTCTTGCATAGCTAGCTTTGCAATTCTTCAGTGGTTTCACACCTCTATCTTCCCAGGTATCTTTACTTCACTGAGAGAGGCTTGGCAGAGAACTTCTGGCCTTCCCTGCTGCTCCTGGTTGCTCCTGTTGACTCCTGCTGACTCCTGCTGATTTGGTTGAGGCCTGTCAGTTTCTACTGTGTCATGCCACCACTGCTGATATGTTTGCTATCCTAATACTACTGAACTAGACCACTGACAACACAGATTGAATTTGCTCCAAAGAACTATTTCTAAACAGGTCCACCCCATCCTATATCCTAATAACCTTTCTTTTCTACTCCCTCTGGTGGGTGGTGGGCTAGAAGGGAGGTTAAAGCATCCAAAAACCCTTTTTAAAATTAGAATTTGAAAAATTTAATGTAACAACCTTCATATCTGTATGTATTTTAGGGAGCTTCTACTATATTAGGTTTCCATACTATCCCTCAGATGACCCTTGGTTTTAGCTACTGTCCCCTGTATTCTTTCTCTAGCACTCCTCTTTCCACCCCATCCCAATTGACTCCCTAATTACTTCTATCTTCCTGATTTTGCCTTGACTAGACCAAGAGCAGGTCTGAACTTGCATATGAGGTAACTATGGGTGGTATAAAGTGAGTGGTTAGCCTGACAATTCTGCCTAGGGATAGGACCCCATGAAAATTTCCTTTTTCATGTTAACATGTTTACTGGTGGTATACTTGTTCAGGTCTTGTTTAGGCCATATTGGTGAGATATCATGGGCAAAGTTTCTTTGTCATTTGTAGGAGACAATATCACAGTAGGTTACCTAGTCCCAGACAATGCTTCCCAGGGCTAATAGTAGATACAGAGACTGATTTTTGGAGGCTTTTATGTATTGAGGTGAGTAGAACTCCCCAGTTGTCATTCATAATGATTCTGATTTTGATTTCTGACTCCTTTACTAAGGTGTTCCTGGGACACATCTTTTCCCTGCCATATTTGAACATCTCTCCAACAGTAGCTTTTGTGGAAGCTGATTGAGCTTCAGAGCCCAGGATAAAAGTACTGGATAAAATAAGCCATACATATTTGTTCAGTTTTAAAAAAAAGTTTATGCATTTTCTTTTATTTTGCAAAAATGTATTTTATAAGTAGTGTCAAAGAACTGGGTTTTGCTACTTGATTTTTGTATAGGAGTGTTTTGCCTGCATGTATGCATGCGTACTACATGCATGTCTAATGCTGAGGTCAAAAGAAGACGTCAAATCTCCTAGAATTGGAGTTACAGATGGTTGTGAGGTAGCTGAGAACCAAACCCAGGTCTAGAAGAGCAAGTTAACCATGTCTCTAGCCCTGATTTTGTTACTTTTTACTGTTACCTTTTTAGCTATTTCCTCATCTTCTTTCCTAACTTATATTAACTTAGGTTTAGAATATTCATTCTGAACTTCTTGAACAGATTGAGTGTCTTAACTGTAATAAGTAATAATTATTGTTATTTATGTATGTAGGTGCTTTGCTTAGATGTATTATGTCTGTGCACCATGTGCATGTCTTTTCATGCCTGGTGCCCATAGAAGATGGGAAAATAATTGAACCCTTTGGGCATGTTGTTAACTTGGGTCCTTTGGAAGGGCAGCCACTGCTCAGCTGCCGAGTTACCTCTCCAGGCTCTAAAAATATTTTCTTTTCTTCTTGTGTTTTTCCTTTTGATTTTGTAGGACAGTGTTTCTCTGTGTAGAGCCCTGGCTGTTCTGGAACTCACTCTGTAGACCAGGCTAGCTTCGAAATCAGAGATCTGCCTGCCTCTGCTTCGTGAGTGCTATGTTTAAAGGCATATTCCACCATTGTTTTGTTTAAATATATTCTAATATTCTATGTATTTAAGGCTGGTCTTTCCTATCTAAGAGTGACCAAACCTGTTACTATTATACAGTTTTGTATGCATTGCTTGAATCTTCTACAAATTTTTACAAATTGGTGATATTCTTCTTTTTCTATATGTGTCTGCGTGTGAATAAAATTGTGAGAGTGAGCTGAGCATGGGTATTCATTTCTCCCTGCCTCTTAACCACAGATGCAATGTGACCAAGTTCCTTCTGTGAATTTTCTATAATGACAGGCTATAACCTTTAACTATGAGCCAAAACAACTTTATTCTCCATTGAGGTGCTTTTGTACTTATTTTATCACAGCATTAGGAAGGCTTTTACTAGTAACTTCAATATTCCAAATATATATTTATTAGTGATTTTGTTAGAAATATCATGGAAGGTTTTGTTCATTTCCAGATTCAGTCTTCCAGGACTAACTCAGCTATTGTGAAGTTTTGTTTGTTTGTTTTTTCCTTCAGTTTTTGTCTTGGGTATAGTATTTGCCCTCCATTTTTTTAAAGTCAGAATTATATAATATAGTCTGTAACAATTAATTTTTGTTGGCAAGTTGACTGGTGGCGCATTATTTTTAGGTGTGTTTGTGAGAGTGCTCCCCAAAGAAGCTCTCATTAAAATAGTGGACTAAATAAAGGTTTGATGCTCTTATTCAGTGTGAGGCAGCATCACCCAAGTAGTTGAAATGCAGATGGAATCAAACAGCAGAGGAAATGAAAACTTGGACTTTCTATCTTTACTGGAGATAGGGCATCCTTTACCTGCCCACAAGGATCAGAACGCCATGTTTATTATCCTTTGCACAACACACCGTATTTGTAGCAACACTCTCTCCTCCCTAGCACCCATGTCCACATGGAAGGGTCCTTTGTAAACACTTGAATGAGAAGAACATCTGGACTTCTTTAATCTACAATTACAAACTTACAATGGATGGCACTGCATCACAGGCATACTTGGAGTAATCTTGAAAGATAGTTGTAAAGGAAAAATCTTCCCTTGTGAGTCTTTAGCAGCGTGTTGGCCTGTCTTATGGGCTCATAGTAGCTTGGCAGCTGTACAGGCAGTCTGTGTCCAACTTTGGACATAACTCTGTGATTGATAGGCAGCATGGGGTTCCTAGCTGATGAGGCACCAGAAAAAGAGACTCTCCAGTGGTTTCAAGGCCTTTTGATTTTTTTTTCCAGCTAGAGTTTAATATATACAGTTGGTTGGATCCAGATGAAAAAGAGGGACAAAGGACATGAAGGTAAACAGAAAAAGTAATTGGAATCAAGAATATTGAACTTGATTCTGTTGGAGCAAATATTAACTCATCACAAAAGTTCACATTCATATTTGAATACTGACTCCCTATACAGCTGTTAGGCTACAAGGAGACCATAAGATAAAATGTTTGAGTCTCATGGCATAGAGACATCATATTTTCCATTATTTTTAAATATATTGATATAAAATATACTCATGTTACTAAGAAATGGGTAAACCAAGGGACAGAGAGGTGTCTCAGTGGGTAAGAACACTTGGTGAGCTTGAGAGCGACTGGACCATGTTTTGTACCAGTTTCTTCTGCATATGTAGCAGAGGATGGCCTTGTTGGGCACCAATGGGAGGAGAGGCCCTTGGTCTTGCCAAAGGCTCAATGCTCCAGTGTAGGGGAATGTCAAGGTGGGGAGGCGGGTGAGTGGGTGGGGGAACACCCTCATAAAAGCAGGGGGAGGGGGCATGGGATGGGGAGTTTATGTACGGGGAACCTGGAAAGCGGATAACATTTGAAATGTAAATAAAAAAATATCCAATTTAAAAATATTTAGGAAATTCTGAGGAGAGGTTATTAAGACTCAGAAAGCCTCAGGAAGTACCCCAAACTGACCAGATACACTAAGACACTCCTTTACTACGGTTATACAAGCATAAAGGATTGCTGAAGAGGGAGAGACAAGCTGAACTACTTGGAAAAGGCTCAAGACCAAGTAAGTTGCCCGAAAGAGCTGTCTGAAAGGTGTAGTGTGAGCTCTAGGGTTCACAGAGTTTTGTTGTTGTTGCTTTTTTTTTTTTTTTGTGAGTTGCCATCCATGCGAGGGTAGGCTTTTTTGTGTTGCAGCTGTGTTCCTGTAAATGAACCCTCACCTATATTTCCATTAGTAACACTGTTAAAACTCATCAAATCCATTTAGGTTTTGGAAGGGTGTAAATTATGTAAATGTAGTACTCCTGTGTTCTTTCTTTGTTCTATTTGGAATGAGTAAAGTGATGTTTGTACATGTCTGCCAAGACTAGGGTCACAAAACGGACTTGCATTTAAATCTCCATCACCCATGTAAAAGCCAGGAATGGCTGCATGCTCCTGTAACCCTAGTGTGGGGGCTGGAGACAGGTAGATCCTAGAAGTTCTCTGGCCAGACACTGCAGCTAACAATGAGTTCCAGGTTCAGTGGTGGACTCTGACTGAAAAAATAAGGTGGAGAGCCACAGAAGAAAACACTCAACCTCCTCTAGCCTCCACACTTACCTATGTACATATTTATCTATACCAGACACACAACATAGACACTTGTACACAAAATTATTTTTCATTTGCTTTCCTAGCTTTCAGGAAGCCTCTCCTGAAAGCCTCCTGTCTTGGTTCAGCTTTTTCCAAGCCCTGGCAGGGTCTCCCAGAGACCCTTTAGTGCCTCAATGGTACTGTTTACCTAGTTTTCGTTTCCAAGCTCTTCCAGACTACTAGAATTTCAAAAGTGAGAGAGGATATGAGGTATACCAATGCAGCTAAAAAGGGAATGCTATCACACTTCTTTCCTCACCCATCCCTTAATGTAGTTGTATAGTTAGGGAGGCATACCACACATAATAGTATAGTTAGTTGGTCATGTTAAACCCATCATGGGACTATAAACTCCACCTGTTGTTCAAGGCCACCTTCAGAAACTGAAGAACCCTGGACCTGAGGAAATGGTTCAACCAGTAGTGTGCTTGCTGTGCAAACATGAGGATCTGAGTTTAGATCCACAGCATGCCTATAATCCAATGTGGTGATTTGATAAACAATGTCCCTGTAAACTCATATGTTTAATGCTTAGTCATTAAGGACTGGTGCTATTTGGGTGGGACTAAGAGGTGTGGCCTTGTTGGAGAAAGTGTCACTTGGAGGGGATGGTGGCTTCGAGGTTCCAAAGGTCAAGCCAGGTTCAGTGGCTCACTCTCTTCCTGCTGCCTGTAGATCTTGATGGAGAACTCTCAGTTCCTATTCCAGCATCATGTCTGTCTGTGTGCTACCATGCTCCCCACCATGATGATAGTGGATTAAACCTCTGAAACTGTGAGCCAACTCCAATGAAATGCTTTCCTTTAAAAGAGTTGCCATGATCACGGTGTCTCTTCACAGCAATAGAACACCAAATAAGACATCCAAATATTGGGGAAGCAAGAAGAGGTGGATCACTGAAGCCTATTGGACAGCTGGACTAGCTGAATGAGTGAGCTCTATTGTGAGAAAACTTGTCTCAACAAATATGGTGGAGAACCAATTGAGGGAGACACCCAATGTCAACCTCTGGCCTCTATACACCTATACATGTGTGTGTGCGCGCGCGCGCGCGCGCACGCACGCACGCACACACACACACACACACACACACACACACACACACACACACACACAAACCCAAAAATCCAAGGATTCTTGAAGAGTAAACTTTTATATTCAACTAGTTCCAGGCTGTGGGCAGAGCAGCATAGCAATCCCCAAGAACAGCCCTTTTAATGTGATCAGGCCACAGACAGACTGATCAAAGAAGGTACACTGGCTTAGGGTTCATGTTTCAAGGTCTCACATTTTCATCACAAAGTGCTTAGAGATGTTCTGAAGAGGGTGGATTAAAAAAAAAATAAAGCCTCTCTGCCACTAGGATGGTTCAGTGTGACAATGCAATGCTTTTGATCTGGATTAACCCTAAGCCATTGACCTTTAACTTTCTTGCTCCCCGCTCTGTAATCTACTTTGGCAGAGATAAAAATGAAACTATCTTGTATTTTATAAACAACATTTCTTTTGCTTTCTCTACTACACAAAGTGATGTTCACCTCATATTTGACTTGTTCGGTCTTAAAACTTTTGTTTGCAATGACCCTAAATGACTTTGCGCAAAACTGTGAATTATTCAATGACTGTGTTACTAGCTCCCCTCTTCTGAAAAACCATGAATACTGGAGGCTAGAAGCTTTCAGAGACAGAGAAGTGTCCAATGTGGTATCAACCAATCTAATAGAGGAAGCACAGAGCCAGCAGAGTATTTGCTAGTATAGATCTTTATTTTGCTGTTTGCTATTTACATGTTTTAAAGCCTCATTTTCAGAAGCATAATCATATGCTCTTTCACGTTTCACTTTCTTGAAGTCAGGACCGGTCAAGGTCCTTTTTCACAGGAATGTCATTTAATGAGTTCAACGTGAGCACCCACTTATCTAGTAAGGCTCTGCTACTGTGGCCCTTGCAGGTCAGGTCACCTAGGTTACCTGGCTGTTGGTAATTCTCTTTTCTTACCTTTTACTGTCTTGGCCTAACACCACTACCGAAGATCTGTATGTATGTGACTTTATCATAGTTCATATGCTCCCAGAATGGGAGCCAATGACTTAATTACCATTGAAAGAATCCTCTGGAATTATCTGAAGTCATTTTCTATTACTGTGCAAAATTCTGGTATCTTTACCTTTGCTAATGAATACTGATCCCAGGGACACAGTCTAGTATGATAGTGGGTGCAAATTCTGACAGAGTTCTACATGGATGGCCCTGACCAGCTGGCCTATTTCATTATTGAACTATCCGATATTTTAACATCATTCCCTCCCTCCCCTGAAAACCCAACACTGATAATGTAGACTCATATTAATCTCAGGACACTATACAACAAACACAAACACACTGCACTTTCAGTAGGACAAGTTACAATTGCTTAAGATGCTGGGTTGTAGAATAGCTAGAGTTCCTGCTTGCTATCACAGGGTATCATGCAGATGGAGTGCTTAGTGAATGCCTTCAGTACTTAATAGCTTGAAAGTGTTGCTGCTGTATATACAGAGTAAGGAAACCTCATTAGGAATGGTCACAATCTCAGCCAAAGTTGGTTCTAAGTATATCAAGAGTTTGCAACCTTGCTATGAATGAGGATGATACAAATTGTAAGAATACATTGGGCAAACTCCATTGAGACCCATTGTGCAGAGATACCCCACAATGCAAACCAAACTGGGCAGGAAATACACCACATATTTCTACAATAAAATGATGCATTGGCAAGACAGAAAGCTGGTGTCTTTCTCAGACAGGAATTCTAGGGGGAGGGGAGAGGGCAAGGCAAGGCAGAATAGAGTAGTAAAGTGGGGTTGTTCCATCCCAGACTTAGTAAGGCTCTTCCTTCTGTCCAAGCTGTTAGACAGGTTGAACCCCAGGAGCACTGTTCAGATGCTCTGCACTGTCACAACTACTTAGTGAAGGAGGAAGTTCCAGAGGAGATATAGGCAGCCAGATAGAGAGGGTATGCCTGTATGGCTGGAAAAGGGCTGGGAGCAGCAGGAGACAGGGCTTGAAAAAGATGAACCACACACAGAATACAAGGGAAGATCTGGCAACTTTCAAGTAAGAAAAACCATAGTCATGAAAAAACCAGAAGATTCAAGTTCCTGAAAAGCTGTCATTGCCAGACCTCCATGGTACTTTGACATGTCACTTCACATAGTATGAATCGCAGTAGAGTTTAACTGCTTTCATTGCAGCACATTAGGGCAAAATAGTCTTTTAGGGTATGCTATATCTATGTGGATATTTACAACTGGCCTCTCTGCCGTTTCTTTGTTCCCATCACTGTAATCTCTCTTTGTAACTCCAGTGATGTGTCCAACTCTACAAGGTTAAAGGTCTCCAAATACAAGCACACATCCAATGAATGCTCAGATTCCAGATGAGAACTCTCTGCTCTCCCATTAATTTGGAGCTCTTTGTGCTGGGTTCCTAAAACAAAATAGACAATCATAGATATTTTGGTAGAATTTCCTTGTTTTGAGTTGTTTTAAAATGTGTGTGTGTACATGTTTACTTGTGCATGTATATGTCTGGACATGCCTGTAAATAGAACTCAGAGCATGGGTGCTCCTGGTATGTATATGTGCACGTGTGATGGAGTGGGTGTGTGTCTGTGTGTATGTATAAAAGGCTAGAATTGTGCCTATGCATGGAGAAGAGACAATACCGAGACCATCTATTCAATACCTGGTGCTCCTTTCCATTTTTAATTCTCTGACTCTTTCCCTGAATTGAGTTAAAGAAAGAAACATTTGAACTCCAAACACAAGATAGGTTTTGGGGCCTAGTCAAGCAGCAGAGTCTGTCCTAGGATTAGCTACAAATTTACTTTCCTAGTAGGTCCCCCTGGCTCTCTAGAACTGAAGAGAACAGTCAATCAGTCCAGCTAAATAAGATTTTCCCCACTGTGCCAAAACATGTCACTAGAGTCATGCTGTTTCTACAAAAACCTCTTACAGGGAACACATGTGGTTTCCCTTTGATGTATGTCCTTTTACACCAACTAAGTTTGACAAACACAGGTATACAGACAGACACATTCCATGCATATATACAGAATGCATTCAGCTACGCTAATATAAGTACACAAGTGACACTCTCATACAGATGCATACATACTATTCACCCACACAGCGCAGATATGCACTCATATACACTAATGTAGATTGACAGTAGTACAGCGTCTCAAATGGTTGTATGGCTAGCACTTAGACCTACCTGGATACATACACACTCATCCTCAGAGATACACAGAAATATATACACATAGAAGTATAGTTAAGGAGGTGGGTGGGCTGAAGGAGAGGCTGCCTATAGAGGGAGGGGGTTATAGGTTGAATGCTTGGAAAAGCTCCCTCATGACCTCCATCAATGAGCTGGTGCTTCCTAGAAAGTTGGTGTGCAGGCTCATCCTACTCTCATCAGGAATCCTGCTGAGTGGGCTCCATGTTCAGTGGCTGGTCAGTAGCCTCTTCATATAGAGATGCTCCAGGTGCTGTCCAGTGAGCTTAGCAGACCAACAGGTAGATTCTGTAGGGGTGCCCCTTTGAGCACAGGGAATGGGCAGCTAGTTGAGAGTTAGGCAGATAAGGAGAAAGAACAAGCATCTTTAAGCATGGCACACAAGCTCCACATTGTCCTTGGAACACTGGGGACAAGGTGTCTTTTCTTCCCTGGCTCACAGGGCTCCTGTGAGGATCCAACGATGTGATGGGTCAGGGACCTCGTTGACACTTACTATGCACTAGACAAACAGAAAGGATTAGTATATAGATTCACAGTAGTTGTTCATATGCTATTCTAGGCCGATGGTGGAATAGCAAATCTGAACTTTCTCAACTAATGCTTACTCACCAAGTTGTGTGTCTACTGTAACTAGTAATCAACCCAGCAATTGATAGAAACCTAACTCATAATTGAACAGAAGTACTAAGTCCCTACTGTCAGGCAACGTGAAGGGGAAATATGGACAAGGGAAGGTCTAGTAACTTAAAAGGGAATAGCTGAACATGTGCAGACTTCAGCTGACAATCTTCCCCCTGTCATGCATACCCCTGCTGGAAAGCATGCTTTCTCACTCACTCTGCTATATCTCGTTGGCAGTCCTTCCTACCCAGCTGCCCTTCCCACTTCTGTATCACAACTCTACACTCAAAGTACAAAGTACTTACAAATAATTCCCAACTTTGTCAGAATAGCCAAGCCATGCCTAGCCCCTCCTCTGCATACCCCAGGCCAACTTGGTTTGACTTCTTCTCCCCATGCAGACAGACAGGGTGCATGGCACCCAGGAGGAAGGAAAAAGTGATGCAAAAGCAATTTCAACATTTTGAGGGGACTAAAAAATGAAAGTCCCAGGAATATTTGTGAACCAGATTATCCTCATTCCTCAGCATGGGTCTTCTCTTTCCTCTAAATACTTCCATAGGCATTTCTAGGTGGATGGACTGTTTAAAGTGAAAGGTGAGAATTTTCTGGTAGGAGGAAATCAATGTGCAATTTATCTCCAAGTCTTCCTCACTCTTTCTTCTCTGGTTACATGTTTTCTCTATCTCCTCCCCACCTCATAATAAAGAAAAGTGCCCAATGGATTTGATTGACCCTTCCAAACAAAACAACCCCATCCCCAAACCAAAAAAAGAAACTTTGCCAGATAAAATGAAAAAGGGGAAGAGGGAAAAATAAAACTGAATGAACACAAAGGAAACACATCATCATATCCCTGCTGCTGTGGTGTATGAGAAACTAATAGATGTGGTATAACCAGTAAACCACATTGAACAACCCAAAGGAAAGAGGGAAGAGGAAACGGGACCACCTGTCAACCTTAGGGACCCGGTTAGGGTTAAAGAGCTGAAAAGAGAACCCTTCATTGAAGGAGCACCCAGGGCTTGGGGAGCAACTCTCCTCAGACTCTGAGCTACTGCTACTGTCCTTCTCTTGGTCACAGGCCATGAGCTCCTCATCAGTAAGGCTCCAGATACTGTCAGCATCCCCTTTGCGTTGTTCATCAAGGCCAAGCCAGCTGCTCTTGATACTGATGTCATCCTGTAAGCTCTCAATCTTATCAATGTCCCAACTTGCTTCTTGCACACACCTCTGGCTAATCTGGAGCTTGAGCCTTCCAGTGGGGCTGCCTCCATGGCCATAGCTCTCCTCAGAGCTTAGGCTTTCTTCGGAGTCTTCATCACCCAGGGCATCAGAATGGCTGCGGATTTTGATGGGGAGAATACTGTCATTAGTGAGAAAACCATGAAAGTGAATGGTATAGTCAGGCAGTGTTTGCTCAGAGGTGGAGGGCAGATCACCCAGGCTTTCTCCAGTGGCCAATTGGACCTGGCTTGAGGCAGACGAGAGTAGGCTGAGGCTTTCTGAAGTAGCCAGTTGAGCCTCCTCTGAAGTGAACATCAAAGATCCTAGACTTTCCTGGCTTGCCAGATGAGCCTGCATGGGGCTGTCAGGAAGGGGACCAGCTCTGTCTTCCACTCTGTCTTCCACATTTATCAGGCCATCCTTCAAGGAGATAATGAATAAGCTGATTAGTTTCATATTACCTAGTGGGCATTGACGGGGGAAGAGAAAAAGGAAGGAACTTTCCTGATTAGTGCTTGCAAAGCTACTGTTAACATCTTTGATAGACAGAGCCCGTTGGGTTCTCTGAGGTGCAGAGAGGGGTTGAGAGACTGAACCAGGTGGTTGTTTTAGCATTCAGAGAATGCCATAGCTGTAGCCAAGCAACTGTCTCCCCATGGAGCAGTTTTGATCTCAGCAATGCTGTATGCTATATGTAGGCTTCCCAGGTAGCATGAGGTTGAGCTTTCTGCAAAGGACTGGTATTGTTGGGCATTTATATATACCCCAAAGCAAAGGGCTCAGTATGTTCTCAGGAAAAGAAAAGTATGAAGGCCAGTCCTCCTGCACCTCCCATCCCCTTCTAGTTTCATCACCTACTCTGGAAGCCCATAAGATGGGCAAACTTGGATCAAAGATCTAGAGAAATCAAGTTCTGACTTTTCTTGCTTTATGATATCAACTATTTATTATCTATGCCTGTCATATACAAGTAAAGTATGAGGATAAGAGCAACTATGAAATATGAAAGGGTCAAGGCTAAGCTGAGAAAATCTGGCTGTCAGTCAAAATGTCAAACCTGCACATTTGCTACCACCACTTCTTGGTAGCGGTATCGGGCAACAACTCTCCTGGGTTTCCTGCATCTCCTGTGATTACGCCGAGGTGCTTGGCTGAAGAAAAGGTAGTTGATGTAGACATACTCCAGCAGGGACAGGAAAACGAAGAACAGGCACACAAGGATGTAGATGTCAATGGCTTTGATACAGGAAATATGGGGGAGTTTATCCCGCATATGTGAGTCGATGGTAGTCAGGACAAGGATTGAAGTTAGTCCTATGAACAACACAGTACAGGTTTAGTCTCCTTCAATACCTGCAATTTTAGCAAGCCTTTGGGTCTGTACCTCAAAGGAGGTGAGCAGAGGCTACCTCTGGTGTGAAGGTTTGCCCATATCCTCTCCTTGCTCTGTTTCCTAGGCTTTATCAGGTTGATTGCTCTGGATCGAGCTCAAATTTCTAGCCCTGGTTTAAGTAATTAACATCTCCAATTCCATAAAGTCTTTTAGGATCTGACGTTTTCTGAACCCCAAAATATTACACATGTGTAGCTATAGTTGTGCCCCTAAAGGAAAAGATAGGCCAATCTGCTCCACAGAAGGTAAAAACAGGCCAAGTAGCTCAATATTCTAGGCTGTTCCTTGCTCAAAACATTTGATGCCTCCCCCAAACCTAGACCTGATGTTCAAGGTCTCCACTGTTCTGTCTTTACTTGTTTTCTAAGTAAAATGATTCAAGTTTCTTCCTGAGATGAAGATAGAAAGGACTTACCAATAGTTACCCTGGCTGCAGAGGAACCATAGTTCATCCAAAATGATATCCAGGAGAGAATGGTGGTGAGGACTGTGGGCCAATAGACCTGCACAAGGTAACTGCGGACTTCCCTCTGAACCTGGAACTTCACTATCAGGCGCATGTAGGAGCCTGTAAAAATACACATCAGTATCAGGCCTATGCAAGTCAGCTCGAACTTTCTTCCTGCCTCACTCATTTCCACACGAGTTTTCAGGCTGCAAACAGATGGAGGGTGAGAGGCCAGCCCTATGAGGAGCAGGAAGTAGAGTGTTGTCAGCCTGCCCAGGAGCAGGAAGTAGAGTGTTGTCAGCCTGCCCAAGCCTTCCACACTTATTCTCCATCTGTAGAGCTTTATCAAGGGGGAAGGGAAGATGAGATGTGTTCAGCACCAAAGAAATGGGGAAGGAAGGAGTCAAAGGATCAAAGGCAGATGCTCCCAAGAGTGTATACTGCTGTTAATGGGGCAAGAAACAGGAGAGAAAGAGACTTTCTGGCCCACCTGTGTAGAAGTACACCTCCTTGCTGGTAATTGTCCTCCCCAGGTAGGTGTACTGAGGGATGTGTAGCTCGTCAGTAATGTGGATGGCATTATCATCTTCCCAGGATAACACAATGTCTTCGACAGTGTAGCCATCTGGGAGGTGAAACAAAGAGTTAATCTAGGCAGATTTCACTCCACAGAAGTGTAAAAACCAAAGCATGTTGGCACTTCGAATTTGGGGGTTACTTTGTGGCTTTCTGAGTGTGAGCATGGGGGAGTCTAACCATTTGCAAAGAGAGAGAGAGGAATTCCACTTTGGAGGTTTTAGGCAGGAAGAAATGTGTAGTAAAAAGATGCTTCAACTTTTATGGGTGAGTATGTCTAGTTTCTTAACTGAATTATTTATACCACAAAGGACACCCACTCCCAGATGCCAGGTGTGTGCAGCATGTCAGCTTATTATGCAGCCACCGTCCACCTATCGTTTATATACTGCTGTGAACATATTTGGGGAGCAAAGGGGAAATGCACAGCAAAGGAGCTGTGCTATTCTTCTTGGTGTCAACTCTACTCCTGCTTTTCTGACTGCTGCAGCCCAACTTCAGGATGAAGGATCCACAGAGAAATACGCACAGCTCTCCACCTCCAGCTTGCAGGATTGTTTGTCCATAGGGAATTTTTGCAGATCCAGGGAACAGGCTGCTGTTGTGGTAAGTCTGCCAAGGAAAACAGAAAAGGAAGGGAAATAATTCAAGCTGATTCCTAAGGATTCTGTAGGGTGGGGAGGCAAGGGTTAGGTGGAAGGTGGACACATATGTATGGAATTGGGGGGAGGCAGAGAAAGAGAGAGAAATTGGGATTTGATAAAGAATCCACAAGATTTGGCAGGGCTGAAACAAAGAGCAGATATATGTCATGCCGGAAAACCCACAGAACATCAGAAGGGGAAAGGCCCTTGAGGAAACAATACAGGGACAGAACAGCTGTGCTTCTTAAAGTATGAACAAAGCTGTTGAGAGAACACAGTGTGCTGCATATAATGTGCTAAGACTGCATAGCCATTGGGGAAAGAAGGTATGTAGGAGTATAAATGTGGGCAGTGACCCAGGGCAGCATTAGACCATTATCTACATCCATGTCAGTAGTGAGGGCCTACATGGCATTGAGAGCTACACAGACATTAGTGGGCACAGAATGCTTATCCAGAGATGATCCAGACAGTGCTGACAGTAGATACAGCTAGAAAAAGCATTAATTGCTATGCTGGGTACCCAGGAGTGGAATCTGAGCAAATGGCCTTGGCGGAGCTAGGGAAGTGACTCATGCTTGAAAACAGCATAATGAAAAAAAATCTCTCGATTGCCTCATTTCTGTCCTGGGTCATTTTCTTTCCTTCCCATCTGCTAAGCTAGTCTAAGCCCTGTCAATCCTCGGAGGAATTTCATTGATCAATTTCATGTAAACATTGATATTCCATGATTCCATGTGCATGGAGGAAGAAAGGAAGAAATAGGGAGAGAGTACCCCAGACTAAGAGAAACCCAATGATTAGACTTGTCAAACAAACTAGGATAGCTATCACCAGGAAACATTTTCTGGGCTACGATGACCTATCAACTTTCATTACTGACAATCTGAGCCAAAAATGTGAAGCCAGTTTTGGTGGCTGTTCTATCGCAAATGGATCAGTCAAAGACTATCAGTGTGCATGTGTTCTCTGTATAAAGAGAGCAGGAGCTGAGAAGCCCGGCCATAGCCCTCTTACAGCACTAGCTCCTTTTTCTCCAGATACCCCGCATGGTACAAATATAAAGAAGGAGCCCAGGCTTCAGCATTCCTCACTCTCCCTTCATTGCTGCATGGAGATAAAGAATTAAACATACATAAGAGAAATGGAGGAAGAGATCTTTTGATCCTGGGAATCAAGATTGCTTTTTAAAAAAACTTACAATATTACATACAAATGTAACAAAAACAGTATTTCTTCTCACAAATGGTAGGCAACATTGTCAATTTCTTTCTTCATTGTCCACAAAATAAAGTAACACTGTTCCCAGTGAACTCAGATTCCTTAACACACCCTCCCACCATAGGACACATTTGAAAGTCAGCTATAGTATCTAAACTTGAACATTTTTTTAATTGAGTATTCAGCCATAGAAATTTTGAGGATTTCCTGAAGAGGGAAACATTTGCACGAGGGATTGGAAAGCATGTGAAAGTGTGTGGGGTACACAGTAGGAAGAATGCAGCTTGCCAGAACAGCCCAAGACACTTGTGGGGACTCACCGGATGCCATATTGCACTGTCCCATCTGGGTGAAGTTGAAATACACGATTCTCCGCAGTTACATCATGCACAAAGGCATCTTTGCTATTCACAAAGTAGCAGTCAGGGACCCAGAGCTTCTCATGCATCCGATAGTCCAGAGTCAGGTTCAGGTTGGTCTCATAGTAAGCTAAGCGCGTGTCCTTCCAAGTCTGATGCAGAAACATTGTGATGGTATAGTCCTTGGGGGAAACAGGTAAATGACAGTTGTCAGATTGTTCAGCTCTCTGTCTTCTGTATACATATATTATATGGTACATATACATATATGTTACTTTATGAAACATATCATACAGATGGCTGCATAAACATGCTTAAGAAGGAACAGCAAAATTTAAGCTTTTATTATTAAGATCCAGATTAAGAAAGTTCCAATGTGTGCTTTTCAGAGCACATTTTCCACAACAAGCAGGAAACATTATTCAAGATTTTATGGTATTATTTCTCATGCTTCAGGGTAGAGTTTGATTGTTTCCACGTGCATTTTTAGAAAACACAATGCAATTAGTTGTACTTCTTTTTGGAACATTGTCCAATTAGAATCCAACTGTATATCTGTAACCCCCCTTTCCCACATAGTATTGTATTTGTGAGGCACCATTCAAAGTTACTGTGTGTAACTATAATTTGCTCTCCTGTATTCCTGGAGAATATTTCCATATATGAACATAATATACATCTATCTATCTATCTATCTATCTATCTATCTATCTATCTATCTATCTATCTATCCATCCATCTATCTATATATCACTATGTAAAAACAGTACCATACATGCTCCAAACAGGAAGAAGTTACAATGGCAAAGTGAAAGTGGCCATTTGCATCCCTGCAAAAGCTGAAACAGGTGACAGCATTGTTTCCACTACATCAACCTCAGCACCATTTGACTCTTGTTTTGGGCAATGTGTATCTTATGAAATAAATCTTAACTACCCTGTAGTACAAACACGATGTGTTATTAAATATTTTTAAAGCTTCATAGATTTTTTTTGAGTTGATAATCTACATGTAACTGAATTTTTGGATATGCTGTGATTTGAGCCTTCTATTGACTTTTTTCCCTATTCCAGAGGGCTGTCACTTTTAAACTTATCCTTACTCGCTTTCATGTGAGTTTTGTCATAGGTCAGAACAATTAGAGTTGGCTTATGACTGTGCTTCTTGTTCCTTATTTCCAGCACCATGACTGGAACCTATAGACTTACCATGTTTATTTCTGAGATCTGTTCAATACTGGAGACATAGATAGATATTGACACAGGCACAGGTGCTCCTACAATATAGGAAGATACAACCACATTAACATTTGGATAAAGGTTAAGAATATATGTACTTGAGACCCTGTTGTCTAGGCTAAAACTAGTTTGGAGGTTTGCTGGTTGTGTAATCTTGAATTACCTAATCTCTCTGAGCTTGAGCTTCCTCGTAGGTTAAATTGGGAAAATGGTATTATAGTTAAATGAAGGTCAAGTGCTTAGAGCAAGGCCTTGCTTATGCTGTGCTGAAAGGTATAAGGGCAACACAAGAGGAAGATATAGAATGAAGTACTCTTATAAATGTTTTCCAATAAAAAACCCTGAAACTCAACAAGCCCATGGAAAAGAGCTAAGATTCATGGTTCTGTGTGAGTGATTGTGAGCATGTCCATGTTTGCTAGCAACTTTGGGAATGTGTTTATATTCAGATGAAATGTGTCTATGTGTGTGTGTAATCATGTCTGTGTATGAGCCAGTGTGCATACATATTTGTGTGGTCCAGTGTGTTGTATGGGCATATTTGTGTGATCCATTGTACAGTATGGGCATGTCTGTGAGATCTGGTGAGTTGTATGGGCATGTTGATGTGATCCAGTGTGTTGTGTGAGAGACAACATATGAGAGAGTACAAGTGAAACATGAGAATATTTATCATGAAGCCATATATGTATGTAAGAGTGTACTTACATGTTCATTTTAATATGCTTTGTGGAATTAGGATACACGGGCATGTAGATGTGGTGTATGGAAGTGAATGTATAGTATGAGTATGGTAGTATATAATATGGGTGTCTATGAGCTTGCCTGTGTATATGAATGAGTTCGTATGCATGTTGAATGTGGCAGTGAGTGTATGTGAGCATATTCGTGAGAATGAATCTTAGGTTTTGTATGATCTTGGTCATATGTGGTATTGTAAGCATATGTACATAAGGATGTTAATGTGTAAATTTAGTAGTGTGTTTGTGTCTGCAAGCATATTTGAGTGCATCAGTAGGTACAATGTTCATCTGTATATGCATGTGTCCATATGTGAGAGTGAATCAGTGTGTTTGTGTAAGCAAACATAACTGTGAGTGAATTTGTGGTTGCATGAGTTTGATAATGTATGACAGAATTTATAGGTATATTTGCATGTGAGTATGTTTGTGTATTAATGTTACTGTGTATTAAAGCGTAAATGGATTTTTAAGTATACATATGTGAACACACATGTTTATATATATAAACACATATGTGAGTGCTGATAGTTTGTCAATGTGTCAGAATATTTGTGTGTATGTGTATGTTGATGTATTTGCTCTTATGTAAGAATGGACTTGTGTGATTGTGAGTATAAATGAGTATATGTAAGCATATTTATGTTGAGTGAATGTGTGACCAAGTATGTTCATATTTAGGTGTATTTGTGAACTTGTCTGCGTGTATGAATGTATCTGTTTTCACATGTGAATGTGAGTATGTTCATAAACATGAGTGTGTTCATGTAAATGTCTGATTGTGTATTTATGTGTGTAAATGAATTTTTGTGATTATTTCTGTATGTTTGTGCATGAGCCAATATTTTCCTCGTATATATGTGTGTGCATTTGGCCGTTTTGTATGCGTGTTAATATATGAGTTTGGGTCATGTTTATGTGCATTAATGTGTGAATTTAAGTAAATGTATGAACATGCTTATGTGTGTCTATGTGAGTGAATTCATGAGTGTGCTCATGTGAGTTAATACTTTGTAATGATGGTGTGTTTAATGTGTGTGACTGAATATGTAATTCTGTGTCGGTGTTCTGCCTCTTGTTTTTTCTTTTTGCCTGGGTATTTTCAGTGTCCATTAGCAAGACTCAAATATAATCATGGTTATGAAAATAGTAAGCTGTAAGATAGTATGGAGAAATCCATTTTATTATTCTCTCTCCAGCTCACAGCAAAGTATATTCCACCACACTGCTGCTAGGGAAATATGTGTACATGTGATGCTTGCAATTCAACCTGCTGGTTTCACTGCAGGCTGATTGCACAGAAGCTGAGCATAAGAGAGGAAGATGTATTATTTCAAACCCAGTGCCCCAAAGAGCAAAGTTCTTTGGGGAATAAGTATATGAATGGCAGTTGAAAAGCAAACGGGGTTGTGTTATGGTGTAGCCCAGACTCCAACACCTAGGGCTAGTTTGAAAAGCCCCAGGAAAATGCTATGTAGTAACAGAGGTTCCTAGAAACACTGGGTGGGGTTTGATTGGTGCCTTTCAGGCTGCCCTCCCTACACTTTCAGCAGATGGTAGCTATGTTAGTACGCAACAAGCCCCAGAGAGACCTACTTGTCAGCTCATTTCTTCAAAGCCCGATTGCCAGCCCCTTCCTCCAAAACAGGCTTCTTTAGACCATACTAGTGATGTCTTTACTTATGTGGAATGTTGTGGAGTGAAAGGGCCAGGGCAGAAGCCTGCCCAAGGGCTCTTGGCTGAAGAGGTAATAGGTTCTGAAATGCAGAGCATATTTTCCTTGCCAAGCCATGATATGGCACAGGGTCTCAACCAGGAAGAGGAAGGGGACATTACTCTTATTTCTCTAGCTAAGGTGAAAATGCTCCATGTCCTTTATGATGTTGGGTGTCTGTCTCATGTTCCTGTAAGGTAGGGAGTCAGGAACATTCTTATGTGTGAAGATTAAGCCCTAAAACTCTATTGCATATTAAATTCAGAGGGTACTCTATTGGAGGCTATACAGAGAGTCCTGGATTCCCTGAACCCTGAGTACTCTAGCCTAGCTGTCTCATCAATGGGTCTTCCACCATATTTCTCTGATGCAACAGTTCCAGCCTTACAGCCTGAAGTGTTCTTTCCATCCAAATGGCAGGCTGTCCTAAGCTCTCCTTACCCTCCTCTTCTACTGCCCCTATCTGTTTGGCAAAGGAATTATAGGGGCCCATACTTTTTCAGATGATCTAGCCTGGCATGATCATAATACTCGTTGTAACATGAATGTTGACAGCAAGAGGCCCCAGGCCTACTGTGGACCTATAGTGCTAGACAATACCCAGAGATGCACTCTTGCTTCTGTTCTTTTCTTTTAGTCTTGAATAGTATAGGGAGGGCAACCTAAGCTTGAAACAGTGAACATGTGCTTATTGTGTGGAGATGGCTACTGTTTGGCCTTTGTGGGCAAACATTAAAGTGAGAAAGAGGCATCCTTTTGGGCTTGGCACAATGATTCAGAGGCTAAGTACCATGTAAGGGGTATTAGCTGTGCTCCCCTCCCCCCATTTCTCTATGCTTCATGGAAAAGCTGCTGCCACTGGGGTCTCAGTAGCATAAAGGCATTATATACCTTCTGTCTTTTTCAATCCTGTTTCCTATGCAGACTCACCTTGGAGTCTTAGACTGAGCCTTCTGCCCTTATATAGTGGAGGGAAGTACCAGCTAGTAATCTCACCTCTTAAATTTAGGGCCAAGGGAAACTTTCTTGTTTTCCAAGGTGGCACAATATTTTCTGAAGACAGTTACAGATGAGCACAAATGTGAATCATTAGCAGTGACTACTCAGTAGATGTGTCCCATCCTACAGGAAGCTGTCCTGTTTCCGTGTCACTTCTTATCTCTGTTACTGGCCATCAGGCTGAATTTTATGAAGAACACATATAATACAGGATGCTAGATGAACTGAATTTGGTGAGAGCTGAAGGCTTTGAAAAACAGGGCATTATAGCAGGGTCCCAGGCCTAGGTGGGTAAGGTGGCAGAGGCAGAGAAGACCATAGCCTCAATTAAGTCCCAGAATTGCCTAAGGGCGGCAATATCTTTAGAAAGGAGTAGGGAGGAAAAGGTTTCTGGCAAAGAAAGTTAGGTACATTGGTGCATTCAGTGAAAGAGAGCAGAAGGCCCAAGTCTGAAGGAGCTCCCTTGCAGGGCTTGGCAGATTCCAGAAAGTAGGATCTGGGAGTGGTGGTGGGGATGTAGAGCCTGGTTAGCTTCCAGGGTGGTACTGGCTCTATTCCATCTAATGTAAAAGCCTCTGGTGTCTCGATTACGCTTACCTCCAAAATTTGGTCTCAGTCGGACATCATATGTTGACAGGACCCTGTCCAAAATCTTTTGAACAACAGCTTCATTTGCACAATTTTTGCTGAAACAGAGAAGCCATGAGTAAATGCTGGTTGACTTGTGGCCCACTTACCAGTGGCTAGCTTGCCAGGGCCATCACTGCTCTTGTACATATGCAAACATGTGCAGTCATACGTGTGTGCTTCCACCCTCCCTTTCTCTCCTCTCAGTCCACAGTGAGTCAGCCAGAAGCACAGCAGTGACGCAGACTCTTTTTCCCCTCCCCTCCCCCTTCACAGCTTTCATTCAGAGGGTGGGGCCCAAGGACTGGGTCCCTGTTACCAGGCAGAAATAATGGTCAGGGGAGGAGAGCCCACCAGAGGAGAGGCGGAAAGTTGGGCAGATGAGACCCCAGAACACTGCATTGTTTTAGTTCTTTGATACACTGCACCTTGAGGTACCCCTGGATGCTGATTGCTGGCAATCTTTTCAGTGGTACCTCATTGCCTCTGGAGGTCCATCTGCTCCCACTGGCTAGTGTGCCCCTGAGTTGAGCTTATGTTTTCCAGCTCAAAGACTCATTTCCTCTACCTGGTCCTGGTATTTCTCCCCTTACATTTCTGTCAACCTTGTGTGTGAGAGAGTTGGTATATGACACATGACGCAGAAAGAGAGAGGTGGGGGAGGGAGAGAGAGTGTCTTGCTCATGTAGCAGAGATTTATGACTCTCATTGAACTAAACCATGTCTGATTCCCGGGGTTTGGAGCTGTCTTCGAAAAGACCCAGGCTGGGAATAGGCATCTTACATCTTACTACACATGTGCTTTCAGCCTGGAGGTGTCTTAGGCAAGCACCTGTAAGTGAAGCCAGCTCAATTGCCTAGTAGGCCTTTCCAGAGCTCTCTGAGATACTCATTGAATTAATCTATGCTTTCATTCCTCAAAGGGCTTTTAAATGACGACAGGCCCCAGGCATCACTATCACTGGGGCTTCTTGGATCTTTGATGAATCGCCCCTGCAATCTGCCTCTCGGTCTCTCTGGGTGTCTCTTTCTCACTCTTTCCATTTCTCCCTGACTCCCCCTACCCTCTGTGTGTTCACTGACGCAGTCTGGAAGGTTGGGTTGTGAGCACTGCAGGGCTGCCTGCTGGAACCTTGCCCAGCCTAGCCCCTCCCCCTTTCTGAATACATGTTTATTTCTAGTTTGCCACTTAAAATTATTACTCATTTCCATCAATCATAAAATTTAATTTTGTAACATTTAAAAGTGTACGCATGAATTATTCCCAAACCAAACAAATACATTCCCACCTGTTTCTGTCCAAAATTTCTCATGTGCCAGCATTCCAGATCTGTAGCCACTTGCGAATATACATTTTTTGTGTGTTATCTACATTTCAAGGATGATGGTTTATCCCCTCTTCAGATACTTGCTGACTTAAAGAAACTTTAAGTCAAACAGAGAAACACTGAAATCTTCAAATGTTTACACAGGAGTAAGCAGAAAAGCTTACCCCACATAAACCAGAGGTTATATGCCATTTACAGCTACTGATTACACAGTTAATCATTTCAATTTGCTGTATTTGAAAGAGCCAGTCCCCCAACCCTCACAGAGGCAGAAAGAGAGAGAGAGAGAGAGAGAGAGAGAGAGAGAGAATGAAAGAGAGAGAGAGAGAGAGAGAGAGAGAGAGAGAGAGAGAGAGAGAGAGAGAGAGAGAGATTGTTTTAGCAAATGGACTAAAAAAATCTTTACTCAAACAGGTGTCTTTCCTGTCTGTTTTGTGAATTGCCCATGTACCAAGGGCGTCAGAGAACATGACTAGGAAAAGCTGCCTGGGACCTCAGTCCCTGAGGATGATCAGGTAGATTCTGGGGCACAGCAGTAACAGGTGGGTTGAAGCTAGAAGTATCATTTCATGGCTGTCCCCATGCTCCCTTCATCACCATAGACAAACCCGGGTCCCAGTCCCTTGTCTCCAGCTCGCTCTGTCCAAGAAGCCAAGACCTTCTTTTGCAAACCCTGTCCCTTCCATGCTCAGCTAGGCTGGGCTGCTTACCAGTTGAAGAGATCCAGGATGACTTCAGGCATGCTGGAGGAGAGCTCGAAGTGGAATTTTGGGGTGGGACTGGGGTCGTTACTCTCTGCCAGCCAAGTCCTAATGAGCAGCAGGAGCGCAGCGGCTCGCAGCATGCCTCGGATGCCCATGGCTGCGGTGCTCTTGGGGACCGCAGCGGACAGCTGGAAAAGGGGACAGGGACAGGGTGGGAGCGAGTCAGTACCGGGCAAAAGGGGCGGGATCCCTAGTCCTTCCGCAGAATTGGGACCCTAAGGAAAGACCTGAAGGAAGCAGGGAGTAAGGGGTCGTTCCGGAGCCCAGGGCCTGAAAGAACAGCAGCTCCGCAGCAGCTCTTCCCCACGCAGCGGTCCACAGGGCGTGCCACTGCAAGGTGCGCTTCGTCTGGCACCGCTCGGGGCTGAGACTGGGTGCTGAGTAGGGCGGGGCTCGCGTCTGGCTCCGCCCACTCCGACGGCAGCTCCTGCCGAGCCAATCCCGCAAGCGCCAAGAGCTGCACAAAAAGGCGCGCGCTTGGGCCTCCGCCCCCTAGGCTGCGCGGTGTCAGGCCTCCGCCCCTTCAGTCTCTGCAGCTTTACCCTGACCATCACTAGCCATCTGGGTGGGCTCCAGCCACGGGAGAGGGAGGGGATTGCTGGACCACAGGGGAAGCCAGGGACTTCTGACTCTGGGCCTCTTCTTTGCAGAAGGAAAACGATGTGTTTCTTTTAGAAGACTTTGTGTCCAAGAGTTTGAATTTTGAAAGAAGTGTGACTATTTGATTGTCATGGCTGGATGTGTGCTCTGAAACACTTGTACATCTTTGAAGAATCATGAGGTTGTTCTCAGACCATTGACACTCCAGTAACTCAACGCGTTTAACCCAATATTCTTCATCTTTGAGTGGGCTGCTGCAATCTCTTACCAAAGGGACTCAATATACAACTTTGGTCACAGAGGATGGAAATTGTCTTCTTGGAGCCAAATTTCCCAGAGGGTTCTTTTCCTCAACTTTAGGATCCCAAGAAAAACAAATTCAGTATTCACCAGCTGGAGTCTTTGTAAGGTATGATTCATTGCTGTAGACGGGAGTGCCGAGTGGAAGTGAGGATCCAGGCTGACACTATTGAAGGGGAAAATAAGGCAAAAGTCAGTGCTTCCGATATCACCAGAAGATGCTCATGCACTTGAGTTCAAATGCAATCACGTGGAAAAGTTTGAGATTTTTGTTAGAAGGGTTTTATTTCCCCTACCTGGAAACAGCTTCTGTTATGGAAAAGAAGAGTATCCCCTGTGTCCCAGCCTGGGACCATGACAGAACTTGTACCAAACAAGGCATCACAAGAGCCCATGTACCCAGTAATGAGAAAAAGGGCTCAATCATGTCCACTAGCATTACACCTCCAAGTCACACCTTAGAGAAGAGACAAAGTAAAATGGATCTCTAGTCCATCCTTCCTTTACTAGGCTCATACACCTAGAAACATACCCTTTCTGCTTTCCCTCAGTACTTGGTTAGACAACTTTATGTTGGGTGAACAAAGAAAACCTTCACTCTCCTGATTTTCTCAATGTCTTACACAGTTGGTAACTTAACTTTTCCTCTTCTTTTGAAAACACACTTTAGAAACAAACTATTCCATGTTCCACAGTCTTACGACTTCTCCCAAAGTGCAGAGTACTGTCGCATACATCTTCCTTTAAAAAACATCTCCCTTCTTCCTCAACTGTTGCAGAAAGTGGACATGAAAGAGAAAAAGGAGTGATAAGATTTACATGATATTGCTAATCACATATAAGAACTAAGGCAAGCCTGCTCTCACATTGTGAGTCTTGTCATATCACCCCGATCATCCAGACATCTTTATAGAGATTCCTTCTGTTTCTCACTAAAAGGTAATCTGTAACTTTTGCCTAAACAACTGGGTGGTAATGCAGGTAAACTGAGGTTCAGAAAAAGAAGAGAAATTGACTCAATGTCACATAGTAGTAGAGATTTGAGCTAGAAAATCTATTCACAGATTTGCCTGCTTCCCCTGAAAATTCAGATACCCGCCAGCAGATGGGAGTAGATTTGTTTGGGAGATATTTGCAGCACAAAGGACTCAACTTCTGCAGCCAATTAATTGGTGTGGCCTGTTATTTATTAGGAGGAGTTTTAGAATAGAAAGTCTGTTCTTATGTGTCTCTGTGACTGGATATTTCCAAAGAGTTGATGTCAATTATTTATTTCTGGGTCTTAAATCCCAAAGGACCCACTTCTGGTTTCCTTGGAGGTGATGCTTTGAAATTTCTGAGTCACAAGACCAAATAATGCCTCAAATGTAGCTAGATTTATACACATATAGCTGCAGTGTGTACTGAACAAGCTTTTGTTTCAATGTATTTGCATACCCACAAATGTTTGGGCATTTGTGGGCCTGATGAGATGGCACAGTTGGTAAGATGACTTGACTCCAAACTTGATGACCTACATTTGATCCCTGGAATTCACATGGCAGAATAAAAGAACTGACGCTAACAACTTGTCTTCTGGCTTTCACAGATAAACATAGCATGTCTCCATCATACACATATGCTAAAAGAAAGTTAATGTATAAAATAGTGTTTAAAAATCCAGGCTAGATGTGGGACTATGGCCCAAGGAGTCCAGTGCAGCCCTGGAAGTTCTCCTAGCTTCATTCTCACCCTGTATTTCCACACTACAGTGCAGGATATAGTTTGATAGTAAAACAGGAAATGATGAAGTAGGGCTGGAGAGATGGCTCAGTGATTAGAGCACTTACTGCTCTGGCAGAGAACCCAAATTTAGTTCCTAGCACCCATGTCAGGAAGCTTATAACTCTCTGTAACTTCACATCTATAGAGTGAAATAACTGTGGTTTACTATATTCTAAAAGAAGCTTGAGAATATCTGTAATGACCAAAAGTGTTATAGAAATACTGAAAAAATGAATTGAAGAGAAAGCTTATAACTCAAACCACTAACAATGAAACTTGAGAACTGAATGGTTGGGCTAAATGGAATGCCAAATACAACTGAAAAAAAATAATTAAATTGGAAGATATGTTACAAGTAATAACCCAAAGTTAATTCTGAAGAAACAAATTACATGGAAACTTTAAAAATTAGCATGAGACCCAGTAGGCAGATTGAGAAGATTGGTAATATATATATATATATATATTTGATCTTTGGAAAATATATATAATGAGGGGAGAGAAAAACAGAGAAGATCCAAATTCATAGCTTCGAACAGCTCAAGTAATTCCAGGCAGGAGGGACAGATGAAATGAAATCTCCTTATAGATACATCACTGTAGTGAGAATTTTGGTTTCTTAAAAAATCCCAGTTATGTCATCTGAACGTGTTTTTGTTTTGTTTTAATTCCAGGTGTGGGATAAAGGGCTGCTTAAGACTGTCCACAGAAGCTTCAGATAGTTTGTTTTCCCAGCTGAACATGTTTATGTTTGAAATTCTGAGGGCTCTTGAGAGGGTATAAAAATGCCAGAGCCCTGAGAGGCTGCAGTGACTACTGCCGCCACCTCTGCTGCCAACGCCGCTGCCGCAGCCGCCGCCGCCGCCGCCGCCGCCGCCGCCGCTGCTGGTTGTAGTGGTGGTGGTTCTTGTTGCTGCTTTTGCTGTTTGTTAGATCTCTGTTTGTTGACTGCTCTTTGCTGTTTGCTGGAGAATTCCTGATGACGAATATTGGACTTGCCCCAAGGAACTCAATGCCTATAATCAGCAGGAAGTAGTCTAAAGAGGTCCACATGTCCTTTTTTCTCTAGCCATCTTTCATTATCCTTCCCCTCCCAAACCCCTCAACATTTGCGCTGTTTTTTTTAAACGAGCAGCTCTATAGGTGGGGTGTCTTCCATCCATCTCTCACTGGGCTATCTATCTTTGCTGTGCTGTAATGAAGTTCCTGCCCACACAAACAGCTAAACAGCTAGCTTTGGGGAGATTAGCCCTCTTCTCATCACTAGAGACTGACTGAAAAAAAATGCCCTCCAATTAGCAACAGATAGAGGGTAAAATTCTCTTTCCATATGGGAAGTCACTGTGAATTTCCTTGTTTACCTGAAAATCCTCCATGCATTGCTTTGAGTTGAGCAATGCCCTCATATGCTTCCGCAGAAAGCCCTTTCTGCAAGAGTGGATAATGCAACAGTAGGTGATCAGAATGCTGTCCGAAGATGTAAACTAGCCTTCATCGGATCAAGTGGTGAGTAGTCAACAACTCCACTAAGTGTTACACTAAGTTCACTAAGGGCTCTGAATTTCTGATTTTGAGTGTCCACATTTTCTCTTCATTTTCTAGGCCTTGATTGTTTATGTCCTTCTTTAGCATGTTCTAAGTGTATCTCTTTTTCTTATAATGAAGTGCAGGAGTATAGAGGATGTTCTGAGTATGGACCATGACACCCCCTCCTCCTCCACGGTCACATCTCAGATATTTACATTTCAATTTCTAACAGTAGCAAAATTACAGTTATGAATTAGCAACATAAGAATTTTATGGTTGAAGCTCATTCCATAAGGAACTGTATTAAAGGACTGCAGCATTAGGATGGTGGAGAACCACCGTATTAGGGGACAGTATATATACTTAGCATATGCAGTACATACCTGAAGTGCATTTGAATACATACCTGAAGGTATACATTAGAGCTCCAGAGATAGTTCAGAGGAGTGTGTCTCAGCCTTTCATCTGAAATATGAGGATGGTAACCATAACCTACTCATCAATGCCTGTGACAACCCAGACAGAAGAAAGCCTTGTCCGAACTCCAGCTCTGGCGCACCATTGTTTTATGCTTTCATCTGTAAGGACTACAGCTAATACCACATCTAGCCACGAGGGGGCATCAACGCTCTTAGTCTGGTGGCAGAATGCGCCTTTCTGTTTATCTAATTGTTTTCTGAATCCAAAGCCAGGCTGATAGGAAAAGAAGACCCTCCAAAGCTCAATGAAACAAATGGAGATAAACATCTTTTTTAGGGAGTGACCGTTAACCAGCCCATGGACAGGCTTCTATTTCTTTCTTTTGTGTTTGTGTACTGTTAAGGTTGGGTCTGTTTTATTTTATTTTCAATTTTGTTTTTACTGAAATTAGTTTTCTTCCCCGTACTCTATATCCCGATCATGGTTTTCCTCCCTTCACTCCACCCAGATCTTCCTCAGCTCCCCAGCCACACAAATTCATAACCCCCCTTTTTCATGAGAAACAAACAGGCAACTAAAACCAAATGAGCATAGGACAAAATAAACATGAGAAAAAAAGAGCCAAAGAAAAAAGCATAAGACACACACACACAGATGCACACACACACACACACACACACACACACACACACACACACACACACACACACTTGCACACATAGAAATCATATAAAAATATAAAACAGAAAACAAAATTATATAAGCAAAATGCCTGTAGATTTAAAAAAAAACCAAAAAAAACCCAAAACACCCCCCCCCAAGAACAACACAAAAATCCCTCCAGACAACAACAAAAATCTCCAAAACAACCACTGAGTTCATTCCCATTGGCTATGTACAGCTGGACATGAGGCCTGCTCTTAAGTGTGCTTTGTATACTCAGCGAGAGTCTGTTGGTGAAAGCAGAGCTCTTTTTGAGCTGCTATCAACTGGAGATAGCTTCTGGGTTAGGGATGGGGCATGTGTCCATGTCCTTTCTCAGCACTGGGATCCTATCTGGCATAGACTTGTGAAGGCCCTTTGCATGCTGCCACTGTCTCTGTGAATGTATTTTAATTGAAAACCAATAATTGCATGCTCATATCAGAGAAATTAATTTATAAATCACTTCAAATATATTTTCTTGGTGTCATGTATATTTAAAATTCCCTCTTCTAGCTGCTTTTAAATATGCACTCAGTTAATAGTCCTGCTATTGTGCTATAGAGACCAGAACTCAGTTCTCCTATAAAATATATGAGAAATAGAGAGACCTGACTTAGTGCAAGAGTGAAGAGATGGAGATTAGGGCACGGAGTGAGACCCACACTTTTGATTAGTCCATATTCTTAAACATGTCAATTTCGGCCCTACTAGTTCATTCAATATTTGCATTAAGGAACATGCTTTCTAAAGCAATTCAATAACCTGGGAGCCATTTCCAATTGTCATTTGGAAGGTTACTGTATTATAAATGTGTGCCTCTCTTTCTATTGGCCTCAAAAGAGGAGACTATTGTCCACGGTTGTGAAGTATTACTTGAACTACAGCTCTAAGTCTGGGAAAATGTGCTGATAACTAGTAAAGCTGAGAGGTCATCTTAGCCAAATAGGTGCTGGGAGTCAAACCCAGGTCCTCTGGAAGTTCTCTTAATCATTGACAATCATTGAGCCATCTCTCTGCCCCCTTTTAACTTTTGAGGAAATCCCTTTCTGTATTCTATAGTAGCTGTACTGAGTTACATTCTCACAATGTGTAAGGGTTTCTCTTTCTCCACAGTCTTACCAGGATTTGTTAACCCTCTCAGGCTGGCTCTGATTGACTTGTTGTGTCTATGTAAATGAGATAAAGAATAAAAAACCAATCAGGAGAGAGTCTATTATTTGAAGAAGGTAAAACTGAGATATCACTACTCTCACTGTTAGGTGCCAGCTACTCAGGCAGTGGGAGGAGTGGGAGGGTGTTAAGCTAGAGTCCAGTCCAGAGTTGGCTTATTTTTTTTACTGGATATTTTCTTTATTTTCATTTCAAATGTTATCCTCTTTCCAGGTTTCCCCTCCTCAAACCCCCTATCCCATTCCCCCTCCTCCTGCTTCTATGAGGGTGCTCTCCCACCCACCTACTCCCACCTCACTTCCCTGGCATTCCCCTATACTGGGGCATCAAGTCTTCCCAGGACCAAGGGCCTCTCCTCCCATTGGTGCCCATCAAAGTCATCCTCATCTACTTATGCAGCTGGAGCCATGGGTATGTCCATGTGTACTCTTTGGATGGTGGTTTAGTCCCTGGGAGCTCTGGTTTATTGGTATTGCTGTTCTTATGGGGTTGCAAGCCCCTTCAGCTCCTTCAATCCTTTCTCTAACTCCTCCAATGGGGACCCCATTCTCAGTTCAATGGTTAGCTACTAGCATCCACTTCTGTATTTGTCATGCTCTGGCAGAGCCTCTGAGGAGACAGCTATATCAGGCTCCTGTCAGCATGCACTTCTTGGCTTCATCAATATTGTCTAGTTTTGGAGGATATATATATATATATACATACATATATATACATATATATATACATACATACATATACATATACATACACACACACGCACACACACACACACACACACACACACATATATGTGTGTGTGTGTATATATATATGAACTCCAGGTGGGGCAGACTGAATGGTCATTCCTTCAGTCTCTGCTCCAAAATTTGTCCCCATATCTCCTCCTAGAAATATTTTTATTCCCACTTTTAAGAAGGACTGAAGCATCTGCACATTGGTCATCCTTCTTGAGTTTCCTGTGGTCTGTGGATTGCATCTTGGGTAACCTGAGTTTTGGGCTAATTTCCACTTATCAACGAATGCATACCATGTGTGTTTTTCTGTGATTGGATTACCTCACTCAGGATGATATTTTCTAGTTCCATCCATTTGCCTAAGACTTTCATGAAGTCATTGTTTTTGATAGCTGAGTAGTACTCCATTGTGTAGATGTACCACATTTTCTGTATCCATTTCTCTGTTGAAGGACATCTGGGTTCTTTCCAGCTTTGGGCTATTATAAATAAGTTATGAATATAGTAGAGCATGTGAATTTGGCTTATAATGGGTGATCTGGATAACTGTTAAAGAGTTGACCCAGAAATGAAGAGAAGAAAAATTTCAAAAAGTAGTAAAGTACCTACAAAAGTTATTGACAAGTAATTTTCAAAGAATAGATAAAAGAGAAACAATATTCAAAAGCCTAATGAACTTCCTATCATGGGAGATGTCTAAGGATATTATCACTGTCAGGGACGATTACAGAGGATTGCTGAAAATTTATTTATTTTTAATGTTAAGTAACCAGGACTGTAGTCCTTTTTTCTTAATCATTTTATTCATTTACATTTCAAATGATATACCCCTTACCAGTTAATCCTCCTCAAACCCCATATCCCAAGCCTATTCGCCTTTTCCCTTTGCCTCTATGAAGGTGCTCCTCCACCACTCACTAACTCCCACCTGGTCACCGCTCTAGCATTTCCCCTATGCTGTGGCATCGAGCCTCCACAGGACCATGGGCCTCCCCTCCCACTGATGACTGACAAGGCCCATTCTCTGGTACATATGCAGTTGGATCCGTGGATCCCTCCCTGTGTACTCTTTGGTTGGTGGTTTAGTCCCTTGGGAGCTCTGGGTGGTCTGGTTGGTTGACATTGTTGTTCTTCCTATGGGGTTGCAAAGACTTCAGCTCCTTCAGTCCTTCTTCTAGCTCTTCTATTGGGGTCCCTGGGCTCAGGCTGATGGTTTGGCTGTAAGTATCTGCCATCTGTATTGGTTAGGTGCTGGTAGAACCTCTTGGGGGACAGCCATATCAGACTCCTGTCAGCAAGTGCTTCTTGGCATCAGCAATATTGTCTGGGTTTGGTGTCTGCAGATCTGATGGATCCCTAGGTGAGGCGGTCTCTGTTCCATTTTTTTGTCTCTGTCTTTCCTTTGGACAGGAACATTTCTGGGTTAAAAATTTTGAGATTAGTGGGTGGCCCTATCCCTCAACTGGGGTCTGTGCCTTTCTACTGAAGGTGGTCTCTACAGGTTCTCCCTCCCCTTTGTTGGGTATTTCGGCTAATGTCATTCCTGTTGGGTTCTGGGAAACTCTTGCTTTCCTGGCATCTGGGACTTTCTAGTGGCTATCTCCAGCTCCCCATCCTCCACTGCTACACATTTTTATTCAATTTCTTGACCCTCTGTACCTATCTCCTGTCCCTTCCAATGCCTGTGCAGTCATGAATCTAATGCTTCTAAGAATCCCAAGCAATAGAAATATAGACTCAAAGGTTGTGACTGAAACCATTTTGCTGAAAATGGATCATTAACACTCAGATGGCATCATTTCAGAATAATACCTGAGGGTGAGAAGGTCATTTGAGGGTTTGCATATGTAAAATGCTGTATGGGTTCAGCAGACATGTGAATGCATGCTGTGGTACATGCTACAGCCACATCTCGAAGGCACCACATCTTAACTCCTTTGCTTTCCAGCACTTAGATAAACTCCTGAAGTGACTGCTTGTTGCTTCTCACACTGCTGTTGTCATGCCAACTCAGGCATTTGTCTTCATATTTGACTTCTACAATACCCTTGTAATTTGTTTTCATTTTGGGGGATCTCTTCCTCTTAAATCCCTTCTTTACTCAATCCATTTCCTGATTACAGCCCCTCCTTCTATGTCACTCCTTTCTCTGTTCTCATGCTTACCTCACCTCAAATCCAAAGGCTGTACTGGCCTTTCCTTGAGTTAAGCCCCTTGGATGGATGGCTTCCTTCCTTCACCTGCCTGAATCAAATCTATTTTAGACTAGATCAGACAAGATGGCCATTTCCTCCAAGCCAGCTGCAGGGGTTTTGGCTATAAGGTGTCATGCCCTGCTCATTGATGTCTTTTCGCAGTGTTCTCTGTGCATGTTTCATTTCCTTTAAATTCTATGATGTGTCACTCACCAGTGGCTACACTCCCTGCATATGTATTCTCAATTAAGAACAAACTCTTTGTCCACCATAATTTTTTTTTCAGAATCCTTACTTCATTTACTAAATAAACAAGTAAAGCCAATCAAGGCTTGTGTAGGTTGTAGTAAAAAGTAATTTTAACACCTGACATCCTAAAATGAAAATTAGCTAAGTCATTTCAGGCACTAATTGATAATGTAGAAATCTGAGTGGAAAAAATTCAGGTTACAAATGATTGATTCCTATGGACACTGCCCCCATGTTCTTTATTAATCAAAGAGCAACTTCATTTGCCCCACAAGCTTCCCTTTCTGTCTTTTAGAAATGTCAAGCCCAAGGGAAAGGTTACTTAAAGTATTTATTCAATTCATTTCTTAGCTTCTGAGTTTGACTAGTTTAAGCCTTTGGTTTGTTCTTGGGGATTATGGGATTTTAAAGAATTGAGCCATTCTCTAGTTCATTCCTTAGAATGTGGGCATGTTACATACATTTAATCCCTTTAATTTACAGAGTGGGCTAGCATGGAAGCCAAAGGTGAACCAGACATTTACACCTTGAATTTCTAGAAAGTGCAATAACAGGAACTCACCTCAGTTCTGGGAGTTTCCATCTCCCTGAGGTTGTTTTAGGGAAATTGCTCAATACAGTGATATTGGCCTCATCTCTAAAGTGATATAACAGTAGACTTTCAGCAATATATATATATATATATGTATATATATATATATAATCTTAAGTAATTGATGAATATACAGCCAATGTTCAAATGGTAGAAAATAACTTATTTTTTAAATTTCTAATGAAGTTAAATAGTCAATTTCCTGTGAGAATGAAAGGAAGGTAAATATGAGCTACTGGAATAGATCTGTCTCATCTATAGTCCCAGGATGATTTATTTGTTTCTGGTTGGTTGTAGGAATAGACATATAAGAAGACTGCAGAAGGTGTAGAGAAGCACAGGCAGGCAATCAGGCAGAACTTGGGGAACTACACAAAAGATATGGAGGAAGGATTGTAGGAACCAGAGGGATTGAGAAAACCAGGAGAAACTGGCTTGCAGAATCAGCTAAGTGGGGCTCACAGAGACTGAACTGACAGTGACCCAGGCCCTCTGCATGTATGTTATGGTTGTTTAGCCGGGCATTCTTGTGGACTCCTAACAGTGAGAGTAGGGGTGTCACTGACTCTTTTGCCTGTTTGTGAAACAGTTTTACTCCTATTGGGTTGCTTAGTTCAGCCATGACATGACAGCTTGTGCCTAGTCTTACTGCAGATTGTTTGGGTATGCTCAATTGTAAACTCTGAGATGCCTACTCTTTTCTGAGGGGAAACAGAGGAAGAGTAGATCTCATGGGGATAGGAAGTGGATTTTAGCCAAAAAAAAAAGTACAGAAAACCCAAGATACAGTCCACAGAACTCAAAAGGTCAACAAGCTGAAGGGCCCAAGTTGAGGATACCTTAGTCCCACTTGAGAGGGAGAAGAAAGCAACCACAAGGGGAGAGGGAGGGAGAGACAGAGGAAGGAAAGGGGGAGGGGTTGGGGGAAGAGGGGAATATGATCAGGTATTGGGTGGGGGGAAGGACTGAAGCCCTGAGGGCCAGCAGAAAGAATGGAAACAGGCGACCTCAGGAGGAAGGAGGTTGAGAGGACCCTCTAGAATGTACCAGAGACCCGGGAAGTAAGAGACTTTCAGGACTCAAAGCGGGGGGGGGGGGGGCTGGGTAAAATGCTCTACAGTGAGGAAAGGGAACTTGTAGAGCCCACCTTCATCAGAAAGACAGGACATCAAGTGAGGGATGGGGTTGCTATCCCAGTCAAAGCTCTGACCCATCATTCTTCCTGTCTGAAAGAAATGCAGGGATAGAAATGGAGAAGAGCCTGAGGAAAAGGAGGTTAAGTGACAGGCCCAAAGTGGGAGCTCAAAGGGAGGCCCCAAGACCTGACACCATTAGTGAGGCTATGGGGCGCTCACAAAAAGAGACCTATTATGACTACTCTCCAAAAGACCCAACAAGCAGCTGAAAGAGTCAGATGCAGATATGTGCACCCAACCAATGAACAGAAGCTGCTGACCCCTCTGGTTGAATTAGGGGAAAGCTAGAAGCAGCTGAGGAGGAAGGTGACAACTCTGTAGGAGCACCAGCAGTCTCAATTAACCTGGACCCCTGAGATCTCTCAGACACTGGACCACCAACCTGGCAGGGTGCACCAGCTGAGATGAGGCCACCAACGCATGTACAGCAGAGACGCCGGGATCTGGGTTTAATCAGAGAACATGTACCTAACCCTCAAGAGACTGGAGGCCCCAGGGAGAGGGGAGGTCTGGTGGGGTGGGTGGGGTGAGGACATTCTTGTGGAGATAGCAGGGGTGGGGGGAGTGTGTGGGGGGTAAGGAGGAGGTATGAGATGTAGAACCCTTCGGGGACTGGGAGGGGAATAAAATCTAGAGTGTAAAAATAAAACAAGTGAACAAGGACAAAAACAAAAAGCCAAACCTGGACAGGCTAGAGTCCAGGAAGAGTTGATCATCTCCTGTAACACAAAGGTATGGCGATTTAGAAAACAGTTGAGCAGTCCTTATAGGTTTCCATTGACATCTGAAGTTATTTTATGTATGTGTGTAATGTATATTGAACATATTCCTCATTCATTACTCTTTTGTCCCCCTCCCACTCCTATTAATATCTTCCCAGATAACCCTGATTCCACTTTTGCATCTTACTGTTTTGTGATCTAATGAGTTTCATTTTGGTTATTTGCATTAATGAAGATTTGTTTACAGGAGAATATCACCTTACTAGTGGCTACATGAATGATGAAAATGTATCTTCCTCCCCCAAAAACCATTAACTGGGCATAAATCCTGAGTCAGGGACCTATGTGCCCATCCTCACAGTGTACCGACAAGCTCAATCATGTGATGATCTTCTGCATATAACCAGAGCTGCTATGAGTTCAAGAACACACTAGCCATGTGTATTGGTCCAGGAGTCAGTCCTTCATCTCTCTCTCCCCTTCCTTTGGCTCTAATATTCTCTCTGTCCCCATTTCCACTATGCTCCTTGACCCTTGGAGGGAGTTATATGGATAGACCATTATGGCTAGCCATCCAACAGTCATTTATTTATTCTTAGTACTTTCACCAGTTTGAGCCATTGCTGTTACCACTGACCACTGAACAAAGCTTTTCTGACCGAAGCTGTCAGCAGCATTGATCTATGGGCCCAAGCATAGTTATTTAGAAGGTGCTTTGACATTTACATCATACTTATTTAGCAAAATAACAGCACCAACTTTTCCACCAGGGGTTCATTCTCCCTTACACGGGCTTTTGCTGAAGTTTAACAAATCAGACATAAAATTACTCCTTGAAGCAGGCATCAGATCTAACCAGAAAGCAGTTGGTTATCCCTACAATGCACTTGCCACTTTTATAGCACTAGGTCCATCTTGTGAGACCAGTTGGTGCTGTTGCATACAAGGTCCACAGCTGAATAAGACTGCTGTTGACGATTCTCTCCCAACAGCCTGCAGAGCACCTTCTGGCACGATTAGGGCTAACCAGCAGGGAGGAGGCGTCTAGCCCAGCTCCAGTTTGATCTCTCTGTGTCTTGCAGCCAAGGTACTTGTTTGGTTTCTTTTTCTTTATCACTGAACATTATAAATGCTTCAGAATTGTGTTCAGAGCTCCCAAACCATGTTGAATTAATTGAATCTCTGTTTTCTTTCTAGCCATGATCTCAGGGCAGTTTCTATAGCAGCGGCTTTCTACCCTGCTGTTGTAGCTGTTTCAGATGTTGATGTAGATGTGATGCTGATTCCCACAGGGAGAACAGTGAAAAAAAAACCCAGGATTACAAAAAACATTCTGGCTTGGTATAATGATATATAATGTTGTTTTTGAAGACCACCCCCTCCTGAATACAAAGGAGAAATTCAGTTCAATATAGTGTTTCTTGGCTTAAGTAAGGTTAAGACACATCCACCACTTAGTATTACATTACAGATTGTGAGTATCTGAAGAGATTCACAATACTTTTTTAAAAGATGTATCTGGCATGAATAAGAATTCATAAGTGCATAGAAAGGAATTAGTCCACTAAATGGAGTCAACATGATATGGCACTATTTCTTCCATTCTTTTTCTTTCTTCTTTAAGAATGGTAGCTTAAGGCTAGAGAGGTGGCTCTGTGGGAGAGATTGCTTGTTGTGTAAGCTTGAGACTCTGGATTCACATCTCCAGCATCCACACAAAACAAAACTAGGCATAGTAATGCTCTCTAATTCTGCTACTGTGTGGGCTGAAGACAGGAAAGTATTCGATACTTGATGGCTGTCAACCTAGCTCCAGGTTCAATGAGAGTTACTGTCTCAAGGGAATGCATGACTCCACATGTACTAACCAGATGTGGCCCAGACTTCAGGGCAGGAACTCTGCACATCACTGACTTCAGGAGCTAAGCCAGGCTGTGAGCAATCCAGCCCAACTCAATACCACAAATACTTTGAGCTCATTTCTCCAATGATACCCAAGTAGAGTGGCATGCTGGATGGTGCTAGGTACCCACAAGTCACTGATGACAGAATGTCTAGAGTCCTTGCTCCTTAAGAGAGTCTCATATGCAACCACTCTGTGACTTGTACCCCATGTACACCTGTGGCCAGGAAGGGACATGGAGAGAACAAGGTGTGGGTGGCTTCTGGGTATAGTGTTTTCTTGCAAGAGCCCTCTTTCTGTTGAACACTATATGGCAATACTTATTTTTAGTAATTTGACAAGTTTTGAGTCTCTGCTGTTATGTTCTTTTTGTCCCTCTTTTCATATGTGGGTGTATACAATACAATCTCTCTCTCTGTTACATACACGTACACACATACACACACACTTATTTTATGCATATAAATAAACTTAAACAGAACAGCTAAATTAACATACATAATTTGTTTGCCACACAGATCACTACTTAATTGTATAAGCTAGTATATTTTAGTATATGTGCAGTTACATAAGTACCACCTCTACTTAGGTTCAAAAACATTTTCATTACGTGAGAACACATATGCACTAAACAACTATTCTTCATGAATTTCCATGGATTCATTTTTCACAACAAATCACAGGTGGCAAAGTACCCAAGTGCTCAAAGGATGAATGGACGAATAAGATGCCACATATATGAACAATAATATAGTATTCCTTATTTTGTATACAGCTCATGAAACATGTATTTTTAATTCTCTGGCTGTATATTTCTGGGTAACGTAGGACTTTCACATGCAACTTACTTAAGTACCGAACTACTTTCCATAGAGAAAGCAGCATTTTAAATTCACACAAGTAATAAAAATAATACATACATATATGTATATATTTTAAGGTCAACTTTTTCTAGAGCTTCATCAATACTTGTCATTTGAAATTTTAAGAATTATAGCCATTGGGTTGGATAATCTGGATTGTCAGTTTGTCCGTTTCTTGAACCACAAAGGACATTATAGACATATGCTTCTGTTTGGGAGTCTGAGGACATTTTCAGAAAGGATTAGCAAGGGAGGGAAGGCTTGCTCTGGATGTGGGTAGTTGATAAGATGGGAACCTAGATGGAATAAAAGGAGAGAAAAGCCCAAAATCAGCTATTTTAGGCATCAATTTTCTCTGCTTTGTAACAGCTATGAGATGAATCAATTTCTTCCACCATGACTTTCTACCATTATGTTTTTGCCTTACCACAGTCCCCGAAGCAATGAGTCTAGCCTGTCATGGACCAAATATTCTGCACTGTGAGCCAAAATAAGTATTTCTCTTTTAAGCTTGTCTTTCAGGTATTTGTCAGCATCTCTGAGGAATAATCAATATGCACCACCCACATTTGGTGGTTGATGATTTCAAGATAAACATAAGCCATCAGCACAATCAATGCCAAGCTCTATAACTCACTCATCAAATGTAGCAAACTTTATACTTAAGCTATACAAAAGGAAAACAAAACATTTACAGCAACAACAAAAGAATCAAATACTTAGAAGTGAACTGAACTATGTAGTACACTGCTAACCACTTATCCTACTTTTTTTTTTTTCATTTTTTTTCATTTTTTTTTTTATTAACTTGAGTATTTCTTATATACATTTCGAGTGTTATTCCCTTTCCCGGTTTCCGGGCAAACATCCCCCTCCCCCCTCCCCTTCCTTATGGGTGTTCCCCTCCCAACCCTCCCCCCATTGCCGCCCTCCCCCCATAGACTAGTTCACTGTGGGTTCAGTCTTAGCAGGACCCAGGGCTTCCCCTTCCACTGGTGCTCTTACTAGGATATTCATTGCTACCTATGGGGTCAGAGTCCAGGGTCAGTCCCACTTATCCTACTTTTAAAGAAATGAAAGTCGGCATATCTTCCTGGTTGCTGCCGCCGCAGAGAGCCCGTGGGCAGCACCCCAAGAGCAAACTTGAGCCTCGGGACCACAGGTAAGACCAACTTGTCTGCTGCAAGAAAGCTGCCTGGTGAAATCGGGACACACAGAGGCAGAATTCCTCTAGGACCGGGCACGTACTGTGTTTACCGGAAGTCCCACACACGCGGATCCCGGCCCGCAGCAGCTCTCTGCTCCCAGACCCCGTGGGAAAGAGACCTCACCGCCTGGTCAGGTGGGCACTCCTGAGGCTGCAGAGCGGAAGAGACCACCAACACTGCCCACCCCTGCCCACATCCCTGGCCCAAGAGGAAACTGTATAAGGCCTCTGGGCTCCCGTGGGGGAGGGCCCAGGAGCGGCAGGACCCCTGCCTGAGACACCGCCGGAACCTGAAGGAAACAGACCGGATAAACAGTTCTCTGCACCCAAATCCTGTGGGAGGGAGAGCTAAACCTTCAGAGAGGCAGACAAGCCTGGGAAACCAGAAGAGACTGCTCTCTGCACACACATCTCGGACACCAGAGGAAAACACCAAAGGCCATCTGGAACCCTGGTGCACTGAAGCTCCCGGAAGGGGCGGTGCATATCTTCCTGGTTGCTGCCGCTGCAGAGAGCCCGTGGGCAGCACCCCACGAGCGAACTTGAGCCTCAGGACCACAGGTAAGACCAAATTTTCTGCTGCAAGAAAGCTGCCTGGTGAACTCAAGACACAGGCCCACAGGAACAGCTGAAGACCTGTAGAGAGGAAAAACTACACGCCCGAAAGCAGAACACTCTGTCCCCATAACTGACTGAAAGAGAGGAAAACAGGTCTACAGCACTCCTGACACACAGGCTTATAGGACAGTCTAGCCACTGTCAGAAATAGCAGAACAAAGTAACACTAGAGATATTCTGATGGCGAGAGGCAAGAGCAGGAACCCAAGCAACAGAAACCAAGACTACATGGCATCATCAGAGCACAATTCTTCACCAAAACAAACATGGAATATCCAAACACACCAGAAAAGCAAGATCTAGTTTCAAAATCATATTTGATCATGATGCTGGAGGACTTCAAGAAAGACGTGAAGAACTCCCTTAGGGAAACACAGGAAAACATTAATAAACAAGTAGAAGCCTACAGAGAGGAATCGCAAAAATCCCTGAAAGAATCGCAAAAATCCCTGAAAGAATTCCAGGAAAACACAATCAAACAGTTGAAGGAATTAAAAATGGAAATAGAAGCAATCAAGAAAGAACACATGGAAACAACCCTGGATATAGAAAACCAAAAGAAGAGACAAGGAGCTGTAGATACAAGTTTCACCAACAGAATACAAGAGATGGAAGAGAGAATCTCGGGAGCAGAAGATTCCATAGAAATCATTGACTCAACTGTCAAAGATAATGTAAAGCGGAAAAAGCTACTGGTCCAAAACATACAGGAAATCCAGGACTCAATGAGAAGATCAAACCGAAGGATAATAGGTATAGAAGAGAGTGAAGACTCCCAGCTCAAAGGACCAGTAAATGTCTTCAACAATTTCATAGAAGAAAACTTCCCTAACCTAAAAAAAAGAGATACCCATAGGCATACAAGAAGCCTACAGAACTCCAAATACATTGGACCAGAAAAGAAACACCTCCCGTCACATAATAGTCAAAACACCAAACGCACAAAATAAAGAAAGAATATTAAAAGCAGTAAGGGACAAAGGTCAAGTAACATATAAAGGCAGACCTATCAGAATCACACCAGACTTCTCGCCAGAAACTATGAAAGCCAGAAGATCCTGGACTGATGTCATACAGACCCTAAGAGAACACAAATGCCAGCCCAGGTTACTGTATCCTGCAAAACTCTCAATTAACATAGATGGAGAAACCAAGATATTCCGTGACAAAACCAAATTTACACAATAACTTTTTACAAATCCAGCACTACAAAGGATAATAAATGGTAAAGCCCAACATAAGGAGGCAAGCTATACCCTAGAAGAAGCAAGAAACTAATCATCTTGGCAACAAAACAAAGAGAATGAAAGCACACAAACATAACCTCACATCCAAATATGAATATAACGGGAAGCAATAATCACTATTCCTTAATATCTCTCAACATCAATGGCCTCAACTCCCCAATAAAAAGACATAGATTAACAAACTGGATACGCAACGAGGACCCTGCATTCTGCTGCCTACAGGAAACACACCTCAGAGACAAAGACAGACATTACCTCAGAGTGAAAGGCTGGAAAACAATTTTCCAAGCAAATGGTCAGAAGAAGCAAGCTGGAGTAGCCATTCTAATATCAAATAAAATCAATTTTCAACTAAAAGTCATCAAAAAAGATAAGGAAGGACACTTCATATTCATCAAAGGAAAAATCCACCAAGATGAACTCTCAATCCTAAATATCTATGCCCCAAATACAAGGGCACCTACATACGTAAAAGAAACCTTACTAAAGCTCAAAACACACATTGCACCTCACACAATAATAGTGGGAGATTTCAACACCCCACTCTCATCAATGGACAGATCATGGAAACAGAAATTGAACAGAGATGTAGACAGACTAAGAGAAGTCATGAGCCAAATGGACTTAACGGATATTTATAGAACATTCTATCCTAAAGCAAAAGGATATACCTTCTTCTCAGCTCCTCATGGTACTTTCTCCAAAATTGACCATATAATTGGTCAAAAAACGGGCCTCAACAGGTACAGAAAGATAGAAATAATCCCATGCGTGCTATCGGACCACCACGGCCTAAAACTGGTCTTCAATAACAATCAAGGAAGAATGCCCACATATACTTGGAAATTGAATAATGCTCTACTCAATGATAACCTGGTCAAGGAAGAAATAAAGAAAGAAATTAAAAACTTTTTAGAATTTAATGAAAATGAAGGTACAACATACCCAAACTTATGGGCCACAATGAAAGCTGTGCTAAGAGGAAAACTCATAGCGCTGAGTGCCTGCAGAAAGAAACAGGAAAGAGCATATGTCAGCAGCTTGACAGCACACCTAAAAGCTCTAGAACAAAAAGAAGCAAATACACCCAGGAGGAGTAGAAGGCAGGAAATAATCAAACTCAGAGCTGAAATCAACCAAGTAGAAACAAAAAGGACCATAGAAAGAATCAACAGAACCAAAAGTTGGTTCTTTGAGAAAATCAACAAGATAGATAAACCCTTAGCCAGACTAACGAGAGGACACAGAGAGTGCGTCCAAATTAACAGAACCAGAAATGAAAAGGGAGACATAACAACAGATTCAGAGGAAATTCAAAAAATCATCAGATCTTACTCTAAAAACCTATATTCAATAAAACTTGAAAATCTTCAGGAAATGGACAATTTCCTAGACAGATACCAGGTACCGAAGTTAAATCAGGAACAGAAAAACCAGTTAAACAACCCCATAACTCCTAAGGAAATAGAAGCAGTCATTAAAGGTCTCCCAACCAAAAAGAGCCCAGGTCCAGACGGGTTTAGTGCAGAATTCTATCAAACCTTCATAGAAGACCTCATACCAATATTATCCAAACTATTCCACAAAATTGAAACAGATGGATCACTACCGAATACCTTCTACGAAGCCACAATTACTCTTATACCTAAACCACACAAAGACACAACAAAGAAAGAGAACTTCAGACCAATTTCCCTTATGAATATCGACGCAAAAATACTCAACAAAATTCTGGCAAACCGAATCCAAGAGCACATCAAAACAATCATCCACCATGACCAAGTAGGCTTCATCCCAGGCATGCAGGGATGGTTTAAATACGGAAAACCATCAACGTGATCCATTATGTAAACAAACTTAAAGAACAAAACCACATGATCATTTCATTAGACACTGAGAAAGCATTTGACAAAATTCAACACCCCTTCATGATAAAAGTCCTGGAAAGAATAGGAATTCAAGGCCCATACCTGAACATAGTAAAAGCCATATACAGCAAACCAGTTGCTAACATTAAACTAAATGGAGAGAAACTTGAAGCAATCCCACTAAAATCAGGGACTAGACAAGGCTGCCCACTCTCTCCCTACTTATTCAATATAGTTCTTGAAGTTCTAGCCAGAGCAATCAGACAACAAAAGGAGGTCAAGGGGATACAGATCAGAAAAGAAGTCAAAATATCACTGTTTGCAGATGATATGATAGTATATTTAAGTGATCCCAAAAGTTCCACCAGAGAACTACTAAAGCTGATAAACAACTTCAGCAAAGTGGCTGGGTATAAAATTAACTCAAATAAATCAGTTGCCTTCCTCTATACAAAAGAGAAACAAGCCGAGAAAGAAATTAGGGAAACGACACCCTTCATAATAGACCCAAACAATATAAAGTACCTCGGTGTGACTTTAACCAAGCAAGTAAAAGATCTGTACAATAAGAACTTCAAGACACTGAGGAAAGAAATTGAAGAAGACCTCAGAAGATGGAAAGATCTCCCATGCTATTGGATTGGCAGGATTAATATAGTAAAAATGGCCATTTTACCAAAAGCAATCTACAGATTCAATGCAATCCCCATCAAAATACCAATCCAATTCTTCAAAGAGTTAGACAGAACAATTTGCAAATTCATCTGGAATAACAAAAAACCCAGGATAGCTAAAGCTATCCTCAACAATAAGAGGACTTCAGGGGGAATCACTATCCCTGAACTCAAGCAGTATTACAGAGCAATAGTGATAAAAACTGCATGGTATTGGTACAGAGACAGACAGATAGACCAATGGAATAGAATTGAAGACCCAGAAATGAACCCACACACCTATGGTCACTTGATTTTTGACAAAGGAGCCAAAACCATCCAATGGAAAAAAGATAGCATTTTCAGCAAATGGTGCTGGTTCAACTGGAGGGCAACATGTAGAAGAATGCAGATCGATCCATGCTTATCACCCTGTACAAAGCTTAAGTCCAAGTGGATCAAGGACCTCCACATCAAACCAGACACACTCAAACTAATAGAAGAAAAACTAGGGAAGCATCTGGAACACATGGGCACTGGAAAAAATTTCCTGAACAAAACACCAATGGCTTATGCTCTAAGATCAAGAATCGACAAATGGGATCTCATAAAACTGCAAAGCTTCTGTAAGGCAAAGGACACTGTGGTTAGGACAAAACGGCAACCAACAGATTGGGAAAAGATCTTTACCAATCCTATAACAGATAGAGGCCTTATATCCAAAATATACAAAGAACTCAAGAAGTTAGACCGCAGGGAAACAAATAACCCTATTAAAAAATGGGGTTCAGAGCTAAACAAAGAATTCACAGCTGAGGAATGCCGAATGGCTGAGAAACACCTAAAGAAATGTTCAACATCTTTAGTCATAAGGGAAATGCAAATCAAAACAACCCTGAGATTTCACCTCACACCAGTGAGAATGGCTAAGATCAAAAACTCAGGTGACAGCAGATGCTGGCGAGGATGTGGAGAAAGAGGAACACTCCTCCATTGTTGGTGGGATTGCAGACTGGTAAAACCATTCTGGAAATCAGTCTGGAGGTTCCTCAGAAAATTGGACATTGAACTGCCTGAGGATCCAGCCATACCTCTCTTGGGCATATACCCAAAAGATGCCTCAACATATAAAAGAGACACGTGCTCCACTATGTTCATCGCAGCCTTATTTATAATAGCCAGAAACTGGAAAGAACCCAGATGCCCTTCAACAGAGGAATGGATACAGAAAATGTGGTACATCTACACAATGGAATATTACTCAGCTATCAAAAACAACGAGTTTATGAAATTCGTAGGCAAATGGTTGGAACTGGAAAATATCATCCTGAGTGAGCTAACCCACTCACAGAAAGACATACATGGTATGCACTCATTGATAAGTGGCTATTAGCCCAAATGCTTGAATTACCCTAGATCCCTAGAACAAAGGAAACTCAAGACGGATGATCAAAATGTGAATGCTTCACTCCTTCTTTAAATGAGGAAAAAGAATACCCTTGGCAGGGAAGGGAGAGGCAAAGATTAAAACAGAGACTGAAGGAACACCCATTCAGAGCCTGCCCCACAGGTGGCCCATACATATACAGCCACCCAATTAGACAAGATGGATGAAGCAAAGAAGTGCAGACCGACAGGAGCCGGATGTAGATCGCTCCTGAGAGACACAGCCAGAATACAGCAAATACAGAGGCGAATGCCAGCAGCAAACCACTGAACTGAGAATAGGTCCCCCGTTGAAGGAATCAGAGAAAGAACTGGAAGATCTTGAAGGTGCTCGAGACCCCAAAAGTACTACAATGTCAAGCAACCAGAGCTTCCATGGACTAAGCCACTACCTAAAGACTATACATGGACTGACCCTGGACTCTGTCCCCATAGATAGCAATGAATATCCTAGTAAGATCACCAGTGGAAGGGGAAGACCTGGGTCCTGCTAAGACTGAACCCCCAGTGAACTAGACTATGCGGGGAGGGTGGCAATGGGGGGAGGTTTGGGAGGGGAACACCCATAAGGAAGGGGAGGGGGGAGGGTGATGTTTGTCTGGAAACCGGGAAAGGGAATAACACTTGAAATGTATATAAGAAATACTCAGGTTAATAAAAAAAAAGGGGGGGGGAATAAGAATACCCTTGGCAGGGAATAGAGAGGCAAAGATTAAAACAGAGACTGAAGGAACATCCGTTCAGAGCCTGCCCCACATGTGGCCCATACATATACAGCCACCCAATTAGACAAGATGGATGAAGCAAAGAAGTGCAGACCGACAGGAGCCGGATGTAGATAGCTCCTGAGAGACACAGCCAGAATACAGCAAATACAGAGGCGAATGCCAGCAGCAAACCACTGAACTGAGAATAGAACCCCCGTTGAAGGAATCAGAGAAAGAACTGGAAGAGCTTGAAGGGGCTCGAGACCCAATATGTACAACAATGCCAAGCAACCAGAGCTTCCTGGGACTAAGCCACTACCTAAAGACTATACATGGACTGACCCTGGACTCTGACCTCATAGGTAGAAATGAATATCCTAGTAAGAGCACCAGTGGAAGAGGAAGCCCTGGGTCCTGCTAAGACTGAACCCCCAGTGAACTAGACTGGTGGGGGGGAGGGCGGCAATGGGGGGAGGGTTGGGAGGGGAACACCCATAAGGAAGGGGAGGGGGGAGGGGGATGTTTGCCCGGATACCGGGAAAGGGAATAACACTCTAAATGTATATAAGAAATACTCAAGTTAATAAAAAAAAAGAAATGAAAGTCTAATAGAGATGTAGAAAACAGAGATGAATTTCCTAAAATTCATGATGAAGATTTTATAGAAGTAGGAGAGAATCCTAAACCAGGCATGAGCATTCGGGAGGAAATTTCTGAGGTTGGGAAGGGATGGTAGTTAGTTTTCTTTAAAGATTTATTTTATGCATGTGAATATACCGTTGTTGTCTTCAGACACACCAGAAGAGGGCATCAGATCCCATTACAGATGGTTGTGAGCCACCATGTGGTTACTGGGAATTGAACTCAGGACCTCTGGAAGAGCAGTCAGTAATTTAATTAACTGCTGAGCCATCTCTCTAGCTTGGTAGGTAGTTTGATTTTTCATTTTTTTACTATCTTTTATCAACAAACCTTACCCCTGTAAATAAGTACTATCTTAAATAACACTGCTTTCAGCCTTTTTCATTTTGTTTCAGTCGTAATTACCTAAGGTGAATGGACCATTTGTAATAGCCTCTAGTTGTTTTTCCTCTTTCTAGTCTCATCTTCTGTGTCAAATATCAGAGATTAGCTTCTTTGAGTCCATTTCAACCTTAATATTATATGTCTTACTAATTGATAAAAGTTAGGAAGTTAAAAACTACATTTTCCAAACGCTCTCAGATTCTGGATTCCATGTTAGCCCCTGTAAAGCAGACAAACCTGGAGTTTGGAAGGTGCCAGGGGGTGATCCCTTCTGCTGCTCCGCTTCTGCTTCTGCTGCTTCTCTTATTCCTCCTCCTCCTCCTCTCCTCCTCCTCCCCTCCTCCTCCTCCTCTTCCTCCTCCTCCCCCCTCCTCCTCCTCCTCCTCCTTCTTCTCTCTCTCTCTCTCTCTCTCTCTCTCTCTCTCTCTCTCTCTCTCTCTCTCTGGCATATTGAGCATGGCAATCAAAGCTTTTTTTCTTTTGTTTTTTTTGTTTTTTTTTATTAACTTGAGTATTTCTTTTTTTTTCTTTTTTTTATTAACTTGAGTGTTTCTTATTTACATTTCGTGTGTTATTCCCTTTCCCGGTTTCCAGGCAAACATCCCCCTAATCCCTCCCCCTCCCCTTCTTTATGGGTGTTCCCCTCCCCACCCTCCCCCCATTACTGCCCTCCCCCCAACAATCACGTTCACTGGGGGTTCAGTCTTAGCAGGACCAAGGGCTTCCCCTTCCACTGGTGATCTTACTAGAATATTCATTGCTACCTATGAGGTCAGAGTCCAGGGTCAGTCCATGTATAGTCTTTAGGTAGTGGCTTAGTCCCTGGAAGCTCTGGTTGATTGGCATTGTTGTTCATAAGGGGTATCGAGCTCCTTCAAGCTCTTCGAGTTCTTTCTCTGATTCCTTCAACAGTGGTCCTGTTCTCAGTTCAGTGGTTTGCTGCTGGCATTTGCCCCTGTATTTGCTGTATTCTGGCTGTGTCTCTCAGGAGCGATATACATCCGGCTCCTGTCGGCCTGTACTTCTTTGCTGCATTCATCTTGTCTAATTGGATGGCTGTATATGTATGGGCCACATGTGGGGCAGGCTCTGAATGGGTGTTCCTTCAGTCTCTGTTTTAATCTTTGCCTCTCTATTCCCTGCCAAGGGTATTCTTGTTCCCCTTTTAAAGAAGGAGTGAAGCATTCACATTTTGATCATCCGTCTTGAGTTTCATTTGTTCTAGGCATCTAGGGTAATTCAAGCATTTGGGCTAATAGCCACTTATCAATGAGTGCATACCATGTATGTCTTTCTGTGATTGGGTTAGCTCACTCAGGATGATATTTTCCAGTTCCAACCATTTGCCTACGAATTTCATAAACTCGTTGTTTTTGATAGCTGAGTAATATTCCATTGTGTAGATGTACCACATTTTCTGTATCCATTCCTCTGTTGAAGGGCATCTGGGTTCTTTCCAGTTTCTGGCTATTATAAATAAGGCTGCGATGAACATAGTGGAGCACGTGTCTTTTTTATATGTTGGGGCATCTTTTGGGTATATGCCCAAGAGAGGTATAGCTGGATCCTCAGGCAGTTCAATGTCCAATTTTCTGAGGAACCTCCAGACTGATTTCCAGAATGGTTGTACCAGTGTTCCTCTTTCTCTGCATCCTCGCCAGCATCTGCTGTCACCTGAGTTTTTGATCTTAGCCATTCTCACTGGTGTGAGGTGAAATCTCAGGGTTGTTTTGATTTGCATTTCCCTTATGACTAAAGATGTTGAACATTTCTTTAGGTGTTTCTCAGCCATTCGGCATTCCTCAGCTGTGAATTCTTTGTTTAGCTCTGAACCCCATTTTTTAATAGGGTTATTTGTTTCCCTGCGGTCTAACTTCTTGAGTTCTTTGTATATTTTGGATATAAGGCCTCTATCTGTTGTAGGATTGGTAAAGATCTTTTCCCAATCTGTTGGTTGCCGTTTTGTCCTAACCACAGTGTCCTTTGCCTTACAGAAGCTTTGCAGTTTTATGAGATCCCATTTGTCGATTCTTGATCTTAGAGCGTAAGCCATTGGTGTTTTGTTTAGGAAATTTTTCCAGTGCCCATGTGTTCCAGATGCTTCCCTAGTTTTTCTTCTATTAGTTTGAGTGTGTCTGGTTTGATGTGGAGGTCCTTGATCCACTTGGACTTAAGCTTTGTACAGGGTGATAAGCATGGATCGATCTGTATTCTTCTACATGTTGCCCTCCAGTTGAACCAGCACCATTTGCTGAAAATGCTATCTTTTTTCCATTTGATGGTTTTGGCTCCTTTGTCAAAAAGTGACCATAGGTGTGTGGGTTCATTTCTGGGTCTTCAATTCTATTCCATTGGTCTAGCTGTCTGTCTCTGTACCAATACCATGCAGTTTTTATCACTATTGCTCTGTAATACTGCTTGAGTTCAGGGATAGTGATTCCTCCTGAAGTCCTTATATTGTTGAGGATAGCTTTAGCTATCCTGGGTTTTTTGTTATTCCAGATGAATTTGCAAATTGTTCTGTCTAACTCTTTGAAGAATTGGATTGGTATTTTGATGGGGATTGCATTGAATCTGTAGATTGCTTTTGGTAAAATGGCCATTTTTACTATATTAATCCTGCCAATCCAATAGCATGGGAGATCTTTCCATCTTCTGAGGTCTTTTTCAATTTCCTTCTTCAGTGTCTTGAAGTTATTATTGTACAGATCTTTTACTTGCTTGGTTAAAGTCACACCGAGGTACTTTATATTATTTGGGTCTATTATGAAGGGTGTCGTTTCCCTAATTTCTCTCTCGGCTTGTTTCTCTTTTGTATAGAGGAAGGCAAGTGATTTATTTGAGTTAATTTTATACCCAGCCACTTTGCTGAAGTTGTTTATCAGCTTTAGTAGTTCTCTGGTGGAACTTTTGGGATCACTTAAATATACTATCATATCATCTGCAAACAGTGACATTTTGACTTCTTCTTTTCCGATCTGTATCCCCTTGACCTCCTTTTGTTGTCTGATTGCTCTGGCTAGAACTTCAAGAACTATATTGAATAAGTAGGGAGAGAGTGGGCAGCCTTGTCTAGTCCCTGATTTTAGTGGGATTGCTTCAAGTTTCTCTCCATTTAGTTTAATGTTAGCAACTGGTTTGCTGTATATGGCTTTTACTATGTTCAGGTATGGGCCTTGAATTCCTATTCTTTCCAGGACTTTTATCATGAAGGGGTGTTGTATTTTGTCAAATGCTTTCTCAGCGTCTAATGAAATGATCATGTGGTTTTGTTCTTTCAGTTTGTTTATATAATGGATCACGTTGATGGTTTTCCGTATATTAAACCATCCCTGCATGCCTGGGATGAAGCCTACTTGGTCATGGTGGATGATTGTTTTGATGTGCTCTTGGATTCGGTTTGCCAGAATTTTGTTGAGTATTTTTGCGTCGATATTCATAAGGGAAATTGGTCTGAAGTTCTCTTTCTTTGTTGTGTCTTTGTGTGGTCTAGGTATAAGAGTATAGCCACCCAATTAGACAAGATGGATGAAGCAAAGAAGTGCAGACCGACAGGAGCCGGATGTAGATCGCTCCTAAGAGACACAGTCAGAATACAGCAAATACAGAGGCGAATGCCAGCAGCAAACCACTGAACTGAGAATAGGACCCCCGTTGAAGGAATCAGAGAAAGAACTGGAAGAGCTTGAAGGGGCTCGAGACTCCATATGTACAACAATGCCAAGCAACCAGAGCTTCCAGGGACTAAGCCCCTACCCAAAGACTATACATGGACTGACCCTGGACTCTGACCTCATAGGTAGCAATGCATATCCTAGTAAGAGCACCAGTGGAAGGGGAAGCCCTGGGTCCTGCTAAGACTGAACCCCCAGTGAACTAGACTGGTGGGGGAAGGGCGGCAATGGGGGGAGGGTTGGGAGGGGAACACCCATAAGGAAGGGGAGGGGGGAGGGGGATGTTTGCCCGGATACCGGGAAAGGGAATAACACTTGAAATGTATATAAGAAATACTCAAGTTAATAAAAAAAATATAAAAAAAATAAAAAAAAGAAAAACAAAAAAAAGAGTAATTGTGGCTTCGTAGAAGGTATTCGGTAGTGATCCATCTGTTTCAATTTTGTGGAATAGTTTGGATAATATTGGTATGAGGTCTTCTCTGAAGGTTTGGTAGAATTCTGCACTAAACCCGTCTGGACCTGGGCTCTTTTTGGTTGGGAGACCTTTAATGACTGCTTCTATTTCCTTAGGAGTTATGGGGTTGTTTAACTGGTTTATCTGTTCCTGATTTAACTTCGGTACCTGGTATCTGTCTAGGAAATTGTCCATTTCCTGAAGATTTTCAAGTTTTGTTGAATATAGGTTTTTATAGTAAGATCTGATGATTTTTTGAATTTCCTCTGAATCTGTTGTTATGTCTCCCTTTTCATTTCTGATTTTGTTAATTTGGACGCACTCTCTGTGTCCTCTCGTTAGTCTGGCTAAGGGTTTATCTATCTTGTTGATTTTCTCAAAGAACCAACTTTTGGTTCTGTTGATTCTTTCTATGGTCCTTTTTGTTTCTACTTGGTTGATTTCAGCTCTGAGTTTGATTATTTCCTGCCTTCTACTCCTCCTGGGTGTATTTGCTTCTTTTTGTTCTAGAGCTTTTAGGTGTGCTGTCAAGCTGCTGACATATGCTCTTTCCTGTTTCTTTCTGCAGGCACTCAGCGCTATGAGTTTTCCTCTTAGCACAGCTTTCATTGTGGCCCATAAGTTTGGGTATGTTGTACCTTCATTTTCATTAAATTCTAAAAAGTTTTTAATTTCTTTCTTTATTTCTTCCTTGACCAGGTTATCATTGAGTAGAGCATTATTCAATTTCCAAGTATATGTGGGCATTCTTCCTTGATTGTTATTGAAGACCAGTTTTAGGCCGTGGTGGTCCGATAGCACGCATGGGATTATTTCTATCTTTCTGTACCTGTTGAGGCCCGTTTTTTGACCAATTATATGGTCAATTTTGGAGAAAGTACCATGAGGAGCTGAGAAGAAGGTATATCCTTTTGCTTTAGGATAGAATGTTCTATAAATATCCGTTAAGTCCATTTGGCTCATGACTTCTCTTAGTCTGTCTACATCTCTGTTCAATTTCTGTTTCCATGATCTGTCCATTGATGAGAGTGGGGTGTTGAAATCTCCCACTATTATTGTGTGAGGTGCAATGTGTGTTTTGAGCTTTAGTAAGGTTTCTTTTACATATGTAGGCGCCCTTGTATTTGGGGCATAGATATTTAGGATTGAGAGTTCATCTTGGTGGATTTTTCCTGCTTTTTTTCTTTTGAATTAGCAATAACAGAGGTTCTAACCTGCAGTTCCTACTTTGATGGGCATTAAAAGATAAGTCATGGGATGTCTACTTTTTTTATGTAGATGGAGAAAGTGGTACTACAGTTTTAGGACCAGTATTTCGAATAATCTTAGCAGATGTTGGGGCCTTGCCTTCCTGCATGTAGCAACAGTGCCAATAATGTAATGTTATTTTGAGAAACAGCTTTGGAAATTTAACCTAGAGTCTGTTCTGATTCAATAAATTTAAGCATAGAATTTGTTCTTTCATCTAAAATCTGGTAGAATTCTGGATCCTTTCTTGCACTGAGAAACAAATTCCAGGAGGAGAGACACCTTGTGTGACCTTTTCGATGGATTCTAGGAAAAGATGTGATCCACACACAGAGAGAAATTTGACAGAAATCCAAGATGAATAAGAAATAGGGAAACTGGGTATTTTTTGAGTAATGCTGGAATATTTAGGAAGTGTCAGGAGGCAAAAAGCCAAAGACTGAAAACTCAAATCACCTGAGAAAGGTGCCATTTCTGAAGAATATTCTTGCAATTGTGAAATAGAAATTACATATGCAAGCAGTGTGAAAACCAGCCAGACTTGTGTTTGCTAGGAGTGCCATTACATCATCATTATCCAATTAGAAGGCTCATTCATGACCTGTTGTGCAGTTCTGTTGGGATTTTTGCCTATAAAGCCAGTGCTTCTTTCAGTCTATTCATTCAGAGGGTAGTAAAATAGTGTGCTGGGGTTCATGTAACTGCAAATACTCACTGTGGAGCATCCTGATATATATATATATATATATATATATATATATATATATATATATATATATATATATATATATCATATATTCAGCCCGTTACCAGAAATTTGCAGTAGAAATAAAAAGAGAAAAGACACAACCCCTACCTGGACAGTAGAGTACATAAGATGTTATTCAATGAGAATCAGAGGGATGACTGGGCAAAGGCCAGTAGGATCGATATGAATGCTCTGTACAGTTAATGAAGCAGAGGGAGAGAGCATCAGAAATCAAGGCACCAGGGAAATAGGGGACTTTTAATGTGTATGTAGGTATGTGTGTGGGGTATGCATGTGGATGAAGTACCTGTGGATGCCAGACTTTTACCCAAATAATCAGATCTATTGTGGCTTAGTTGCTCAGATTATTCTCTCTATGCAGTCAGAAATGAAGGAAATGATAGGTGCTACAGTCTCATTTCTCAACCTTTGTGCATTAGCATCTCCAGGTAAACTTATTCAAAAAGAAGGTTTCCTCATCTGCCTCTCCTATACTACATTTTAAATGTATGATGCTCTTTTAAAAATATTTATTTTTATTTTACATATGTGGGTGTTTAGCCTATGTATATGTTTGTGCCTGATGTGGAGGCACTGCCTGGGAAGAAGGCATTGGCTCTCCAGGGACTGGTGTTACAGACTATTGTTAGCCACTATATGGGTACTGGGGATTAAATTTTTATTTTCTGGAGGAGCAGTCAGAATTCTAACTGCTGAGCCATTTCTCCAGACCCTTTTTATACTGTTTTGAGAACCATTTTTTTATTTTTTGTTACACTTTTATTATAATAGCTACTTCCTTTTCTCTATACATTAATTGCTGCTTGTATACTTCCTAGCATACGTCTTTACACTCATTTAAAGAAGTGACGATTGAATTATTAGAATTTTGAAAATATATATCTTAATTAATTCTTCAATAATTTTGTATATGCATATTTACCCCATACTCCTCCCACAAACTCCTTCCAGACCCAGCTACAACCTCTACCAATTCTCTACTTCTTGTCTTTTTAAAAAAAAATAGTGCGCCAAATCTAGTTAGTACTTGTAAGTGATAGTTTAAATGTTATTTAATAGCTTTATCAATTATAAATATGACCCAACCAGGCCCCAATAATCGAGGCACAGTGTTATGGATTTTTTTCAATCTTTACTCCTCGTTATTTTTATTGGAGTTTTTTAAATTTACATTTCAAATGTTATCCCCTTTCTTGGTTTCCTCTCCAGAAACGCGCTATATCGTCCCCCATGCCCCTGCTCCCTCAACTCACCCACCCACACCTTCCTACCTTCCTGCTTCCCTGCCATGGCCTTCCCCTACACTGGGGCATCGAACCTTGATAGGGCCAAAGGTCTCTCCTCCCACTGATGCCTGACAAGTCTATCCTCTGCTACATATGCAGCTGGAGCCATAGGTCCCTGTGTACTCTTTAGATGGTGGTTTAGTTCTGAGGGGTCTGGTTGGTTGATATTGTTGTTCTTCCTATGAGGTTGCCAACCCCTTCATGTTCTTCAGTCTTTTCTCTAACTTCTCCATTGGGGTCCCAGTGCTCAGTCCAATGGTTGACTGTGAACATCTGCCTCTGTATTTGTCATGCTCTGGCAGAGCCTCTCAGGAGATAGCTATATCACACTCCTGTGAGCATGCACTTCTTGGCATCCTCAATATAGGATGTCTAGGTTTGGTGGCTGTATGTATATGGGATGGATCCCCCAGGTGGTGGCTGTATGTATATGGGATGGATCCCCCAGGTGGGCAGGCTCTGAAAGGCCTTTCCTTCAGTCTCTGCTCCACATTTTGTCTCCATATTTCCTCCTGTGAGTATTTTGTTCCGCCTTTAAGAAGGAGTGAAGCATCCACATTTTGGTCGTCCTTTCCCTTGAGCTTCCTGTGGTCTTTGAATTGTTTCTTGGGTAATACGAGCTTTTGGGGCTAATATCCACTTAGTGAGTGCATACCAAGTGTGTTCTTCTGTGATTGGGTTACCTCACTTAGGATGATATTTTCTAGTTCCACCCATTTGCCTAAGAATTTCATAAACTCGTTGTTTTTGATAGCTGAGTAGTACTCCATTGTGTAGATGTACCACATTTTCTGAATCCATTTCTCTGTTGAAGGGCATCTGGGTTCTTTCCAGAATCTACACTTTTTCTGTAAAATAAATTCTTAATTCCTCAGCTGTGCTCCCCAAGTACTTGCTATTTGAGTCCTGCGTGGGTTATTTCTGCTCTATCAGTCTGTCCTCAGTGGGCATTTCACTCAGCCGCATGCTTCTGGTCCATCATGTCTAACGTAAACCTCCTGTTCTTTCCATCTCCTTTCTCGTTCTTCATCTTTAAACCTTTCTCCTTCTTCTTCCTTCTCTTTCTCCCTGTGGTTCCTACCTGAAACTCACAGCCTGGTAACTGAAGCCCTTTCTACCTCTATTGTCCCTCGTAATTGGCAATAGCCATTTATTTAACCAATAGCTTTAAATTGGTGAGCAAGATTTACATAGCATCACTTGATGAACATGAGGATCTGCTTGTTGGGGACAGCCAGGTCTTTGGAACCAGTATTTAGCATTTGAATTCATAGCAGCACCAGATCAACTCCAAACTATGAGCCATCCACTGGGGTATGGCTGACCTATCAGAGCTCTTGCTGTTAAAACAACATCCACCACCACTGCCATCATCACTACTACCATCCTGTCATATCCAGAGCACAGTTTTTCTAAAGTCTTCCTCAATTTCTGACTGTAACCATCCTTCTAGCCCCTCTTCTTCAATGGTCCCTGAGCCTTGAGTGAAGGGAGTATGATTATGATGTCCCATCTGAGGAAGGCACCAATTTTGACAGTAAGTTTCTTCAATTAAAAAGTGTTAGAATGTATCTAAGGAGATGATCATGTGATGTTTTTCTTTGAGTTTGTTTATATGGTGGATTACATTAATGGAACACCAGTCAGAATGGCTAAGATCAAAACCTTAGGTGACAACACATGTTGGCGAGGATGTGGAGAAAGAGGAATACTCCTCCGTTGCTGTTGCTGGTGGGATTGCAAACTGCCACAACCACTCTGGAAATCAACTTGGAGGTTTCTCAGAAAATTGGAAATAGACCTACCTAATGATCCAGAAATACCACTCTTGGGAATATACCCCAGGGATGCCTCACCATGCCAAAGGGGCACATGTTCCACTGTTTTCATAGGGGTCTTCTTTGTGATAGCCAGAAGCTGGAAACAACCCATATATCCCATGACAGAAGAATGGATACAGAAAGTGTGGTTCATTTACACAATGGAATACTACTCAGCTATTGGAACTAGAAAATGTTATCCTCAGTGAGGTAACTCAGACCAAAAAAAACATACACGTTATGTTCTCACTAATAACTGGATTTTAGCCAGAAAAAAGTAGAGAATACACAAGATACAGTCCTCAGAACTCAAAAAGGTCAACAAGCTGAAAGGCCCAAGTGAGGACACCTGGAAGGGAGAAGAAAGCAACCACAAGGAGAGAGGGAGGAAGGGACAGGGGAGGAAAAGGGAATGTGGGTGGGGGAGAGGAGAACATGATTTGATATTGGGTGGGGGGAAAGGACTGAAGCCCTGAGAGCCAGTAGAAAGAATAGAAATAGGCGACCTCAGGAGGAAGAAGGTTGGGAGGACCCTCCAGAATGTAACAGAGACCTGGGAAGTGAGAGACTCTTGGGACTCAATGGGGGGGGCCCTAGATGAAATGCCCTACAGTGGAGAGAGGGAACTTATTGAATCCACCTCCCACTTAAATGCAGGGCATCAAGTGATGGATGGGGTTGCTATCCCACAGTCAAAACCATGACCCATAATTCTTCCTGTCTGAAAGAAATGCAGGGATGGAAATGGAGAAGAGCCTGAGGGAAAGGAGGTCCAGTGACAGGCCCAAAGTGGGATCCAGGTCAAGGGGAGTCCCCAAGGTCTGACACCATTCCTGAAGCTATGGGGCATGCACAAAAAAGAGACCTACCATGACTGCCCTCTAAAAGGCCCAACAAGCAGCTGAGTCAGCTGTAGATATTTACACTGAACCAGTGAACAGAAGCTGCTGACCCCTGTGGTTGAATTAGGAAAAAGCTGGAGGAAGCTGAAGAGAAGGTCTACCCCCTAGGAGGACCAGCAGTCTCAGTTAACCTGGACCCCTGAGATCTCTCAGACAGTGGGTCACCAACCAGGCAGCATACACCAGCTGAGATGAGGCCCCCCAGCACAAATACAGCAGAGGACTGCCAGGTCTGGGTTCAGTCAGAGAAGATGCACCTAACCCTCCAGAGACTGGAGGCCCCAGGGAGAAGGGAGGTCTGGTGGGGTCCGTGGGGTGGAGACAGGGGAGGTAGGGAGGAGTTATGGGATGTGGAACCCTTGTGGGGGGTGGACTGGGAGAGGAATAAAATCTAGAGTGTAAAAATAAATAAAAATAATAAATAAATAAAGTGCTGGAATGGATTGTTTTTATCATAAATAAAGATGAGTTGCCTACATTATAACTGTGGGCTAACTTTTGTTGAAGTTAGGGCAAAAGGCAAACAAAGTGAATCCTCTTAGGTTATCTTTTTATTAAAAATTTAAAGGCTTTGTTCACTGCCAAAATAAGCATATATATCCACGGTCTACTCAAATACTCTGTTCTGATGGAGGGACAGATTAATCTTCATTCCTAACACTATCAAGGGTTTCCACTGTGAGTATATCATACTATCACATAATACTTGAGCCACTCTTGTGTAATACAACATATCTATAAAAGTACACAACTATAACAAGGCAAATATTTATGTATTCACTTCTCAAGTAAAAAAAATTCAGTCTTCAAGAAAGTCTCCTCCTGTTCCTTTTAATTTTATTTTACAATACTAGCTTCTTTGATTACTTTGTATATATTTTTGAGACAGAATCTCACTATGGAATTTAGACTGGCCTCTCAAATTCAGGCATAGACCATTATGTAATATATGGGTATTTTAGGTTTGAGCTCTGAGGGTGGAGCCAGGAGCTTTGAGCATGTTAAACTAGCAACTAGACCACTGAGCTACCACTAATATTTTGTATTGCTTTTGAATACATGCTGTGGCCTCATTCAGTGGATATAGTTGTGTGTCTGCATTATTAATTCAATATTATGTTGTAACGTCTATCTATCTATCATACACATCCAACTATTGGAACTCTTACAAGCAGAGTTTTTTTTGATGTTTTAGGAATGTGTCTATTACAGCATTTTAATACTTTTCTAAACTAAGTACATAGCTGTGTTATTACTGCTCAGAGTAAACATTGCAAATGTTATGGACTTATAACATAGAATTTTTGTGTCTTTTTTGTCAGCTTGATACAAGCTTGATTCATTTTGGAAGAGAGGGAATTGCTTGCTTTTTTTTTTCTGAAGGAAAACAGAGGAGGAGTGGATTTGGAGGAGAGTAGAGGTGGGGAGGAGGGACTTAGAGGTGAGAAGGGAGGTGATACTGCGATCAGGATGTAATATATGAGAGAAGAATTTTAAAAAGCCTCCATCAGACTGGCCTGTAGGTAAGTCTGTGGGGCACTCTCTTATACAATAATTTGAGAAAGTCTACCACACTGTGGGCAGTGACACTCTTGAACAGGTGGTCCTGGTTGCTATAAGAAAGCAGGCTGAGCAAGCCATGGGGAGCAAGCTAGTTAAGCAGGACTCCTCCACACCTCTCCACCGGCTCCTGCCTCCAGGTTCTTGCCTTGAGTTCCTGCCTGACTTCTCTGGATGATGAATTGTAAACCCTTTCTTTCCCAAGTTGCTTTTTGCTACAACGCTTTATCAATGGAATAGAAATCTGAACTAAGTATGTATTTCCAAACATTATAAATTTCCTTCAATCTAATGGATTAGTAATATGTAAATTGTTTCTTGATAATTTGGTTTTCTAGTGTTGTCTTTATGCTGTTAAATTCTGTATAAGCATTATGATCAGGGAACCTAGATTTGATGTTCATTATTGGGAGTTGAAATGGGCAGTATGAATATTTCTAAAGATTCTGTATTTTATTTTTGTTGAATATACACTCTCATATTATCTAATAGTTTAAATTTATTATTGTTTCTTTGACATCACTAGAAATTTTTGTTTGCTTGAATTTTCAGTTTCCAAGAGTCATAGGTTAAAATTACTAGCTCTGATTAATTTCTTTTGACAGTTTTCAAATTTCTTATCTAATGAGTCTGAAAGAAGAGAAAAATTGTCATGATTGCAAGGAAAAATAAGCCATAATAGCCCAAGTAGACATTTTAAACAAACCTTTCTTGGTAACTAATGAGCAAAAACAATGAGCAATTAAGTATTCAGAAACTCTAAAAATAATTACCAAATTTGACGTGAAGATACATAGCACGTAGCTATCTCTATCTCATACTGGACTGAACTGGAAAAAAAATCTACTTTTCATCAGTTAGGTTATATCTGTACATCCATCCATCCATCCATCCATCCATCCATCCATCCATCCATCCATCCATCAATTGATCTGTCCTAGTTAGGTACAGATACTTTTCCTGTGATAAAACACTATGAACAAAGCAACTTAGGAAGCAAGTTTTCTTTTTTATTGGCTATTTTTTATTTATATTTCAAATGTTATTCCTTTTTCCGGTTTCCTGTCCATAAGCCCCCCTTTCTTTGGCTTACAGATCTAGATATCAATTGAGGGAAACTTAGGAATGCAGACTGAGCAGGAACCTGGAGGCAAAACCTGATGTAGAAGCCATGGAGGAGTGCTGCTCACTGATGTCCTCCACATGTCTTGCTCAGTCCTCATTCTTTTTATTCTCCTTTATTATTGAAATTAGATTTTCACACACACACACACACACACACACACACACACACACACACACACACACACATATCCTGATTACAGTTTCCCCTCACTCTACTCCTTCCAGCTCTTCCATATCTACACTCCCATCCAGATGTCTCTCATTAGAAAACAAACAGGCTTCTAAGGGATAATAATATAATAAAGACAAAACAAAAACTAACACATCACAATTGGACAAAACAAAGAGCCCAGGAGATGACACAAGAAACAGAGACCTTCTCATTCACACACTCAGAAATCTCATAAAAATACTAAATTTGAAGCCACATCATGTATGTAAAGTACATGTAGGATAAGGAGAGAGAATAAAAATACATAAATAAAATAAATAAAATAAAACAAGATAGATTAAAACTAAAGAAAAGCCTTTTTAACATTATGAGACAAGGACCCTCCAAAGATGCCTTTCTAATAGTTTTCTGTTGGCCATCTACATGAGGCCTACCCTTAAAAGTACTTTCCCAGTGAGACTCCCTTGGAGGAAAATAAATTTTTATTTGCAAATGGTCATCAATTGGAAATAGTTTCTGAGTTAGGGATGGAGGCATGTGTCTGTTTCTCCTTTCAGTCCTAGGACCTCATCTGATTCAGACCCCTGCAGGACCAGTCTCTTTGAGTTCATATATGCATTGCTCCTGCTGTATTTAGAGAGCCTTTTTGTGCGTCCTCCATTCACTTTGGCTCCTACACTCCTTCTGCCTGCACTTTTCAAAGTTCCCTGAGCCCTGAGGGGAGGCATCTGATGAAGACATCCCATTTAGGGCAGACCTTACTCTCCGGATAATGTGTGACTTGGCCCTCTGTATTTGTTCCCATCTGCTATGGGAGGAAGGCTGAGCAAGGCACTGATCTATGAATACAGCAGAATGTCACTAGGAGTCATTTTATTGCTGTCTTATTTTATTTTTAGAACATTAGTATTTGGTTTTATCCTGAACTGTCTAGTCTTAGGTTCTTGATCATCTAAGCAGTATTGGGTATGGGTTCCATCTTGTGGAGCATGCTTTAAGCCAAATCAGCTATTGGTTGGTTACTCCCACAAGTTTTGTACCACCATTGCTCTAGCGTATTTTGTAGGTAAGACACCAGTGTAGCTCAAAGGGTTTGTCAGCCTGCTTTCTTATAGAACCCAGGACCACTAGCTCAGGGGTGGCCCCACCCACAATGGACCTCTCCATTAATCACTAATTAGGAAAATGCCCCACAGGCTTACCTACAGCCTGATCTTATGGTTGTAATCCCAGCCTGTAGGAGGTTGAGGCAGGCGGACTCCTGTGAGTTGAAAGTCATCCTAGGTTACTAAGTAACACTGTCTTTTTAAAAAAAAACCCACACAGTTAAAAGAGCTTAAAATATTCAAACAAGAGAACTTGTGAGTACACCTCCAGTAGAAAGACAGGGGCATGAAGTGGAGGGATGGGGTTGCTGTCCTATAGTAAAAAATTCTGACTCAGAATTGTTCTGTCTGAAAGAACTGCGGGGACAAAAGTGGAGAAGAAACTGAGGGAAAGGAGGTAAAATAACGAGCCCAAATTGGGATCCATCTCAAGGAGAGGCCCCAAGGCCTGACACTGTTACTGAGACTATGGTGTGCTTACACACAGAAGCCTAGCATGGCTGTCCTCTGAGAGACCCAAAAGCAGCTGAAAGAGTCAGATGCAGACACTTACACCCAACTAACAGACAGAAGCTGGGGACCCCTGTGGCTGAATTAGGGAAGAGCTGGAGGAAGCTGAGGAGGATGGGCGATCCCACAGGAGGACCAGCAGTCTCAATTAACCTGGATGCCTGAGATCTCTCAGACACTGGATCACCAACCAAGCAGCATACACCAGCTGAGATGAGGCCCCCAACACATATACAGCAGAGGACTCCCAGGTCTGGACTCAGTCAGAGAAGATGCACCTGACCCTTGAAAGACTTGAGGCTGCAGGGAGTGGGGAGGTCCAGTGGGGTGGAGGTGAGGTGGGGACATCCTAGTGGAGATGGGGGAGGAGGTATGGGATGAGGAACAGTCAGAGGAAGGACTGGGATGGGGATAAAGACTGGACTGTAAAAAAAGATTAAAGATAATTTAAAAAGTTAGAATATCAAGTAGCAAAATTTGTAGAGTGCAATTAAAATAGTGATCTTGTTTCCTATGATCGAGGTCCTGGTTCTCCTATCTATTGTATCCTATGGTCTGCAAGTACATTAGCCATTCTGAAGTTTGTTCCTATCTTAAGGAACAAACTATAGAAACCATGCTCTCCCCATCAACACTTTCCTACCTACCTCTGGCTGTCAATGAAACTTAACTAGTTTTGGATCACAACCTCTTAGCCGTTTCTCATTCTCCTCATTCTCCCTCTCTTCACTGCCTCTTCTTCATCATCTATAATTGACTTAAGCTAGTAAAATTTTTTTTCTGTTTCCAGGCAGATTTAATAACTTATCACTATATTCAAAACCACTGTTCTCTTTTACTTTCAGCATTTCCTGCATTTTTACACTGGTCATGGCCCACATCCAATTAACTGTTGATTCTCAATTCTATAAACTTTGCAACATGCTTTCTCCTGTGACTTTAGGTCAGCCCTTAGCAGCTCTTCACATAAGTCAATGCAATTATTTGCACTACAGGGTCCTTCTTTATTTTCTACTGTACAACGATTCCAGTGATGTTTTAAAGACAAATCACTTTTTTCTTCACTAAAGACCTATGACGACTTCCTTCTGTCTTAAGGATAACTCCAACCTATTTCAGTCCTTGATAGCCTCCTTTAACCAGCATGTTCCCTTGCTTGGAGGGCCTTTTATTTCTGACAGAGGATCAGTTTCTCTGTCAGTAACTTTTCATCTGAGTAAAGCTTGCTTACTAGACAGTAGTGTGTTTGCTCTGCACAGTGTTGCACCTGTCCAAATGAACTATGTTCATTCCTCTGCTAGCTCAGACATTTGAGACACTAGAGTCTTTGTGGGCTACTTGAGTGACTTTTAGGTTAGGGGCCATGTTTTTGGTTTTGGAACCTCTAAATAAGTTCTATGGAAGGTGTTCTTTTTTTAAAAAAAATAATAAGTTATCTATTGGTTGGTTGAATAAGTAATACTTTCTTTTTTGGACTTGAGTGTGGTCCTCATAATGGCCATTATAAGTAATAAAACAACTCCTCAGGATTTAAGAGTTTTTTTATTAGAACCAGGTAGAGCTAAATGGAAACCTCAAAGGAATGAAAACTCTTATTTTGTTTCTCTAATTAGCTGTAATCCAACTAGATTGTTGTAAAGGCTATCCAGAGACCTTACCTGTACATTTTGCTTGGTAGGCAATATCCTCTAAAGGAATCCTTGAGTTTATCAATGAATCTTAAGAGAACAAGAAAGTTATCTAAATTCAATATGCAGATGGATCTTGGAAGTCTGAGTAATTAGAGTGCACGAAGAGGACTGAATTCAAGAAAACCTATCCAGATTATGAAATAAGCAGGCAAACTTTCCCATGATTTAAGGTTCAATAAATAATGCATAATTACAGTAGAATCAATGTCATTTACTTTACTCAGCTACACATTGGGCTCTAAAGCCCAGACTTACTGAAAGATAGTTATGTGCACTGCAGCAGTAGGGAAGCTGGTGAGACAGTCTCTAAAACTAAGCATCGAGGGCAGAGTTTAAGAAGTGCAGATGAGATTAGCTGAAATACCCAACAAAGGGGAGGAGAACCTGTAGAGACCATATCCAGAGCTTAGCCAAGGGCCTCAGTTGGGGGATGGGGCCACCCACTCCAAATTTTTAACCCAGAATCGCTCCTGTCTAAAGGAAATATAGGGATAAAGAGTGGAGCAGAGACTGAACGAAAGGCCATCCAGAGACTGCCCCAACCTGGGGATTCATCCCATATACAGACACCAAACCCTGACACTATTGCTGATGCCAAGAAGTGCATGCTGAAGAAACCTGATATAGCTGTCTCCTGAGAGGCTCTGCCAGAGTGTGACAAATACAGAGGCGAATGCTTGTAGCCAACCATTGGACTGAACATTGGGACCCCAATGGAGGATTTAGGGAAAGGACTGAAGGAGCTGAAGGGGTTTGCAACCCCATAGGAAGAACAACAATACCAAGTAGCCAGACCTCCCAGAGCTCCCAGAGATGAAACAACTAACCAAAGAGTACATATGGGGGGCCTGGCTCCAGCTACATATGTGGTAGAGGATGGCATTGTCTGGCATCCATAGGAGGAGGAGATCTTGGTCCTAGGAAGGCTCGATGCTCCAGCATAGGGAGATGCTAGATCGGTGAGGCAGGAGTAGGTGAGTGGGTTGGTGAGCACCGTCACAGAAGCAGGGGAAGAGGGATGGGATAGGGGGATTTTAGGAGTGGCAACATGGAAGGGGGATAAAATTTGAAATGTAAATAAATAAAATATCCAATTTAAAAATATTTAAAAAAGAATTGCAGTCTCTAGTAGGTATTGTTTCTCTACTTCTGATAGGATAGGAGTGCCTCAGGCCTAATGATACTTGCAGCCTCTTGGTTGCATCTGACAGCTCAAGCCTTGGGTGGGAAGGAGACAAGAATGAAATATAATCCCCACAAATGAATGGGACCTCCACAAAAGTCCCCAGGCTCAAACAGAACAAACAATGTGCTGTATTTGATGGCCTGTAGCAGGAACAGTTTATGATCACATGGTCACAAGTGAAGATAATGGCAACGATGGGTAGACAGAAGACTGCTGGCAGGTATCCACAGACCCAGACTTCCAGGTTCAAACTGGCCTGCTGCCCTTTATGACAGTACTGTCTTCCCTACAGCCACTGTGACATGAAGGGAAACAGAGATTCTGTCTTAATTGAGAACTCTGCTGGGTTTGGCTCTTCCTCTCTCCTCCAGTTACCACAGGTCTTTCCTGTTTGGTTCTTATTCTATCCTCACTTACATGTAAATTACCCAGCCTACATGGGTTTATGTAACCCACTGCATGGGCAGTCAACTGTTACACTTGGCAGTCCATTTAGGAAAAGGAAGGATGAAGACGAATGCTCCTGCCTTTGACCTATATATTCTGGCTGTGCTGGCATAGGTACTTGTTCCCATCTTGGCCTCTAAAATTCCAGGCTCCACCTGCAGACAGGGAACTCAGTATTGCTTCAGGAATTCCTATTGTCTGAGAGCAAGTGCTTCTGAGATATGTTTTCTATGGACTTGCTCCAGGAAGAACTGTTCTTGGTTGACATCCTGAAGCTTGCTGGGAAGCTAAAGCTGTAATACTGTGGAGTATACCTTTTCTGTTCTGTTTTCTCACCATATCCTTCTCCAGCTACTAGTTGTCTTGATTTTTCCCGTAAGCAACCCCAATAAAATTTATTGTTTCACCAAGTTGAACTTTGGTGGTATCTGTACTTTGGTTTGTTGTAGAATCTCAATTTGGGGTGAGTAGATGTGTGTGTTGTATCTTCCTAGAAAAAATTCTTGTTATACAAAAGCATTAAATTGATAAATTGACTTTTGTAATATAGCCATTCAATATGTGTGTGTGTGTGTATGTATGTATGTATGTATGTATGTATGTATGTATGTATGTATTTCCATCTTCTGAGAACTTCAATTCCTTTCTTCAGAGACTTGAAGTTCTCATCATACAGGACTTTCACTTGCTTGGTTAGAGTCACACCAAAGTATTTTATATTATTTGGGACTATTGTGAAGGGTGTCATTTCCCTAATTTCTTTCTCAGTCTATCTATCATCTGTACATAGTAGGGCTACTGATTTTTCTTTTGAGTTGGTTTCATATCCATCCACATTGCTGAAAGTGTTTAACAGTGGTAGGAGTTCTCTGGTAGAATTTTTGGTGTCACTTATGTCTACGATCATATCATCTGCAAATAGCAATACTTTGACATCTTCCTTTCCAATCTACAGCTCTTTGATCTTTTTGTTGTCTTATTGCTCTACCTAGAAATTCACATGCCATATTGAATAGATAGGGAGAGAGTGGGCAGCTTTATCTTGTCCCTGATTTTAGTGAAATTGCTTCAAGTTTTTCTCCATTTAATTTAACATTGGCTATAGTTTGCTGTAAATTACCTTTATTGTGTTTAGGTATAGCCCTTGTATTCCTAATCTCTCCAAGACTTTTATCATGTGTGTTGGATTTTGTCAAAGGCTTTTCTCTGCATCTCATACAATGATCATGTAGTTTTTTTCCTTCAAGTTTATTTATATGGTGGAATATACTGAGAGATTTTCATATTTTGGGCCATCACTGAATCTTTAGGATGAATCCTACTTGATCATGGTGGATGGTGCTTTTGATGTGTTCTTGAATTCAGTTTGTAAGTATTTTATTGAGTAGTTTTGCATCAATGTTTATAAGGGCAACCCATTTGAAATTTTTTTGTTGAGTCTTAATGTGGTTTAGGTATAAAGGTGGCTGTGGCCTCATAGAATGAGTTTGACAGTGTTCCTTCTGTTTCTATTTTGTGGAATAGTTTGGTCAGTATTGGTATGAGGTCTTCTATGAAGGTCTGATAGAATTCTGCACTAAACTCATCTGGTCCTGTTTTTTTTTTTTTTTTTTTTTTACTGCTTTTATTTCACTAGGATTTACACGTATATTTAAATTGTTTATCTGATCTTGATTTAAAGTGCTACCTATTAAGAAAATTATTCATTTTTTTAGAGTTTCCAATTTGGTGGAAAGTTGGATTTTATCTATGTCTGTTGTTATATCCCCCTCTTCATTTCTGATTTTGCTAATTTGGATATTCTCTATGTGTCTTTAATTAATGTAGATAAGGATTTGCCGATCTTATTGATTTTCTTAAAGAACAAACTGTTCCATTAATTATTTGTATTTTTTGATGTTTTGTTTCTAATTTATTGATTTCAGCCCTGAGTTTGATTACTTCTTGCCACTTATTCCTTTTGAGTGTGATTTCTTCTTTTTGATCTAGAGATTTCAGGTGTGCTATTAAGTTGCTAGTATGAGATTTTTCTTCCACTTTTTTATGTAGGCACTTTGTGTCTTGAACTTTCCTCTTAGCAATGTTTTCATTGTTTCCCATAAGTTTGCATATGTTGTGCATTCATTTTAATTGAGTTCTAGAAATTCTTTGATTTCTTTCTTTCCTTCTTCTTTGACCCATTGTATATTGAACAGAGAGTTGTTCAGTTTCTGTTGAGTTTGTAGGCTTTGTTGTTTCTGTTGTTGAAGTCTAGCTTTAGTCTATAAGATGTCTGATAGGATGAAAGGAACTATTTCATTCTTCTTGTGTTTGTTGAGACTTGCTTTGTTTCTGAGTATATGGTCAGTTTTGGAGAAGGATCTATGAGGTGCAGAATAGAAGGTATATTCTTGTGTTTGGGTGAAATGTTCTGTAAATATCTGTTAGGTCCATTTGGTGTTAGACATAATTGCCTATTTTTGTTTGTTTTTATCTGAATGTAACAGTCCCTCAACTTTGCCCTAAATTCATAATATCATTTTTTCTGCTTCATTTATTTTTCTGGTGATTATCACTTAACTTTAAATTTGATTTATTAAAATTTTAATTTGCAAGATTTCTAGCTTGTTGATAAATTTTTTATTAAAGTCTTGTTTTGACTTCAATTTATTCATCTGTTTATCTACTTTAATATGAGTTTTTAAAAATTTGGCTTTTGAAATTTTGTCTGGCATTTCAATTTTAATCATCTTTAAAAATTGTATGTGTATTGTAAGTCTGTGTATGCACACAGATCCCATGTGTGTACAGTACACTTGCCTGTATAAGTGTGTATGGAGACCAGATGATGATGTAAACATATCTTTCCCCCATCACTGCCCCATCTTAGCTGTTTTAGAAGAGTCTGTCAGTAAATCGAAGTTCTTCTTAGTGTAGATATGGTGGCTTGCAAGTCTCCAGGATCCTCTTATCTCTCCCTCCCAGTGCTGGAGTTAGAGACACCCACTTCTATGCCCAGATTTTATTTAGTTTCTGGAGATCTAAATTCAGGTTCCCATACTTGCATAATAAACATTTTAACTACAGTACCATCTCCCTAACCCCTATTTTCATATCATTTAGTTTTGCTAGTGAAGTGTTAAACAGTTTTTGAGGAATCATATTGCCTTAATTTGTCATGTTATTGTGTTTCTCCAATCTTATTTGTACATCTGTTGGGATAGGCATCTCTTTGACAACATGAGAAGAAAAGAATATAGGATGGAGGCATAAAAGACAATGGTATAGTAATTAAAAAGAAAAATATAGCACAAAGAAGACCAGTCAATATTTTGTCCTTGCTGAGGCAATGGAGGATGAAATACTTCACTTTTCTCCGGGGCATCTCATTTTACAATTTACTTGGAAGTTCTGGCAGCAAATCTCTCATTTTAAACTGGATCTACATTTCTGAAATTCACTGACGTTCCTTTCTTCTTTCATTCCCAGTTCCACTAAGGGGAATTTCCTGTTTCTCCAGTGTATTGAATAGTAGTAACCAATGTTAAGGCTTCTTTATTTCTTTTAGAAATCTAAACTTCAATAACTGTGCATTTCACCTTTTCACCATTTATGTTTAACTGCAATGTAACCTGTGACTTTCTTGCCATCTCCCTTTTTCTGTAGCCATGTATCAGATTCATAAAGATTCAGGAATGTTCTGGTGTTCCTAATCCTCTACAAGCTTTCTCTTTATTTTACAATTTGTATGACAAGGACAGCATCTAAGATTAGGTCATGGGACCAATGGGTACCAAAATCAATAAATTAAGGATGTTGGATGGGGACAAGAGAAGAACCAATTTTTAGGTGCTTCCTGAGTGAATGAGATAGTGGTTTGAATTCTTGTTTTATACATAGATTCATATGTTCATTAGCTTTCGGTTACTGTGGTGTATTACCAAAGAAAGCATATGAAGGGAAGGAGAATTTACTTTGGTTCAGTACATGCTTGATTGACTCTATTGCTTTAGCTAAGAGTGAGGGCAATGGATCCAGTGGTAGGAGCCTGTGTATGAGGAGGCTACTCACCTCATCCTGGACAGGAAACAGAGATAAGGTCAGAAGGGCCCAAGAACAAGGTAAACCCTTTGAAGGCATACTTCCAGTGACTTATTGAAACAAATCAAGCCCTACCTCCTAACATTTGTATCATATCATAATACAATCGTATTCTAAATCCATCAGGAATGAATTCATTGATGAAATCAGAAAAGGTACCTCAGCTGGCTATCAAACTTCCAGCATATTAAACTTTAGTGGGAAATCTCACTTTAAAATAATAACAACTTTGGAAATGACTTCATTGTCTCCATATTGACGAATAAATGAACATGATCTGTTGCTTTTATTTAAAAAGTTAAGTTCACACCTCAAAATCAAAGTCACTAGAAGATGTGTGAAACATAGTATTAGACTATATCTTCTGTGGATGCGTAACAAAACTGCATTGTTTGAGAATTCTGACCTCTTTGATTCTTAAAATATGTGGTGTTCATTTTTATTCTTTGAAGTTGTAAACACCTGAAAATAGGTAGTTATTTAGAATAAAAGTGGTTTTTTTTCAGGTCAGACTCTTCTAAAACTGATGCCTATGGAAAGCAGTTTTTGACTATGGCACTACCTTGTTTCCTTCTGTTCTAGTGCTTATCCTAAGGGCAGAGGAATGAAAGGCAAATTTTCAGCCAAGTACCTTCAAAAGATTGAGCCATGATCCTAGAGAACATCCGAGAATCTTAAAAATTCCTAACTGTGTAGGAAACCAACATTTTCCTATAAGATGCATGAGTAAATGTTGAGATTCTCACCTAGAACATGAATTCTAAGTGTGAAGATAGAAAAAGAGTAGTTGGGGAAGAGATATGAAGAAACACAAAACAAAATAGAGTTCTGCCCCCTATTGAATGGGTTCATTCATTTGTATAGTTAATTAAAAAAGAAAGCAAAAACAGAAAAGGAAGCTCTTTTTCTTCATCCATTTTCCCCAACTACCTATCTCCATATGTATTTACCCTATTCTGCTTTCACATTATATATATTTCTTCCCTTTCTCCCATTCCCCTAGAAATATCTTTCTTACCTCTCAAGGTGTCAGAAAGAGGATGCTTCTTCATCCAAGTCCTCCAGCTCCCCAGCTACAGAGTTGCAGTTAGAGTCCAGATCGCTTTCTTTCAATTTAATCAAGGCCTTCGCTCTTCCAGAACTAAGGATTCCCACACAAAATTATTCATCTGCTATGTTGTATGTTAGAGACAGACAAATCTTAGGGCCTGGGGATCTGAAACAAATGTTCTTTTTGCCTTATGTGTTGGGATGCAGTTTATAAGGTGAAACATGTATATGCTTTGAAGAAGATCAAAGAATTAGAGAAATGACATTAGAAGCACATGTCTTTTTTTCTTCATCTTTATTAAATTGAGTATTTCTTATTTACATTTCAATTGTTATTCCCTTTCCTGGTTTCCAGGTCAACATCCACCTAGCTCCTCCCCCTCCCCTGCTATATGGATGTTACCCTCCCCATCCTCCCCCCATTACCACCCTCCCCCCAACAATCATGTTCACTGGGGTTTCAGTCTTGGCAGGACCAACGGCTTCTTCCCCTTCCACTGGTGATCTTACTAGGCTATTCATTGCTACCTATGAGGTCAGAGTCCAGGGTCAGTCCATGTATAGTCTTTAGGTAGTGGCTTAGTCCCTGGAAGCTCTGGTTGCTTGGCATTGTTGTTCATATGGGGTCCCGAGCCCCTTCAAGCTCTTCCAGTCCTTTCTCTGATTCCTTCAACGGGGGTCCCGTTCTCAGTTCAGTGGTTTGCTGTTGGCATTCACCTATGTATTTGCTGTATTCTGGCTGTGTCTCTCAGGAGAGATCTACATCCGGTTCCTGTCAGCCTGCACTTCTTTGAGAAGCACATGTCTTTAGATAGTGGTGAATGTTGAGTTAACAGATAGGTTCACCAAATGCTATGTGGAGACATGGGTGGAGAATACCCTTTGGTTGGAAATTGTGAGAGATGGTATTTCTAGAGCAAAGACACAAATAAGCACGAGGTGTGTTTGAGAGTCAGCAACTATCCCAGTTTTTTGAATGCTTGGGCTTCATTTACTGTTTGTGCAGATATTAAGCTGAAAAGGGAAGTTTAGGCATCATTAGGTAAATCTTGCATGCCATGGTAGTAGAACTAATTTTGTAGTGAACAGAGAAATTATTTAAATTTGCTGATCAGGTGAATTGTATTTCTGGGAGTTTATTTGTCAGCAAGTATAAAGTGGACCAGATGGGGGACAGCAGTGTGGTGGTGGGGAGACTAGCAGGAGAGAAGATTGGTGCTACATAGATGGCCAGGGCTCATTTCTGCTCCTCTTCACCCATCATGCAGTGGAGACACATCCTTTATCCCATCAAAGAGTTCTTTCTCAAGCACTAGTGATTGTTCTGAAATCAGAGAGGCAAGGATTTCCTTAAGACAGGTGCCAGCAATATCTCATGAGGTTTCTAGAAGCTGCACACTCTGGTCAATTAGTCTGTTCCAGGAAGCACAGATGTACACATTTGCACATTATGGGGGAAAATCAGGTAAAGAAAGAAGCCTCCTGCTGGTTTGAGACTTTGTAATAGGTCTTCATCTCCCACCTCAGTAGGTGGTTGAGATGAAGTGTCTTGCCTATCTGCAGGTCTACCACACTTTGTATGTCACTGGCAAGTCTAGGCACCCCAGCCACAGCCCTGTGTGCTGTTCCCCAGAGTCCCAGGTATATATACTGGACATCACCTCATCATGAGGGCTCTTGTGCAGCCATTCCTGATCTCAAGGCTCAGTTTCTTCATGTGGGGAATTAAAATCATGGTGATTCCTGCGTTGCTTACCTCTCACAAAGCTGCAGTAAGGGTCCCATGAGATGTCAGCTATAAAGAGCTGTGCTCTAGGGCTGAGTCATCACTGTAGTTATTATACAAGAGAAATTTTTCCTGGGCTATGCAGTGCTGTGAACTCAGTATTACTCAATAAAAAATTCCTGGTGGTGCTGGTTCCAATGATGATTTAACTTATGAGACATAATGACAGTTATGAGAGGAAATCAGACAACTTTCTTTGTGAAGCAGCCACCAGGTCATGAGAGGAGGGGCCACTCCTGCTATTAACAACCCTCCTCCATTAACCACTCTCCCTTCTCTGGATGGCTCTCTGTTCAGACTTTGCTTTTTTCATTTTCCCTTTGAGCTCATCTCACTGCCCAGCCTCTGATCTTTTCCCCATTTCTCCTAAATTTATTTACTTCCCCCTTCATTTCTTGCTTATCAAACCTCTTCTTTTGTCTTTGTCTGACCCCACATTTCACTCTCTTCTCTTTCTCTGTTTCTCCTTTTTCTGCTCCCCTTCATGTTTTTCTGCTGCTCTGTTGAGAGGCTCTAGAAGGAAAGCCTCCCAGCTAGTGTTGCTAGGCAACCTGCTATCACATGGCCAGCCTTAAATTTTATGCTTGCTTCTCCTTCACAGCTCTGTTACTCAAACTTTGTACTGTATGTAGCTCAGACTGAACAGAGCTGAGTAAAGAACAGGACCAATTGTTTCACTTCTAGTTGAGCAAAGGAATCAATTTTGCTCTGGAATCTCCAAGTTTCTAGAAATGTGATAGGAAAACAGCCAAGGAACTAGGAATCATAAAAATATGATGTATATTCTTATAAACAACTTACTAGAATTGGGGGACTAAGTTTGGTTCAATGTAACTTCCAAGTACACTATAAAGTACTCACCAGAGTTGTGGAATCCTTTGAAATATGCAAAATCAAATTATACTTACTTGCGACTTATTTTTCTTAGGAAAATTTATAGGTATATAATAGAAATTATTTTATTCATTTTTTATTTTTAATTTTTGAAAGTAAGGTACAACTACATTTCCCTCTTCCCTTTCTTCCATCTCATGTAACCCCTTCTCCCTCTCAATTTCCTCTTTAATTGTTTTACACACACACACACACACACACACACACACACACACATGTGTGAGTACTATCCTAAATATGTAAGTATAACATGCTTAGACTGTATAACATCAGTTGAGTGCATATGAGTTCAGGACTGTCCACTTAGTATTGGATAGCCAATTTTAGGACTCTTCAGGGTGCGAGCCTTTCTAGAGAGTCTCAGGAAGAATTTAGACTTTGTATCAAGTTTTCTACACTCAGTGTTTTCCATTGGCTCCTCAGGTCTTCCACCTTCTTTAAATGGCAGAGGTTGCTTCACTTGGTCCATTTGGTTTGTTCCTTGTAGTTAGATTCACCCCAAAACCTCTCTGTCATCTTCTATGTTCTGGTGACTACTATTTTCTCCTGAACCTTCAGACATGAGGATAGTGAGTTACCATCTCCAGCTGGCTTTACTGGTTTTCTTAAATCCTGACCATATCTCAGTAAATTGTTTTGCAACTAAATTCTCTTTAAATTATCCAGTTTGAGAAAGGAACATGTTTTCTGTTGAGGCTATGACCAATATGAGGCCATAGCAAATTTAAAGTGGACACAAGAGATGTTGACTTGATCTTTGCCTGAAAATAGCAGGTATCAAGTATTTGAATAGATGTGGTCATTTTCAAAACTAAGTTAATGGACAAGGCTTGTAACATATGGCTTCATGTTGTTAAACCAAAGGTTCACTTCTGGGAATGGAAGACATGACATAACAATTCCAATGGATTGAGATTGGAATAGTTACCTCCACAAAAATGGCCACTTGAGATTAAAAGTAAATCTGTAGCAATATATGTTTCATCATTATTGATTTATGGAGTTTTAAGGCATTTCTTTCCCATTTCACTATGTTCAGGTGTCCAGAAGTTTAAGAGAAACTGTAGTGACAATTTTGGAATTTTGGTTTCTTTAAAAAAACAGAACTATTATAAGAATGCATTTTTGTTTTCATCAGAGATGTGGGGACATGTGGCTGCTTCAGAATGTCCACAGCAAATGACTGATTTGCCTCCTCTATCACAGATATGATTTTGCCAGCTGCAGATAGTTTCTGAGATTATGTGACATACAGAACTCATACAGAGTGACATACAGAACTCTGGGGGCTTTTCATACTCTCCAACCCTTAACATTATTTAGGGATCTCTTTCTTTTCATCTCTATCCTTTTTCTTTCTTATCTACTATTGGGGATGAAAGGGTGGGAGAAAGGGGATGGAGGATGGAAGAAAGAACCTACAAAGTAGCAAAAGCCTGGCTATAAGGAACATAGAGTACTGAGTTATTAAGGCCAGATGTTGTTCCTGATGCATATTTGATCAATTGGTTTCATGGCACATAACTCTCTGGCACTGGATGCTAGAGGTATTTTAAAAGTTGTTGTTGCTGCTGCTGCTGCTGCTGTTGTTGTTGTTGTTGTTGGTGGTGGTGGTGGTGGTGGTGGTGGTGGTGGTGTGTGTGTGTGTGTGTGTGTGTGTGTGTGTGAAATTTGTTTTTCCCTCCCTTTTGACTTCACTTTTTTTCTCCACAGTCTTTCTCCATTTTTCTCCTCACTCTGGAATCTGGGACAGGAGAAGAAAACTAGGTTACAAACGTTTCCAAATATTTTCTGTCTTACACCTGAGCCCCTGGTTTTTGAAACACTCAATTGTCAAGATTTTGACACCTTTATTCTCCAGTTATGTTTTGACAACTTCCCCTAAAGCTATGGGTGACTCATGTCTAGCATCTTGGATGAGAGGTAGAAGAGGGTCTTAAGTAAAACTCCTATGAAACAAAGGATGTGCAGATTAATGTCCTCAAATTCCTTATCTTGCCAATACTATAATACATTGGCTGTAGATGTCTTGAACAATTAGGTTCATTTAGCTCTAGGACTTCCCCTCCACCTTTAAAATATATTCTCTCAATACATCATACCTGATGGCAGTTTTCCCTCCCTCCTCTCTTTGCAGGTCTTCCCACCACCACCTTCATCTTCTGGAGAGATGCATACTGGAGTGTGGAGTATGGAAAGGCACATCCATTTAGCCACCTAGATCAACCAAATCAATCCTGATGATCAGTAAGGTACCAGATATGACAGCCTGAACTGAACTGAAAGTTTCTTTTGGAATTGGTCTGGAAACTATAAACCAAATAAGCAGGGAGGCTAGAAAAAATTAGGTCCATCTATTATTGAAGATATTATGTATCCACCAGACAAGATGATTTCTAGGGATATCACTTTTTAAAGTTAACTGCACATTTTATGTGTTTATTTTACTGTTTTGGTTTCATATAGAATTGGTTATTCTATAGACATTGTAGTTGAGGGTTCAGATACTAGTAAAAAAATATCTTAGACTAAGATACTGTTCTAACACACAATATTGAGCTGTATCCTGCAGATCCTTTGGAATTTCTGATAGTACAGCACAGTTTTGTATGCAGAGTCCACATCTATTTATTGCTCTTTTTAGGCTCCCTGGTGCTTTTGCTTTGTTAACCATCTGTCCTATCAAAAAATGCTTAAATACTGTGATAAAAAACACTTTAAAAACACAAATTGAGAGAGCATAATTTTTAGTACAGAGATATAATTTTTGAATCTTTCACTATTTTTTCATACAATTACCTTGGCTGGTGATCGGTTCGTTTTGAGGTGGAGAAGAAAGGTCAATGAAGACATCAGTTTCTTATGAATTTGCTTACATTGCAGATACATGATTGAATCATTTGGGGGACTCCAGGAATCAGGCACTGGACTATAGAGATATAGGAGTACAACAAATTTGGTGTAGAGAATCTGTGAAGAGTAAAAAGGACAGGACTTGTCAGGAAGCATCTCCTACTCAGTGTGTATCTGATAAACTCTTAGGCATTCTAAAATTGAGCTATGGAGCAATGGTTTCCCATTAAAACAATCCTGTGTTGTTCAGAAATGTGCACTTTTCTTTGCAAGGCATTACTTTTGGCATACCTAGGAAGTCCAGTTTCAGTTTAAAGTGAGATGGATCCTGAAAAGAACAAAAGCCAGAAGCCTTTGCCTCAGGGTACTCATTTCATTTGAACTGCACACGCTTGCTTATGGAGATCATAATTACAGTCCTTATATGGCCATGATGATCTATAGAGTTTGGTGGCAGAGTGCTATTGGTTCTTGTATTTTGTCTTAACATTTATTTTATAATGTTTGATCCTATGGCCTTTGGGCAGCATGAATTCTCTGCACTGGAATTTGTGTATAAAAATGCTTTACTTGGAAGCAGGGGTAATATATACTGAGAGGAATCCTTCCTAAAAGAATGACTGTGTCTGAGGGTCTCGAGAATAAAGGTGAATGCATAATTTAAAATATCATTGTATGTTGGATAGGGTAGACCACACCTATAATTTTAGTACTTTGTAGGCAGAAACTATGATTCATTCCAGGTTATCCTTGGCAACAGTTATCCTTTCAACTCCTTTCCTCTTCTTCCTTTGTCAAATCCTTGGGAATACTTGATCTTGTGAATATGTCAGATACAGAGCTTAGCTATTGCAAATGTACTGTGCACCATTCCGGGGGCTTGGAGTTGGGGGCTATTGTGAGAGCTTTGGGAAAGTTGGAGGCTAGGTACTATTTAAATCAAAATAAGCATTTAGACACAGTGAAAATACCTTCCTTCAAACTACACTATTTCCAAAAATTAAAAGTGTACCATTAGAAAAACACATAAAGCAGATTAAGGAGCTAGACTTTGTATTTGGGGAACCAAATGACACCAAACCTGAGATATTGCTAATTTCAGACTCAATGCCTCTTCATTTTCTTTCTTTTGCCTTTCCCTCTCTTTTTACTTTCTCCAGTCTCCCCTGTTTCAACCCTTAATTCTTGGACATGAATCTTGTTGTAGTTAATACATTCTATTCCAAATTGCTTTTGGCTTCCTGGTAGTGAGCACTTTTAGGAGATATTTTTCTTTCCAAATATGTGTAGTCAGGAGATATTTTTAGAAGAGTGGATTAAAGGCTAGAAAAAATTAGTTCAATAATGTTCTCTTCAACTTTGCTCCATGTAAGAATTATTAGTGCTTCTCTCACTGTGTCATGCTATGTTCCTGCCAAAGTCACGTTCTTCTCTCATTCCTACTGGATTGAAGTGCTCCTTGAGGGCAAAGACTATATGTTCTTCACTATTTGCCAGTCTCTCATGTAGGACCATGTGATCAACAAAACATTGTTGAGCAAATACTATGGCTCCACTACTGGATTTCTGTGTTTGAGACTGCCAGCTAGTTAACCTTCATCAATACATAAATAAGTATTGTGTATGCTTGAGTTCTTGCTGAGTTGGAAGCTCTAGTCTTGGAAAGTACATAGAAAAGAACACAAGTCAAGTAGGCAAGCTATTACAGTGAGATCACTGCAAGGAATAGAATCTAGCTAAGCATACAGCTTACTAGTTAGGAGAGTGGAAGAAGGTGAAGAATTTGGTTAGCCAGGTCAAATGTAAGTGGAAGGATGAAGTGAGTGTAAAACCACAATATCAGGCACAGCTTAAAGGGCTCCAGAAATTGCATGTCATTCAAAATAACTGCAGAGTAAGGCAGACATTATGTGAACAAGTACGGACATTATGTGGAAGCTTGAGGACACCCACTTTTTGTTTATGATACTTGTAACATTATGTTGGATGGAGAATGAGAAACTGGGATATCTACAGAGCAATGTGTAGAAAAGACTATTATAGCACATTAGGCGAAAAATGGTGCATGAACAAGGGTTGTGGCAGTGAATAGGGGAATGAAGATGTCTGCTCAAATGATATTTATGAGGATGAACTAAGGAGAATCATGGGTATCTATGGGTAGATAAGATGGTAAAATATTCACAATGATGCTATAGAGAAGGCTCAACAGTTAGGAGCATTAAGGGCTCCTTCAGAGGACACAGGTTCAATCCCCCCCAACAAACACATGGCAGCTCACAATTGTTTGTAACTCCGGTTACAGAGGATCCATCACACCAGTCATTTATGTGGTGCACATATCTGTGCATGCAGGCAAAATACCCATACACATAAATAAATCTTAAAAATATTCATAATGGCTTCCTGGTTGCTGCTGGCACGGAGAGCTCGTAGGCAGCACCCCACGAGCAAACTTGAGCTTCGGGATCACAGGTAAGACCAACTTTTCTGCTTCAAGCGACCTGCCTGGTGAACTCAGGATACACAGAGGCAAAATTCCTCTAGGACCGGGCACTTCCGGCATTTAGCGGGGGAGTCCCACACCTGCGGATCCCTGCCCGCAGCAGCTCTCTGCTCCCAAACCCAGTGGGAGAGAGACCTCACCACCTGGTCAGGAGGGCACTCCTGAGGCTGCAGAGCAGAAGGGACCACCAACACTGCCCACCCCTGCTCACATCCCTGGCACAAGAGGAAACTGTATACTGCCTCTGGGTTCCCGTAGAGGAGGGCCCAAGAGCAGCAGGACCGCTGCTTCTGAGACACCGCCAGAACCGGAAGGGACCGACCAGATAAACAGTTCTCTGCACCCAAATCCCGTGGGAGGGAGAGCTAAACCTTCAGAGAGGCAGACACGCCTGGGAAACCAGAAGAGACGGCACTTTGCACACATCTCTGATGCCAGAGGAAAACACCAAATGCCATCTAGAACCCTGGTGCACAGAAGCTCCCGGAAAGGGCAGCGCATATCTTCCTGGTTGCTGCCGCTGCAGAGAGCTCATAGGCAGCACCCCACGAGCAAACTTGAGCCTCGGGACCACAGGTAAGACCAACTTTTCTGCTGCAAGAAAGCTGCCTGGTGAACTCAAGACACAGGCCCACAGGAACAGCTGAAGACCTGTAGAGAGGAAAAACTACACGCCCGAAAGCAGAACACTCTGTCCCCATAACTGGCTGAAAGAAAACAGGAAAACAGGTCTACAGCACTCCTGACACACAGGCTTATAGGACAGTCTAGCCACTGTCAGAAATAGCAGAACAAAGTAACACTAGAGATAATCTGATGGCGAGAGGCAAGAGCAGGAACCCAAGCAACAGAAACCAAGACTACATGGCATCATCAGAGCCCAATTCTCCCACCAAAGCAAACATGGAATATCCAAACACACCAGAAAAGCAAGATCTAGTTTCAAAATCATATTGGATCATGATGCTGGAGGACTTCAAGAAAGACGTGAAGAACTCCCTTAGAGAACAAGTTGAAGCCTACAGAGAGGAATCGCAAAAATCCCTGAAAGAATTCCAGGAAAACATAAATAAACAAGTAGAAGCCCATGGAGAGGAGTCACAAAAATCCCTGAAAGAATTCCAGGAAAACACAATCAAACAGTTGAAGGAATTAAAAATGGAAATAGAAGCAAACAAGAAAGAACATGGAAACAACCCTGGATATAGAAAACCAAAAGAAGAGACAAGGAGCTGTAGATATGAGCTTAACCAACAGAATACAAGAGATGGAAGAGAGAATCTCAGGAGCAGAAGATTCCATAGAAATCATTGACTCAACTGTCAAAGATAATGTAAAGCGGAAAAAGCTACTGGTCCAAAACATACAGGAAATCCAGGACTCCATGAGAAGATCAAACCTAAGGATAATAGGTATAGAAGAGAGTGAAGACTCCCAGCTCAAAGGACCAGTAAATATCTTCAACAAAATCATAGAAGAAAACTAAAAAAAGAGATACCCATAGGCATACAAGAAGCCTACAGAACTCCAAATAGATTGGACCAGAAAAGAAACACCTCCCGTCACATAATAGTCAAAACACCAAACGCACAAAATAAAGAAAGAATATTAAAAGCATTAAGGGAAAAAGGTCAAGTAACATATAAAGGCAGACCTATCAGAATCACACCAGACTTTTCGCCAGAAACTATGAAAGCCAGAAGATCCTGGGCAGATGTCATAGAGACCGTAAGAGAACACAAATGCCAGCCCAGGTTACTGTAGCCTGCAAAACTCTCAATTAACATAGATGGAGAAACCAAGATATTCCATGACAAAACCAAATTTACACAATATCTTTCTACAAATCCAGCACTACAAAGGATAATAAATGGTAAAGCCCAACATAAGGAGGCAAGCTATACCCTAGAAGAAGCAAGAAACTAATTGTCTTGGCAACAAAACAAAGAGAAGAAAAGCACATAAACATTACCTCATATCCAAATATGAATATAACAGGAAGCAATAATCACTATTCCTTAATATCTCTCAACATCAATGGCCTCAACTCCCCAATAAAAAGACATAGATTAACAAACTGGATACGCAACGAGGACCCTACATTCTGCTGCCTACAGGAAACACACCTCAGAGACAAAGACAGACACTACCTCAGAGTGAAAGGCTGGAAAACAACTTTCCAAGCAAATGGTCGGAAGAAGCAAGCTGGAGTAGCCATTCTAATATCAAATCAAATCAATTTTCAACTAAAATTCATCAAAAAGATAAGGAAAGACACTTCATATTCATCAAAGGAAAAATCCACCAAGATGAACTCTCAATCCTAAATATCTATGCCCCAAATACAAGGGCACCTACATACGTAAAAGAAACCTTACTAAAGCTCAAAACACACATTGCACCTCACACAATAATAGTAGGAGATTTCAACACCCCAGTCTCATCACTGGACAGATCATGGAAACAGAAATTAAACAAAGACATAGACAGACTAAGAGAAGTCATGAGCCAAATGGACTTAACAGATATTTATAGAACATTCTATCCTAAAGCAAAAGGATATACCTTCTTCTCAGCTCCTCATGGTACTTTCTCCAAAATTGACCATATAATTGGTCAAAAAACGGGCCTCAACAGGTACAGAAAGATAGAAATAATCCCATGCGTGCTATCGGACCACCACGGCCTAAAACTGGTCTTCAATAAAAATAAGGGAAGAATGCCCACATATACGTGGAAATTGAACAATGCTCTACTCAATGATAACCTGGTCAAGGAAGAAATAAAGAAAGAAATTAAAAACTTTTTAGAATTTAATGAAAATGAAGGTACAACATACCCAAACTTATGGGCCACAATGAAAGCTGTGCTAAGAGGAAAACTCATAGCGCCGAGTGCCTGCAGAAAGAAACAGGAAAGAGCATATGTCAGCAGCTTGACAGCACACCTAAAAGCTCTAGAACAAAAAAAAGCACATACACCCAGGAGGAGTAGAAGGCAGGAAATAATCAAACTCAGAGCTGAAATCAACCAAGTAGAAACAAAAAGGACCATAGAAAGAATCAACAGAACCAAAAGTTGGTTCTTTGAGAAAATCAACAAGATAGATAAACCCTTAGCCAGACTAACGAGAGGACACAGAGAGTGCGTACAAATTAACAAAATCAGAAATGAAAAGGGAGACATAACTACAGATTCAGAGGAAATTCAAAAAATCATCAGATCTTAGTATAAAAGCCTATATTCAACAAAAGTTGAAAATCTGCAGGAAATGGACAATTTCCTAGACAGATACAAGGTACCGAAGTTAAATCAGGAACAGATAAACCAGTTAAACAACCCCATAACTCCTAAGGATATAGAAGCAGTCATTAAAGATCTCCCAACCAAAAAGAGCCCAAGTCCAGACGGGTTTAGTGCAGAATTCTATCAAACCTTTCTAGAAGACCTCATACCAATATTATCCAAACTATTCCACAAAATTGAAACAGATGGAGCCCTACCGAATTCCTTCTATGAAGCCACAATTACTCTTATACCTAAACCACACAAAGACACAACAAAGAAAGAGAACTTCCGACCAATTTCCCTTATGAATATCGACGCAAAAATACTCAACAAAATTCTGGCAAACTGAATCCAAGAGCACATCAAAACAATCATCCACCATGACCAAGTAGGCTTCATCCCAGGCATGCAGGGATGGTTTAATATACGGAAAACCATCAACGTGATCCATTATATAAACAAACTGAAAGAACAAAACCACATGATCATTTTATTAGACGCTGAGAAAGCATTTGACAAAATTCAACACCCCTTCATGATAAAAGTCCTGGAAAGAATAGGAATTCAAGGCCCATACCTGAACATAGTAAAAGCCATATACAGCAAACCAGTTGCTAACATTAAACTAAATGGAGAGAAACTTGAAGCAATCCCACTAAAATCAGGGACTAGACAAGGCTGCCCACTCTCTCCCTACTTATTCAATATAGCTCTTGAAGTTCTAGCCAGAGCAATCAGACAACAAAAGGAGGTCAAGGGTATACAGATCGGAATAGAAGAAGTCAAAATATCACTATTTGCAGATGATATGATAGTATATTTAAGTGATCCCAAAAGTTCCACAAGAGAACTACTAAAGCTGATAAACAACTTCAGCAAAGTGGCTGGGTGTAAAATTAACTCAAATAAATCAGTAGCATTCCTCTACACAAAAGAGAAACAAGCCGAGAACGAAATTAGGGAAACAACACCCTTCATAATAGACCCAAAAAATATAAAGGACCTCGGTGTGACTTTAACCAAGCAAGTAAAAGATTTGTACAATAAGAACTTCAAGACTCTGAAGAAAGAAATTGAAGAAGACCTCAGAAGATGGAAAGATCTCCCATGCTCATGGATTGGCAGGATTAATATAGTAAAAATGGCCATTTTACCAAAAGCGATCTACAGATTCAATGCAATCCCCATCAAAATACCAATCCAATTCTTCAAAGAGCTAGACAGAACAATTTGCAAATTTATCTGGAAGAACAAAAGACCCAGGATAGCTAAAACTATCCTCAACAATAAAAGGACTTCAGGGGGAATCACTATCCCTGAACTCAAGCAGTTTTACAGAGCAATAGTGATAAAAACTGCGTGGTATTGGTACAGAGACAGACAGGTATACCAATGGAACAGAATTGAAGACCCAGAAATGAACCCACACACCTACGGTCACTTGATTTTTGACAAAGGTGCCAAAACCATCAAATGGAAAAAAGACAGCATTTTCAGCAAATGGTGCTGGTTCAACTGGAGGTCAACATGTAGAAGTATGCAGATCGATCCATGCTTATCACCCTGTACAAAGCTTCGGTCCAAGTGGATCAAGGGCCTCCACATCAAACCAGATACACTCAAACTAATAGAAGAAAAACTAGGGCAGCATCTCGAACACATGGGCACTGGAAAAAATTTCCTGAACAAAATACCAATGGCTTATGCTCTAAGATCAAGAATCGACAAATGGAATCTCATCAAACTGCAAAGCTTCTGTAAGGCAAAGGACACTGTGGTTAGGACAAAACTGCAACCAACAGATTGGGAAAAGATCTTTACCAATCCTACAACAGATAGAGGCCTTATATCCAAAATATATAAAGAACTCAAGAAGTTAGACCACAGGGAGACAAATAACCCTATTAAAAATGGGGTTCACTACAGATTGGGAAAAGATCTTTACCAATCCTAAAACAGATAGAGGCCTTATATCCAAAATATACAAAGAACTCAAGAAGTTAGACCGCAGGGAGACAAATAACCCTATTAAAAAATGGGGTTCAGAGCTAAACAACGAATTCACAGCTGAGGAATGCTGAATGGCTGAGAAACACCTAAAGAAATGTTCAACATCTTTAGTCATAAGGGAAATGCAAATCAAAATAACCCTGATATTTCACCTCACACCAGTGAGAATGGCTAAGATCAAAAACTCAGGTGACAGCAGATGCTGGCGAGGATGTGGAGAAAGAGGAACACTCCTCCCTTGTTTGTGGGATTGCAGACTGGTACAACCATTCTGGAAATCAGTCTGGAGGTTCCTCAGAAAATTGGACATTGAACTGCCTGAGGATCCAGCTATACTTCTCTTGGGCATATACCCAAAAGATGCCCCAACATATAAAAAAGTCACGTGCTCCACTATGTTCATCGCAGCCTTATTTATAATAGCCAGAAGCTGGAAAGAACCCAAATGCCCTTCAACAGAGTAATGGATACAGAAAATGTGGTACATCTACACAATGGAATATTAGTCAGCTATCAAAAACAATGACTTTATGAAATTCGTAGGCAAATGTTTGAGACTGGAAAATATCATCCTGAGTGAGGTAACCCAATCACAGAAAAACACACATGGTATGCACTCATTGATAAGTGGCTATTAGCCCAAATGCTTGAATTACTCTAGATGCCTAGAACAAATGAAACTCAAGACGGATGATCAAAATGTGAATGCTTCACTCCTTCTTTAAAAGGGGAACCAGAATACCCTTGGCAGGGAATAGAGAGGCAAAGATTAAAACAGACACAGAAGGAACACCCATTCAGAGCCTGCCCCACATGTGGCCCATACATATACAGCCACCCAATTAGACAAGATGGGTGAAGCAAAGAAGTGCATGCCGACAGGAGCCGGATGTAGATCGCTCCTGAGAGACACAGCCAGAATACAGCAAACACAGAGGCGAATACCAGCAGCAAACTACTGAATTGAGAATAGGACCCCCGTTGGAGGAATCAGAGAAAGGACTGGAAGAGCTTGAAGGGGCTCGAGACCCCATATGTACAACAATTCCAAGCAACCAGAGCTTCCAGGGACTAAGCCACTACCTAAAGACTATTCATGGACTGACCCTGGACTCTGACCTCATAGGTAGCAATGAATATCCTAGTAAGAGCACCAGTGGAAGGGGAAGCCCTGGGTCCTGCTAAGACTGAACCCCCAGTGAACTAGACTGGTGGGGGGAGGGCGGCAATGGGGGGAGGGTTGGGAGGGGAACACCCATAAGGAAGGGGAGGGGGGAGGGGGATGTTTGCCCGGATACCGGGAAAGGGAATAACACTCGAAATGTATATAAGAAATACTCAAGGAGACACCGCCGGAACCTGAAAGAAACAGACCGGATAAATAGTTCTCTGCACCCAAATCCCGTGGGAGGGAGAGCTAAACCTTCAGAGAGGCAGACAAGCCTGGGAAACCAGAAGTGACTGCTCCCTGCACACACATCTCGGACGCCAGAGGAAAAAGCCAAAGACCATCTGGAACCCTGGTGCACTGAAGCTCCCGGAAGGGGCGGCACAGGTCTTCCTGGTTGCTGCCGCTGCAGAGAGCCCGTGGGGAGCACCCCACGAGCGAACCTGAGCCTCGGGACCACAGGTAAGACCAAATTTTCTGCTGCAAGAAAGCTGCCTGGTGAGCTTGGGACACAGGAAAGCAGAATTTCTCTAGGACCGGGCAAGTTCTGTGTTTACCGGAAGTCCCACACCCGCGGATCCCGGCCCTCAGCAGCTCTCTGCTCCCAGCAGCTCTCTGCTCCCAGACCCGGTGAGAGAGAGACCCAACCGCCTGGTCAGGTGGGCACTCCTGAGGCTGCAGAGCAGAAGAGACCACCAACTCTGCTCACCCCTGCCCACATCCCTGGCCCAAGAGGAAACTGTATAAGGCCTCTGGGCTCCCGTGGGGAAGGGCCCAGGAGCGGCAGGACCCCTGTGCCTGAGACACCGCCAGAACCTGAAAAAAACAGACCGGATAAACAGTTCTCTGCAACCAAATCCCGTGGGAGGGAGAGCTAAACCTTCAGAGAGGCAGACAAGCCTGGGAAACCAGAAGTGACTGCTCCCTGCACACACATCTCGGACGCCAGAGGAAAAAGCCAAAGACCATCTGGAACCCTGGTGCACTGAAGTCCCCGCAAGGGGCGACACAGGTCTTCCTGGTTGCTGCCTCTGCAGAGAGCCCGTGGGCAGCACCCCACGAGCGAACCTGAGCCTCGGGACCACAGGTAAGACCAACTTTTCTGCTGCAAGAAAGCTGCCTGGTGAACTCAAGACACAGGCCCACAGGAACAGCTGAAGACCTGTAGAGAGGAAAAACTACACGCCAGAAAGCAGAACACTCTGTCCCCATAACTGACTGAAAGAGAGGAAAACAGGTCTACAGCACTCCTGTCACACAGGCTTATAGGACAGTCTAGCCACTGTCAGAAATAGCAGAACAAAGTAACACTATTGATAATCTGATGGCGAGAGGCAAGCGCAGGAACCCAAGCAACAGAAACCAAGACTACATGCCATCATCGGAGCCCAATTCTCCCACCAAAACAAACATGGAATATCCAAACACACCAGAAAAGCAAGATCTAGTTACAAAATCATATTTGATCATGATGCTGGAGGACTTCAAGAAAGACATGAACACACTTAGGGAAGCACAGGAAAACATTAATAAACAAGTAAAAGCCTACAGAGAGGAATCGCAAAAATCCCTGAAAGAATTCCAGGAAAACACAATCAAACAGTTGAAGGAATTAAAAATGGAAATAGAAGCAATCAAGAAAGAACACATGGAAACAACCCTGGATATAGAAAACCAAAAGAAGAGACAAGGAGCTGTAGATACAAGCCTCACCAACAGAATTCAAGAGATGGAAGAGAGAATCTCAGGAGCAGAAGATTCCATAGAAATCATTGACTCAACTGTCAAAGATAATGTAAAGCGGAAAAAGCTACTGGTCCAAAACATACAGGAAATCCAGGACTCAATGAGAAGATCAAACCTAAGGATAATAGGTATAGAAGAGAGTGAAGACTCCCAGCTCAAAGGACCAGTAAATATCTTCAACAAAATCATAGAAGAAAACTTCCCTAACCTAAAAAAAGAGATACCCATAGACATACAGGAAGCCTACAGAACTCCAAATAGATTGGACCAGAAAAGAAACACCTCCCGTCACATAATTGTCAAAACACCAAACGCACAAAATAAAGAAAGAATATTAAAAGCAGTAAGGGAAAAAGGTCAAGTAACATATAAAGGGAGACCTATCAGAATCACACCAGACTTGTCGCCAGAAACTTTGAAGGCCAGAAGATCCTGGATTGATGTCATACAGACCCTAAGAGAACACAAATGCCAGCCCAGGTTACTGTATCCAGCAAAACTCTCAATTAACATTGATGGAGAAACCAAGATATTCCATGACAAAACCAAATTTACACAATATCTTTCTACAAATCCAGCACTACAAAGGATAATAAATGGTAAAGCCCAACATAAGGAGGCAAGGTATACCCTAGAAGAAGCAAGAAACTAATCATCTTGGCAACAAAACAAAGAGAATGAAAGCACACAAACATAACCTCACATCCAAATATGAATATAAAGGGAAGCAATAATCACTATTCCTTAATATCTCTCAATATCAATGGCCTCAACTCCCCAATAAAAAGACATAGATTAACAAACTGGATACGCAATGAGGACCCTGAATTCTGCTGCCTACAGGAAACACACCTCAGAGACAAAGACAGACACTACCTCAGAGTGAAAGGCTGGAAAACAACTTTCCAAGCAAATGGTCAGAAGAAGCAAGCTGGAGTAGCCATTCTAATATCAAATAAAATCAATTTCCAACTAAAAGTCATCAAAAAAGATAAGGAAGGACACTTCATATTCATCAAAGGAAAAATCCACCAAGATGAACTCTCAATCCTAAATATCTATGCCCCAAATACAAGGGCACCTACATACGTAAAAGAAACCTTACTAAAGCTCAAAACACACATTGCACCTCACACAATAATAGTGGGAGACTTCAACACCCCACTCTCATCAATGGACAGATCATGGAAACAGAAATTAAACAGTGATGTCGACAGACTAAGAGAAGTCATGAGCCAAATGGACTTAACGGATATTTATAGAACATTCTATCCTAAATCAAAAGGATATACCTTCTTCTCAGCTCCTCATGGTACTTTCTCCAAAATTGACCATATAATTGGTCAAAAAACGGGCCTCAACAGGTACAGAAAGATAGAGATAATCCCATGCATGCTATCGGACCACCACGGCCTAAAACTGGTCTTCAATAACAATAAGGGAAGAATGCCCACATATACGTGGAAATTGAACAATGCTCTACTCAATGATAACCTGGTCAAGGAAGAAATAAAGAAAGAAATTAAAAACTTTTTAGAATTTAATGAAAATGAAGATACAACATACCCAAACTTATGGGACACAATGAAAGCTGTGCTAAGAGGAAAACTCATAGCGCTGAGTGCCTGCAGAAAGAAACAGGAAAGAGCATATGTCAGCAGCTTGACAGCACACCTAAAAGCTCTAGAACAAAAAGAAGCAAATACACCCAGGAGGAGTAGAAGGCAGGAAATAATCAAACTCAGAGCTGAAATCAACCAAGTAGAAACAAAAAGGACCATAGAAAGAATCAACAGAACCAAAAGTTGGTTCTTTGAGAAAATCAACAAGATAGATAAACCCTTAGCCAGACTAACGAGAGGACACAGAGAGTGCGTCCAAATTAACAAAATTAGAAATGAAAAGGGAGACATAACTACAGATTCAGAGGAAATTCAAAAAATCATCAGATCTTACTATAAAAACCTATATTCAACAAAATTTGAAAATCTTCAGGAAATGGACAATTTCCTAGACAGATACCAGGTATCGAAGTTAAATCAGGAACAGATAAACCAGTTAAACAACCCCATAACTCCTAAGGAAATAGAAGCAGTCATTAAAGGTCTTCCAACCAAAAAGAGCCCAGGTCCAGACGGGTTTAGTGCAGAATTCTATCAAACCTTCATAGAAGACCTCATACCAATATTATCCAAACTATTCCACAAAATTGAAACAGATGGAGCACTACCGAATTCCTTCTACGAAGCCACAATTACTCTTATACCTAAACCACACAAAGACACAACAAAGAAAGAGAACTTCAGACCAATTTCCCTTATGAATATCGACGCAAAAATACTCAATAAAATTCTGGCAAACCGAATTCAAGAGCACATCAAAACAATCATCCACCATGATCAAGTAGGCTTCATCCCAGGCATGCAGGGATGGTTTAATATACGGAAAACCATCAACGTGATCCATCATATAAACAAACTGAAAGAACAGAACCACATGATCATTTCATTAGATGCTGAGAAAGCATTTGACAAAATTCAACACCCCTTCATGATAAAAGTCCTGGAAAGAATAGGAATTCAAGGCCCATACCTAAACATAGTAAAAGCCATATACAGCAAACCAGTTGCTAACATTAAACTAAATGGAGAGAAACTCGAAGCAATCCCACTAAAATCAGGGACTAGACAAGGCTGCCCACTCTCTCCCTACTTATTCAATATAGTTCTTGAAGTTCTAGCCAGAGCAATCAGACAACAAAAGGAGGTCAAGGGGATACAGATCGGAAAAGAAGAAGTCAAAATATCACTATTTGCAGATGACATGATAGTATATTTAAGTGATCCCAAAAGTTCCACCAGAGAACTACTAAAGCTGATAAACAACTTCAGCAAAGTGGCTGGGTATAAAATTAACTCAAATAAATCAGTTGCCTTCCTCTATACAAAAGAGAAACAAGCCGAGAAAGAAATTAGGGAAACGACACCCTTCATAATAGACCCAAATAATATAAAGTACCTCGGTGTGACTTTAACCAAGCAAGTAAAAGATCTGTACAATAAGAACTTCAAGACACTGAGGAAAGAAATTGAAGAAGACCTCAGAAGATGGAAAGATCTCCCATGCTCATGGATTGGCAGGATTAATATAGTAAAAATGGCCATTTTACCAAAAGCAATCTACAGATTCAATGCAATCCCCATCAAAATACCAATCCAATTCTTCAAAGAGTTAGACAGAACAATTTGCAAATTCATCTGGAATAACAAAAAACCCAGGATAGCTAAAGCTATCCTCAACAATAAAAGGACTTCAGGGGGAATCACTATCCCTGAACTCAAGCAGTATTACAGAGCAATAGTGATAAAAACTGCATGGTATTGATACAGAGACAGACAGATAGACCAATGGAATAGAATTGAAGACCCAGAAATGAACCCACACACCTATGGTCACTTGATTTTTGACAAAGGAGCCAAAACCATCCAATGGAAAAAAGATAGCATTTTCAGCAAATGGTGCTGGTTCAACTGGAGGGCAACATGTAGAAGAATGCAGATCGATCCATGCTTATCACCCTGTACAAAGCTTAAGTCCAAGTGGCTCAAGGACCTCCACATCAAACCAGACACACTCAAACTAATAGAAGAAAAACTAGGGAAGCATCTGGAACACATGGGCACTGGAAAAAATTTCCTGAACAAAACACCAATGGCTTATGCTCTAAGATCAAGAATCGACAAATGGGATCTCATAAAACTGCAAAGCTTCTGTAAGGCAAAGGACACGGTGGTTAGGACAAAACGGCAACCAACAGATTGGGAAAAGATCTTTACCAATCCTACAACAGATAGAGGCCTTATATCCAAAATATACAAAGAACTCAAGAAGTTAGACCGCAGGGAAACAAATAACCCTATTAAAAAATGGGGTTCAGAGCTAAACAAAGAATTCACAGCTGAGGAATGCCGAATGGCTGAGAAACACCTAAAGAAATGTTCAACATCTTTAGTCATAAGGGAAATGCAAATCAAAACAACCCTGAGATTTCACCTCACACCAGTGAGAATGGCTAAGATCAAAAACTCAGGTGACAGCAGATGCTGGCGAGGATGTGGAGAAAGAGGAACACTCCTCCATTGTTGGTGGGATTGCAGACTGGTAAAACCATTCTGGAAATCAGTCTGGAGGTTCCTCAGAAAATTGGACATTGAACTGCCTGAGGATCCAGCTATACCTCTCTTGGGCATATACCCAAAAGATGCCTCAACATATAAAAGAGACCCGTGCTCCACTATGTTCATCGCAGCCTTATTTATAATAGCCAGAAAATGGAAAGAACCCAGATGCCCTTCAACAGAGGAATGGATACAGAAAATGTGGTGCATCTACACAATGGAATATTACTCAGCTATCAAAAACAACGAGTCTATGAAATTTGTAGGCAAATGGTTGGAACTGGAAAATATCCTCCTGAGTGGGCTAACCCAATCACAGAAAGACATACATGGTATGCACTCATTGATAAGTGGCTATTAGCCCAAATGCTTGAATTACCCTAGATCCCTAGAACAAACGAAACTCAAGACGGATGATCAAAATGTGAATGCTTCACTCCTTCTTTAAATGAGGAAAAAGAATACCCTTGGCTGGGAAGGGAGAGGCAAAGATTAAAACAGAGACTGAAGGAACACCCATTCAGAGCCTGCCCCACAGGTGGCCCATACATATACAGCCACCCAATTGGACAAGATGGATGAAGCAAAGAAGTGCAGACTGACAGGAGCCGGATGTAGATCGCTCCTGAGAGACACAGCCAGAATACAGCAAATACAGAGGCGAATGCCAGCAGCAAACCACTGAGCTGAGAATAGGTCCCCCGTTGAAGGAATCAGAGAAAGAACTGGAAGAGCTTGAAGGGGCTCGAGACCCCAAAAGTACAACAATGCCAAGCCACCAGAGCTTCCAGGGACTAAGCCACTACCTAAAGACTATATATGGACTGACCCTGGACTCTGACCCCATAGGTAGCAATGAATATCCTAGTAAGAGCACCAGTGGAAGGGGAAGCCCTGGGTCCTGCTAAGACTGAACCCCCAGTGAACTAGACTATGGGGGGAGGGCGGCAATGGGGGGAGGGTTGGGAGGGGATCACCCATAAGGAAGGGGAGGGGGGAGGGGGATTTTGCCCGGAAACCGGGAAAGGGAATAACACTTGAAATGTATATAAGAAATACTCAAGTTAATAAAAAAAAAATACCAAAAAAAAGAAATACTCAAGTTAATAAAAAAAATAAGAAATACTCAAGTTAAAAAATATTCATAATGATTTCAAACATTGGTCCCAATAATCTAGAACAAATAAGAAATATGGATATATGCAGAGTGAAGAGGAATAAATTTTGGACAAATATTTGAAAGAGCTCCAGCATATCAATATCCAGATAGCATAGGAGAAATAGTTTAGGCAAAAACACCATGGAAAGTATAAATTTACATTTGTCAGCATAGAGGTAATAGAAGTAGTATGTGAAATAGTAACCTGAGGCCAGTGAAAGAATATGATGGTATTATAAACTAGGAGAGATTTGCTAAACGTTATTATTTAAAGGATAAATTAGGAGTTTCTGAAGGAGATCGAGGTGGATCAGTCAGAGAGCTTGTTAGTTGTTAAAATGCAAGGCTCTCTATGGTTTTTAGAATTGGAAATTCACCTCAGGACTCTGCTTTCAGTATTTATATGGCTACTATCATTTTCACTCCTGGGGATTAACATCCTTGAATTTCTTGCATGGTCGGCTTCGCATTTATAAAGAAATTTGCTGTAATTTATCCAGCATGTTAGTTTGTGGAGTGAGAAAGTATGTCAGAATATCAAACCTGTCGCACTGCCAGAAGGATTCTACTGTATTTAAAAATTGAAAAAGAGTTGGCATCAACTGAACGCAGAGATTCCATGAAAAGCTCCTAGGCAATCATACTTAATGAAGAAAGACTGAGATCAAGAACAAATCAAGACCTCTGTAATCACCATTTTTACTTGCTGTTGTACTGAAAATTGTAGTTAGTGCAACCAATTACAAAACACCAAGAATTAAAAGCATCCAGAGTAGAAAGAGACAAAATTATTACTTTGGGGAGATAACATTTTAATCTATGTGAAAGGTTCTAGAGTGGCACTCTATCAGTGAATCAGTGGCACTAATAAGTGAATGTGTCAAAATTATAATATATGAGATCAGTATATAGATATAGATTAAATCTACTCAACTTCTCTGTATACTTGCAAAGAGCCACTAGAGATAAAATTTAGCTATATAAAATACAATGCATAAATGTAGCAAAGGATATCAATAATTTTTAAAATGAAAATCAATAATCATAATTTTGTTGAGACAAACTAAGGACAAATAGCTGAGGCTATATGTCATGTTCAGAAATATAGAAATTCTATCTTATTTCCATGGCCATGTTGATAAATTTTTGTTGTGGTGACAAAGTGCTTGAGTATGCAATGGAGCACACTAGCTTACTTCATGACAACATGGAAACAGAGAAGGGGAAGTTGGCAGAAGGGTCTAGAGACAAGATGCACTCTTCAAAGTTATGCCTCCAGTGTTTCCTCCAAGCAGGCCTTATATCCTACTATTCCATTCACCTATGACCTAATCAGTAGTTCAATCCAGTAATAATAGATGCACTTTCATGGTCCAATTCCATTTCAGTAGTGCCACCAGGAAATGATCCAAATATAACTTGTAAGGCTTTAATGGAGGACATTGCATATCCAAACCAGAACAATGCCAGTTCATGATAGATTTATCTACAGGTTAAATAAAGTCCTAGTTAGAATCCTAGGTGGAATTTTTCTAGAAAAATCTAATTTAAAAATTACAAGCTTACCTGTCATTCTAGCACTTGAGAAGCTGAAGGTGGATGACTGCCACAAGTTTGAGACTGATTTGGGCTACAAATAACCAAAAGGTTTCCTGTGGAAATGTAATGATCCAGAATCGCCAAAAGAAGTTTGGAAAAAACCACACCTGGAAGCCATACTTTGGCTAATTTTAAGAGGTATTCTAGAGCCACAGTACTTAAGACAGCATGATCCTCGCATTAAAGAAATTTATTGGAACAGAACATAAAAGGGAGTCCAAAATTAAACCCACATAGGTGTGGTCAGTATTCTTTTTTATTTGTCATTTTATTTGTTTACATTTCAAATGATATTCCCCTTCCTAGTTACCCTTCCACAAGCTCTCCCATCCCATCCTCCCTCCTCTCCCTTTTACCTCTATGAGGGTGCTCATCCACTCCCACCTAACCTTTCTAGCATCTCCCTAATCTGGGACATCAAACCTCCACAGGACCAAGGGCCTCTCCTCCCTTTGATGTCAGACAAGGGCATCCTCTGCTACATATGTATCTGGAGCCATGGACTCCTCCATGTATCAACTCTTTGGTTGGTAGTTTAGTCCCTGGGAGCTCTGGGAGTCCAGTTAGTTGATAATGTTATTACTATGGCATTGCAGTCCCATTCAGCTCCTTCAGTCCTTCCTCCAGCCCTTTTATTGAGATCCCTGGGTTCAGGCTGAGGGTTGGCTGTAAGTATCTGCATCTGTATTGGTCAGTTGCTGGTAGAACGTCTTAGGGAACAGCCATACCAGGCTCCTGTCAGCCAGCACTTTTGGCATCAGCAATAGTGTTTAGATTTGGTGTCTGCAGGTGGGATGAATCCCTAGGTGGGGCAGTCTCTGGATGGCCTTTCCTTCATTCTCTGTTCCACTCTTTGTCCCTGTACATCCTTTAGACAGGAGCAATACTGGGTTAATGTTTTTGAGATGGGTGGGTGGCCTCATCCCTTAACTGAAAGCTGATAAAACCACTTTGGAAATCAATTTGGTGGTTCCTCAGAAAATTGGAAATAGTTGTACCTGAAGACCCAGCTATACCACTCCTGGGAATATACCCAAAAGATGCCCCAACATATAACAAAGACACATGCTCCACTATGTTTATAGCAGCCTTATTTATAATAGCTAGAAGCTGGAAAGAACCCAGATGCCCTTCAACAGAGGAATAGATACAGAAAATGTGGTACATCTACACAGTGGAATATTACTCAGCTATCAAAAACAATGACTTTATGAAATTCGTAGGCAAATGGATTGAACTAGAAAATATCATCCTGAGTGTGGTAACCCAATCACAAAAGAACACACGTGGTATGTACTCACAAATAAGTGGATATTAGCCCAAAAGTTCAGAATACCCATGATTCAGCCCACAAACCATATGGAGCTTAAGAAGAAGGAAGACCAAAGTGTGGATGCTTCTATCCTACATAGAAGGGGGAACAAAATAGTCATAGGAGGTAAAGAGAGGGAGGACCTGGGAATGAGAAAAGAGGGGGAGAGAAAAAAAGGCAGCAGGATAAGGTATTGGAAGGAACAGGAGATAAGTACAGAGGGTCAGGAATCCAATAGAAATAAATGTGTAGCAGTTGGGGATGGGGAACTGGGGGTAGCCACTAAAAAGTCCCAGATACCAGGGAAGCAAGAGGCTCCCAGGACTCAACAGTGATGACTTTTGCTGAAATACACAACAAAAAGGAGAGAGAACCTGTAGAGACTACCTCCAGTCAATAGGCACAACCCCCAGTTGTCAATATTCTTAAAGTTGGATCTATAACAGAAATATTTGATAAGTTGGAAATTTTTAATATTTTAAAATTTATCTGTGCTGCAGAAATAATCTCCCACCTGTTTTCTAACTAAATTCGGTGGGTTCCCCAAGCAAAAACACGTTAAAGCTAGAGGGGGCTTGTTAAGAAGAAGAGTTTCTGTGGGAGAATGAGAGAAAAGGGGGTTAGAAAAGGTAATGGGGACTTCTGCTCTCACCTCTCCTGGATTGGTTTCCGCTGCTTCTTCTGTCTGTCTGAGGTGGGCTGTTGTGAACTCTCGGTGAGGCCTGCGCACCGCAGCCATGACGGAGGCTGATGTGAACCCGAAGGCCTATCCCCTCGCAGATGCTCACCTCACCAAGAAGTTGCAGGACCTTGTTCAGCAGTCAAGTAACTACAAGCAGCTTCGGAAAGGAGCCAATGAAGACACCAAAACCCTCAACAGAGGTGTCTCTGAGTTCATTGTGATGGCAGCAGATGCTGAGCCCTTGGAGATCATCCTGCACCTCCCTCTGCTGTGTGAAGACAAGAATGTCCCCTACGTATTTGTGCACTCCAAGCAGGCTTTAGGACGGGCCCGTGGAGTCTCCAGGCCGGTCATCGCCTGTTCTGTAACCATCAAAGAAGGCTCTCAACTAAAGCAGCAGATCCAGTCCATTCAGCAGTCTATTGAACAGCTCCTGGTGTAGGCCGTGGCCTCTGCCCTCTCCTGTCTTCTCCCAACCTGAGTTTGTGTATCATATGTCTGTTGGTAGGTACTGTTTTCAGCCAGTTTCTATTATATTGTACTACATCTGATTTTGTATTTTTATTTTTGTCTGAACAGGGTTGTTTTTCACCATTTCCTCATCCTCTTCTGCCATTTTTTAGTTTCCCCTTTTAATTGAAATGATAGCTAAGATAGGTGAAAGGCAGAATGTCACCATTTAACAACAAGAAGAACCAGGAGAAACTTACGCCAGGGATAGTAGATACTTTATTGGTCCTTGTGCTTTTGATGTAAGATCTCTCTAAATGCTACTGTGACTGGGGAACTTTCTTTGGGTAGCAGTCCCTCCCACCCCTTATCATTTGAAAAAGTTTGATAATGTTAGGCCTATTGTCCAGGTGCCATTTATTGGTAACCTTATATTCTCCCATACCCGAGGCAGTAACAGCTCAAAGGGATTCTGGGGAAACTGTGGCTGTTTGGCTGGAGCGTACAGCAGAGACAGTGCTAGCAGGAAACAGCCTCTCCTTGGTAAATGGGGAGTTCTTGTGGAGCCCTCATCCTCTTCCTCCCGCAACATGGTCAGGTGTATTCTCCCTCCATGAAGAAGGTGATTACATGTTCACTGTCGAGCATGCTAATAAATATGTTTAAAAAAAAAAGAAAAGGTAATGAGGGTGAAGTTCCTAAAATTCATTATATACATATATGAAACTGTCAAAAAATGAAAAAAAATCTAGTTGAAAATGCAATCTATAATTTTGGAAAAATTCACAAATGATATCTGTGTAAATGGAGTTATATTCAGAATATATAAAATAAATATAACAGTGAACAAATGATAAACGGCCAATGTCTAATATGGAAAACAGATTTGAACAGACACTCTGCCAAAGGAGCTTCGTTGTTGGCAGACAAACACATGAAAAATGCCCAGGATAATTAGTCTTTTCTAAAATTAAAGTTAGAACTTCAATGAAATGTAACTACCTACACATTAGAAGTGCTAAACTTCAAAGCTCAGCCTATAATAAGTGTTGGCTGGGATGCAGAGCATGTAGATCATGTACATGCTACTTTTGGGAATATGAAGTATTAGTTTGGGGGAAAATACTTTGTCAACCTAATTAACAATTAAATGTGCATCTTTATATGAATTAGCAGTACTATTTCCAAATTTTTATGTGAGTAGTGAAAGCAAGTCCATTCATAGATTTATAGCAAATGTTGATGATAACTGTATTTGTCAAATAGCAATCAACATATGATTGAATCAATGATTGTGTTATATACTACTAAAAATACAAATAAAATATTGATATGTGTTACAACATAGATACCTCTCAAAATAACTATGCTGACTGACAGAAGGTAGTCAAAAAGTGTTTGTGACGTTATTTACATGACACTTTATAGAATGCAAACTAGTTAAGGTTTGGATCTGGAGTCCCACAGGAGCTCATATGTTTTAGGCTTGGTCTCTATTGCAGCATTGTAGAGAGGTGAAGATTTTGAGAGGATATTAATGTCATAAGGTCTCCAACTTCATCAATGAATTCACTGAAGAAGTGTGAACTTCAAGAGGTGGAGCTTAGTTGGAAAAAGTAATTTATTGGAGGAGTACCTTTTAAAACTATATTTGTTCTCAGCTCCTTTCCATTGTTACTTGATTCCTTGCCAGCATGAGGAAAGCGTCTCTACTCTACCATGCCCTGTCTGTCTTCATTAGAACCAGAAACATCAGAGCCAAGTGGCCATACAGTGACACCTCTGAAACAAGTAGCCAGAAGAATCCTTTACCCACTTAATTTAATTTTTTCAGAAAAGTTATCACAGTGGTGGAATCAAACACAGTATTCTACTGTAACTAAAGGAAATATCACTATTATGAATCTAGGTGTGCAGAGGGTTGGAAAAATATTTACAGGAAAATGGGAATTCATGTTGATATCCCTTCTTGTTAGGGACTGAACTCAAAGTCTTGGTCAAGCTAGGCAAGTACTCTAGCCTCACCCCTTGGTTTTGCATGATGAGGTCTTGCTATATAGCTAAGTCTGACTTTGAATTCTCAATCTTCCTGGTTCAGCCTTCTGAGCACTGAAATTGTAGGTATGTGCCACCATATTTGACTTGTAGTATTAGTTTTTCAGATACATATATAACTCAAAGTGCATACTTTATACATGTGCATTTGACTGTGTATTGATTATACTTCAGTATCTGAAAATAGTTTACATGAAACAAAAACAAGGTCTAACAGCCTTGTTACTTGGAACTCAGCCTTATAATTTTGTACCATTCTTCACATTATCTTTAGCTTTTCCACTTCTATGATTCCAATAACCAGCTTTGCCGATGGATGCTTACCCCAATATTCTGTCATACTCTCTCTTTTCCTTTTGTCCTTCCTATCCCCTCCATCCATCCATCTATCCCTCTCTCTTTCTCTGTAAACCCATGTAAGAAGGTTTGGGGAATAATTTTTAGTTTTCCTGTAGAACAACCTGCAAAAAGTCAAGTGGATTCCTATACAGGATAGATGTTGCAGAAAGCTGTAATGTCTTTCATTTTGCAATGATAATACTGGAGCTGTAAGTGAAAACAGTTAGAGATAAAATGGCCAGAAATGCATAAATTGGGTGGCTCCTTTTATGAACACAATTTTAAGAAGTGACCCATTTTTACTCTTAGAAAATAACTCTCATTTGGTCTATTTTAATCCTCCCAATTTATTTTAAAGCTGACATCATATCTGCTCTGCTCTAAGTATTATAATGGCCTTTGGCCAAACCAGTGCAACCCTGCTGTGATCAGAATACCAGGGAAATGTTCTAATGAAGAAAACAGTCAAATTGCAGCTATGTCTTATAAGAGTGCCTTCAAAGTTAGATTTGATTCTGCCTTTAGTCTTGAGGAGTCAATGACACCTTGTACTACATGGGTTCTTAACCCTAATATAATCATGCTGTGAGAATGTACCGAAAGGTAGACTGGAGGGGAGATCTAAGTTTTCACGATTTTCTTGTCTTCCTTTTAAAGTTATGCCTAGGTAATATCATCTTCCAATTTTAAATCGTTAATGGAGTTACCTTGTGAATGCAAGGGGAGGTACGAGCTTCCCATGTGTGGATAGACCTGTAATAGTGACCTTGAAGTCAGCAGTTTTGAGTCTTATTTGAGTCTTACCGCCTCTCTGCCTCATTCTTTGTTCTTTTTGGCTCACTTACCTAGGCAGTTGGCCTCCTTGCTATTCCTCAAACATTCTAGGCATGCTTCTGCCCTAGGGCTTTGTCACTGGCTAGAAGTCCCTTTGCACACACTGTTCTGCTATCAGACAGCCTCAGTGCAGGCCCTCAATCCTTCACGTTTCTGCTCCAGTGTCAACTTTGTAATGCAACTTACCAATTCTTTCTGGCTCAGAGTTTACTTTTCATTTTGGCCATTTTGTAACTTTAACTCTACTAAATACTTGAATTATATTTGTCACTCATTGGCTGCTCACCCCTGCAGGAAGTGAAACTCCACAAGAGAAGAATCTTTGTTTTGTTTTCTCTAGGATCCCAAGCTTCTATCAGTTTCTAGTACAAAGCAGGGGCTCCATCACTACATGCTGAAAATTAACTGTGGCTTGAAGATTTTCAAGGTAATTTGACAACATTTGATTTTCAGTCTTTGTACAGCCCCATCTTCTCCCTTCAGGGCCCAAGATACATAAAATGAAACTGAACATACTCTCAGGTTCAAGCTACATTAATGTTGTTGAATGCTATAAGGTTCTCTTTGTCTTACAGATGGTCCCTGACTTGTAATGACTCAATTTGTGTGTATTTGTGTGTGTATTTGTGTGTGTGTGTGTGTGTGTGTGTGTGTGTGTGTGTGTGTTTCAACTTTGAAGCAAAAGGGATTCAGTAGAAATCACATAGAGTCTTGAATTTTGAACTTTTTCAGTCTAGTCATGATTTCTTCTGACACTGGACAGTGACATGGAGCCTTAGCTCCCAGGAAACCATAGGTTCAGTAGGGCATCAGCTATAATCTGTAGTAGACCATGAGTACCCGTGACTAAATGCACTACTTTCTATTAGTAAGGTTTTGTAACAATTGTTTGTTCCTCCTCGCTTTGGGTTTTGCCTAAAGAAGGTAATTTCCATGTATTTTTTAAAAACATCGTAAAGATTGTGGCAAAAATACATTTTCCTGATGTGTTTGCTAGGCATCTACTGTTATGTAAAATCATTTGAGAACAGTTTGTTCTTAAACTTCACTCTATTAATGTGGCAGCATAGGAATGCAATTGGCTTTCAAAACAAATTCCCTCTGAGTTTTCATTAGCAGCTTTCATTGTTGCCCACTATTTCCAGCATTGCCCCTTTACAGAGATCATAATAAAATCCAACTTCCAGGCATGCCATTTTGGTTTGTTTTTTCATCAGATTGCAACAACTAAAGTACTTTCTTTGTAGGTAACAAAGGCTTATCAGGATGTTTTGCTATGTTGATATTGCTACCTCCAAATCCTTTGAGAATCTTGTAGACAATTCTTGTACATTTCTGCTAAAGTCCTGGAGCAATAGTGTATCACTCAAGGGATTCTTGATTTCATATGTTTGTACTGTGTTTATGTCATTTCTATCTCCTTTTTCTCCCTGTAACTCTCCCTGTTCTCCCTGCCCCTGCCAACCCCCTCATAGATTCATGGCCTCTTGTTCTTTAATATTATTGTTTTACACATTGCATGCATCTAACCTGGGGAGTCCCTTTAGGGTACTCTTTTGTATACCTGCTTAGATCTGCCCACTTGGTATTAGATAGCCAAATCCTTGGGCCCTCATCCCTGGAGAAGACTAATTCTCCCTCTCTTAGCAGCCATGAACTGTTTATAGCTCTTCATGCATCTGTAGGGCCTTGTGCAATTTCCTCCACTCACACTGGGATGTCAGCTGGTGTAGTCATTGTTCAGGTCTTGTTTAGGCAACCAGATTGTTGAGATTTTATTGCTGCAGCTTACCCCATCATATATGGAGGACACTGTCTAACAGCAAGTTCCTTCTCTCTTAAAATCTTTTTTTTTTCTATTTTTTTTTTTATTAACTTGAGTATTTCTTATATACATTTCGAGTGTTATTCCCTTTCCCGGTTTCCGGGCAAACATCCCCCTCCCCCCTCCCCTTCCTTATGGGTGTTCCCCTCCCAACCCTCCCCCCATTGCCGCCCTCCCCCCATAGACTAGTTCACTGTGGGTTCAGTCTTAGCAGGACCCAGGGCTTCCCCTTCCACTGGTGCTCTTACTAGGATATTCATTGCTACCTATGGGGTCAGAGTCCAGGGTCAGTCCATGTATAGTCTTTAGGTAGTGGCTTAGTCCCTGGAAGCTCTGGTTGCTTGGCATTGTTGTACTTTTGGGGTCTCGAGCCCCTTCAAGCTCTTCCAGTTCTTTCTCTGATTCCTTCAATAGGGGACCTATTCTCAGTTCAGTGGTTTGCTGCTGGCATTCGCCTCTATATTTGCTGTATTCTGGCTGTGTCTCTCAGGAGCGATCTACATCCGGCTCCTGTCGGTCTGCACTTCTTTGCTTCATCCATCTTGTCTAATTGGGTGGCTGTATATGTATGGGCCACATGTGGGGCAGGCTCTGAATGGGTGTTCCTTCAGTCTCTGTTTTAATCTTTGCCTCTCCCTTCCCTGCCAAGGGTATTCTTTTTCCTCATTTAAAGAAGGAGTGAAGCATTCACATTTTGATCATCCGTCTTGAGTTTCGTTTGTTCTAGGGATCTAGGGTAATTCAAGCATTTGGGCTAATAGCCACTTATCAATGAGTGCATACCATGTATGTCTTTCTGTGATTGGGTTAGCTCACTCAGGATGATATTTTCCAGTTCCAACCATTTGCCTACGAATTTCATAAACTCGTTGTTTTTGATAGCTGAGTAATATTCCATTGTGTAGATGTACCACATTTTCTGTATCCATTCCTCTGTTGAAGGGCATCTGGGTTCTTTCCAGCTTCTGGCTATTATAAATAAGGCTGCGATGAACATAGTGGAGCACGTGTCTCTTTTATATGTTGAGGCATCTTTTGGGTATATGCCCAAGAGAGGTATAGCTGGATCATCAGGCAGTTCAATGTCCAATTTTCTGAGGAACCTCCAGACTGATTTCCAGAATGGTTTTACCAGTCTGCAATCCCACCAACAATGGAGGAGTGTTCCTCTTTCTCCACATCCTCGCCAGCATCTGCTGTCACCTGAGTTTTTGATCTTAGCCAATCGCACTGGTGTGAGGTGAAATCTCAGGGTTGTTTTGATTTGCATTTCCCTTATGACTAAAGATGTTGAACATTTCTTTAGGTGTTTCTCAGCCATTCGGCATTCCTCAGCTGTGAATTCTTTGTTTAGCTCTGAACCCCATTTTTTAATAGGGTTATTTGTTTCCCTGCGGTCTAACTTCTTGAGTTCTTTGTATATTTTGGAAATAAGGCCTCTATCTGTTGTAGGATTGGTAAAGATCTTTTCCCAATCTGTTGGTTGCCGTTTTGTCCTAACCACAGTGTCCTTTGCCTTACAGAAGCTTTGCAGTTTTATGAGATCCCATTTGTCGATTCTTGATCTTAGAGCATAAGCCATTGGTGTTTTGTTCAGGAAATTTTTTCCAGTGCCCATGTGTTCCAGATGCTTCCCTAGTTTTTCTTCTATTAGTTTGAGTGTGTCTGGTTTGATGTGGAGGTCCTTGATCCACTTGGACTTAAGCTTTGTACAGGGTGATAAGCATGGATCGATCTGCATTCTTCTACATGTTGCCCTCCAGTTGAACCAGCACCATTTGCTGAAAATACTATCTTTTTTCCATTGGATGGTTTTGGCTCCTTTGTCAAAAATCAAGTGACCATAGGTGTGTGGGTTCATTTCTGGGTCTTCAATTCTATTCCATTGGTCTATCTGTCTGTCTCTGTACCAATACCATGCAGTTTTTATCACTATTGCTCTGTAATACTGCTTGAGTTCAGGGATAGTGATTCCCCCTGAAGTCCTTTTATTGTTGAGGATAGCTTTAGCTATCCTGGGTTTTTTGTTATTCCAGATGAATTTGCAAATTGTTCTGTCTAACTCTTTGAAGAATTGGATTGGTATTTTGATGGGGATTGCATTGAATCTGTAGATTGCTTTTGGTAAAATGGCCATTTTTACCATATTAATCCTGCCAATCCATGAGCATGGGAGATCTTTCCATCTTCTGAGGTCTTCTTCAATTTCTTTCCTCAGTGTCTTGAAGTTCTTATTGTACAGATCTTTTACTTGCTTGGTTAAAGTCACACCGAGGTACTTTATATTATTTGGGTCTATTATGAAGGGTGTCGTTTCCCTAATTTCTTTCTCGGCTTGTTTCTCTTTTGTATAGAGGAAGGCAACTGATTTATTTGAGTTAATTTTATACCCAGCCACTTTGCTGAAGTTGTTTATCAGCTTTAATAGTTCTCTGGTGGAACTTTTGGGATCACTTAAATATACTATCATGTCATCTGCAAATAGTGATATTTTGACCTCTTCTTTTCCGATCTGTATCCCTTTGATCTCCTTTTGTTGTCTGATTGCTCTGGCTAGAACTTCAAGAACTATATTGAATAAGTAGGGAGAGAGTGGGCAGCCTTGTCTAGTCCCTGATTTTAGTGGGATTGCTTCAAGTTTCTCTCCATTTAGTTTAATGTTAGCAACTGGTTTGCTGTATATGGCTTTTACTATGTTTAGGTATGGGCCTTGAATTCCTATTCTTTCCAGGACTTTTATCATGAAGGGGTGTTGAATTTTGTCAAATGCTTTCTCAGCATCTAATGAAATGATCATGTGGTTCTGTTCTTTCAGTTTGTTTATATAATGGATCACGTTGATGGTTTTCCGTATATTAAACCATCCCTGCATGCCTGGGATGAAGCCTACTTGATCATGGTGGATGATTGTTTTGATGTGCTCTTGAATTCGGTTTGCCAGAATTTTATTGAGTATTTTTGCGTCGATATTCATAAGGGAAATTGGTCTGAAGTTCTCTTTCTTTGTTGTGTCTTTGTGTGGTTTAGGTATAAGAGTAATTGTGGCTTCGTAGAAGGAATTCGGTAGTGCTCCATCTGTTTCAATTTTGTAGAATAGTTTGGATAATATTGGTATGAGGTCTTCTATGAAGGTTTGATAGAATTCTGCACTAAACCCGTCTGGACCTGGGCTCTTTTTGGTTGGGAGACCTTTAATGACTGCTTCTATTTCCTTAGGAGTTATGGGGTTGTTTAACTGGTTTATCTGTTCCTGATTTAACTTCGATACCTGGTATCTGTCTAGGAAATTGTCCATTTCCTGAAGATTTTCAAATTTTGTTGAATATAGGTTTTTATAGTAAGATCTGATGATTTTTTGAATTTCCTCCGAATCTGTAGTTATGTCTCCCTTTTCATTTCTGATTTTGTTAATTTGGACACACTCTCTGTGTCCTCTCGTTAGTCTGGCTAAGGGTTTATCTATCTTGTTGATTTTCTCAAAGAACCAACTTTTGGTTCTGTTGATTCTTTCTATGGTCCTTTTTGTTTCTACTTGGTTGATTTCAGCTCTGAGTTTGATTATTTCCTGCCTTCTACTCCTCCTGGGTGTATTTGCTTCTTTTTGTTCTAGAGCTTTTAGGTGTGCTGTCAAGCTGCTGACATATGCTCTTTCCTGTTTCTTTCTGCAGGCACTCAGCGCTATGAGTTTTCCTCTTAGCACAGCTTTCATTGTGTCCCATAAGTTTGAGTATGTTGTATCTTCATTTTCATTAAATTCTAAAAAGTTTTTAATTTCTTTCTTTATTTCTTCCTTGACCAGGTTATCATTGAGTAGAGCATTGTTCAATTTCCACGTATATGTGGGCATTCTTCCCTTATTGTTATTGAAGACCAGTTTTAGGCCGTGGTGGTCCGATAGCACGCATGGGATTATTTCTATCTTTCTGTACCTGTTGAGGCCCGTTTTTTGACCAATTATATGGTCAATTTTGGAGAAAGTACCATGAGGAGCTGAGAAGAAGGTATATCCTTTTGTTTTAGGATAGAATGTTCTATAAATATCCGTTAAGTCCATTTGGCTCATGACTTCTCTTAGTCTGTCTACATCACTGTTTAATTTCTGTTTCCATGATCTGTCCATTGATGAGAGTGGGGTGTTGAAATCTCCCACTATTATTGTGTGAGGTGCAATGTGTGTTTTGAGCTTTAGTAAGGTTTCTTTTACATATGTAGGTGCCCTTGTATTTGGGGCATAGATATTTAGGATTGAGAGTTCATCTTGGTTGATTTTTCCTTTGATGAATATGAAGTGTCCTTCCTTATCTTTTTTGATGACTTTTAGTTGGAAATTGATTTTATTTGATATTAGAATGGCTACTCCAGCTTGCTTCTTCCGACCATTTGCTTGGAAAGTTGTTTTCCAGCCTTTCACTCTGAGGTAGTGTCTGTCTTTGTCTCTGAGGTGTGTTTCCTGTAGGCAGCAGAATGCAGGGTCCTCGTTGCGTATCCAGTTTGTTAATCTATGTCTTTTTATTGGGGAGTTGAGGCCATTGATATTGAGAGATATTAAGGAATAGTGATTATTGCTTCCCGTTATATTCATATTTGATGTGAGGTTATGTTTGTGTGCTTTCATTCTCTTTGTTTTGTTGCCAAGACGATTAGTTTCTTGCTTCTTCTAGGGTATAGCTTGCCTCCTTATGTTGGGCTTTACCATTTATTATCCTTTGTAGTGCTGGATTTGTAGAAAGATATTGTGTAAATTTGGTTTTGTCATGGAATATCTTGGTTTCTCCATCAATGTTAATTGAGAGTTTTGCTGGATACAGTAATCTGGGCTGGCATTTGTGTTCTCTTAGGGTCTGTATGACATCAGTCCAGGATCTTCTGGCCTTCATAGTTTCTGGCGAGAAGTCTGGTGTGATTCTGATAGGTCTGCCTTTATATGTTACTTGACCTTTTTCCCTTACTGCTTTTAATATTCTTTCTTTATTTTGTGCGTTTGGTGTTTTGACAATTATGTGACGGGAGGTGTTTCTTTTCTGGTCCAATCTATTTGGAGTTCTGTAGGCTTCCTGTATGTCTATGGGTATCTCTTTTTTTAGGTTAGGGAAGTTTTCTTCTATGATTTTGTTGAAGATATTTACTGGTCCTTTGAGCTGGGAGTCTTCACTCTCTTCTATACCTATTATCCTTCGGTTTGATCTTCTCATTGAGTCCTGGATTTCCTGTATGTTTTGGACCAGTAGCTTTTTCCGCTTTACATTATCTTTGACAGTTGAGTCAATGATTTCTATGGAATCTTCTGCTCCTGAGATTCTCTCTTCCATCTCTTGTATTCTGTTGGTGAAGCTTGTATCTACAGCTCCTTGTCTCTTCTTTTGGTTTTCTATATCCAGGGTTGTTTCCATGTGTTCTTTCTTGATTGCTTCTATTTCCATTTTTAATTCCTTCAACTGTTTGATTGTGTTTTCCTGGAATTCTTTCAGGGATTTTTGCGATTCCTCTCTGTAGGCTTCTACTTGTTTATTAATGTTTTCCTGTGCTTCCCTAAGTGTGTTCAGGTCTTTCCTGAAGTCCTCCAGCATCATGATCAAATATGATTTTGAAACTAGATCTTGCTTTTCTGGTGTGTTTGGATATTCCATGTTTGTTTTGGTGGGAGAATTGGGCTCCGATGATGGCATGTAGTCTTGGTTTCTGTTGCTTGGGTTCCTGCGCTTGCCTCTCGCCATCAGATTATCTCTAGTGTTACTTTGTTCTGCTATTTCTGACAGTGGCTAGACTGTCCTATAAGCCTGTGTGTCAGAAGTGCTGTATACCTGTTTTCCTCTCTTTCAGTCAGTTATGGGGACAGAGTGTTCTGCTTTCGGGCGTGTAGTTTTTCCTCTCTACAGGTCTTCAGCTGTTCCTGTGGGCCTGTGTCTTGAGTTCACCAGGCAGCTTTCTTGCAGCAGAAAATTTGGTCTTACCTGTGGTCCCGAGGCTCAGGTTTGCTCGTGGGGTGCTGTCCAGGGGCTCTCTGCAGCGGCAGCAACCAGGAAGACCTGTGCCGCCCCTTCCGGGAGCTTCAGTGCACCAGGGTTCCAGATGGTCTTTGGCTTTTTCCTCTGGCGTCCAAGATGTGTGTGCAGGGAGCAGTCTCTTCTGGTTTCCCAGGCCTGTCTGCCTCTCTGAAGGTTTAGCTCTCCCTCCCACGGGATTTGGGTGCAGAGAACTGTTTATCCGGTCTGTTTCCTTCAGGGTCCGGCGGTGTCTCCGGCAGGGGTCCTGCCGCTCCTGGGCCCTCCCCCACGGGAGCCCAGAGGCCTTATACAGTTTCCTCTTGGGCCAGGGATGTGGGCAGGGGTGAGCAGTGTTGGTGGTCTCTTCCGCTCTGCAGCCTCAGGAGTGCCCACCTGACCAGGCGGTTGGGTCTCTCTCTCACCGGGTCTGGGAGCAGAGAGCTGCTGCGGGCCGGGATCCGCGGGTGTGGGACTTCTCTCTTAAAATCTTAACCATCATGTTGGAATTCTAGTGGTTTTCTATCATAAAGATACTATAATTTAGTAATCACGGGGATTTTCCCTTTAAACCAATTTAGACTAATGGGCCTTTCAAGTAAAAGTGATATTTGAGAATCGTTCTCATTTTATTAGAGAAGATTATAAATTTAATGAAAAGCATATAGTCAATTTAAATAATGGTGTACCTCAAATTACATAAGATGATAATTAAACCAAGATCTCTATTATTCCTTCTTGTATGATTATATGTAGTATATGAGTAACTTGGGAGCTAAAACTTAGAATAAGCAAAGAAATTCACTTGTATAAAAAAAAGATTTGCAAGGCAGTTGAGGTCTGAAGAAGACTGACAGATGTTTAAAATGGACAAAAAAACCCAAAACACCCAAGCATTCCATTAACAAAGAAGTTATTGAGGTTCTTCTTAGTTATGATAGAAAACTTAATTTTAATGTATTTATTTATTCATTTATGAATGCCCCCTATATGAATGTCTATGTTATACATATATACATACACACTAACATACACATTGTATGTGTGTGTGTTTGTGTGTGTGTGTGTGTGTGTGTGTGTATCCAGCTCCTTCCTCCCTCCCTACCCAGGCCTCCCAAACATACACCCCTTTTATCTTCATGTATTATTCCTCCTATTCTGCCTCCTCCTCCTCCTCTCCTTCTTCTTCTTCCTTCTTTATAACACACTAAGTCCAATTACTGCTGCTTGAATGGACAGCCTATCAGTAACCACACCCCCAAAAGAAAAGTGACTGTCCTGCAGCCATCAATTGCAAATACCTCCTCATGTAGAACTAGAGCCTCCTGGCCCCCTCCCTGCTTCTATGCTGGAATTATTAACTGACTTTATCTCATGCAGTTCTTATTTAGATGACCATAGCTGCTGTCAGGCTTTCATTTCCTTAGCACTGATTTTAAGATGAAACATATATCTCTTGAGAGTAAGAAATATATGTTATTTTTTACTGGAGGGGGAAAGTATTTACTTTGACTTATAGACTATCAAGATGGGAAAGGAATGGTAGCAGTAACATGAGACAACAGCCACAGAAAACAAAGAACACTGATGTTAGTGCCCAGCTTGCTTTCTCCACTTTATACAGTCTAGGACCCCTGGCCCATGAAATGGTACCACCCAGATTCATGGTGGGTCTTCACCTTCAATTATGTTGATCTCAAAGATCGCTTGCAGATATACTCAGGGGTTTAAGAAAACTACAATTTTATCACATGGTTATCATTTCAAGTATTATAGCATACTTTGAGATTGATAATATAACAGGATTTAATTTTGATTAAGGAGATAGTAACTGACAGGAAGGGTTAATGTAATTTGTTTTGGAGGACTAGAACTAGAGAGGGTGACCCTAGTTTTGTTAGTTTATTTTATGCTATAAAGTGTTTTTTTTTCTTTCTTGACTGAAGTGTAACACATATACTTACTAATAATAACTTAAGAGCAAGGCATAACATTTTTGCCAGAAAGGAAGACAGAAATCATGGATTGGAAAATCGGTAAAATAAGGAAAGTTGTCTAACTTGAAGGAAAATATGAACATTTTTGAGTCTACCAGGCACCTGGAAAAACAAATGACAAAATTAAAAAACACATCAAAGTATCATTAAAATGGAATTCCAAAATACTAGTGATGAAGAGTAGATTCTAAATGTATTTTAAAGGACATATGTAAGTGGGTGCAAATTCAAAGCACAATGTGCTTAAATCACCTTTGCCATGCTTGGAAGCAGATCCATGGCTAAATGGCCAAGGTTCTGCTAACCAAAGGTCAAAGCCTAAACCAACATCAAGGCTCTAGCTCTATTTCAGGCCTAGGCTTCTGTGCCTGTCCCAACTCCAGCCTAGGTTCCCCAAGATTTTCATGTCTCTATGAATGTCCCATAGTAAAGGCCTCAATCTGCCAAGGTGAAGACAGATGGACTGCTGTGACACCCCCACACCATATTTTTTAACCTTTATAACCATGACAAAGCAGTTATAGAATGGAATGTAACTGCTATCCACCTTGACAACAGCAATGTAAGTGCAGAAGCAACATTGGGTAGGTGGGAGATATTTGTGAGTTTTTTTTTTTTTCTGGTGCAAGGGCATCTTGGCATACAGAAGCCAAGGAATTCCACAAAACCACAACATTCAACAAACCTTGAACAAGAACAAGAGATTTGTTGAGGAGAACAGAACAGTGGCTTCCTATGACTGGGAACAAAGACACCAGAGGGTTGTGTGCAGGGGAGGATTTTTATAGGTTTTTTAAAAAGCTTTTGTAGGGATCTAGTACGAAAATACAGCACTGCAGGAACTATAGTTTTGCTCCTATTCAGAGGTGGGGATTTCCAAGTCTCAGGAGTTCCAGGTCAAACCAGGGGTAGATTATGTTTCCCTTGGCCTTGGTCTTTGGCTGGAGGTTAAGTCAGGGACAGAGTGTTGTTTCCTTGGTCCCCTTTCCCTACAATGTTAAACGTGTTAAGTACTCTTGGTAGACAACAGGTCACATATACCAAGGTTGTTCAGGAAGGTTCTACTGGAGATGAAAGGTTTCTGTTACCTTGAGACATTATAGCCACTGTAATCTTGCACAAGCATAACTTAATTTCCTTAATGATACTGGCACAAACAAACCTGTACTTCTAGTCATCAGGGACAAGCATGTGTGCTATTTAGCATTTGGTATTGTTTATGGATACAGCATTGACTTTTATATTTGCCACCTTTGTCTTTGTTTTAGAATATACTCTGTCTACTTATATAAAAATAAAAGGTAAAGTCTTCTACCAAAATCAGTAGATGCAGCTTCAAGTATCTCATGTTGGCTTTTGTTCTTCTCAAAAAGGACTGACCTGGACTGTGTATTTTCATGTAAATAAAGCCTCTGATGCTCACACAGTTATAAAACTGCCTAATGAATCATGTTTTGGCCAAGGGCCCTTGCTGTTAAGTGAAAAAATGGAAGTACTAAAAAGGAAACCTGGGATTTGGGGATCCTGACTAAACAGAATGTTGGGATTATTACTGGCAGCAGTCATAGCTCACTGAAGTAGAAAATGTCTGCAAAGGGGATGAGAAATAAGAGTAAGAGGGTTGTAGAGCTGTGGTGATGACAAAACTTCTGAGATGAAACAAGAAGTGCTGCTTGTCTGTATGCTAATAGAAAAAACTAGTAGGACAGCCAAATAAAAGCCAATAGTACATTGTACCAGGTAAATTAAGTCAGCTTTAAATAAGACCAATGTGGTATGACTCTACTTACACAAGTTCCACCATAGTCAAGCTCTTTTAGTTAGAGGGCAGAATGGTATTTGCCTTGGAATGAGGAGCAGGCAAGGATGGGCAATGGGAAGTTGCTGTGCAATGGATATAGAGTTTCATTTTCACTAGGGGAAAATGTTCTGCTGATTGTCACACAAAAGAGTGAACACATTTAATTCCAAGTAAAATGCTTTGGATGGTTAATTGGATAGTATACATAAATGGTCAGACATTGTGTTGCTTAGTATTAATTATCAACCTGACACCTAGAGCCCAGGCTTCTGGACACACCTGTGAGGGATTATCTGGGTTAAGGTTAGCCTCTGAGATGTCTGTAAAGTATTGTCTTAATTAAGTTAACTGATGTGGGGATACCCACTTTAATTACATGCAAAGCCATTCCTTGAACAGGGCATCATGGACTGATTGAAGTGGAGAGAGCAAGCTGAACACTGACGGGCCTACCTTCATTCACTGCCCTTCAATCCTGACTGTATGTGTATTGTGACAATTCCCTCAAGTACCTGCTGCTGTGACTTCCCTCCCATGATGGAGTACAACCTGGAACTATGAGTTGAATAAGCTCTTTCTCCCCTAAGTTGCTTTTGTCAGAGGATTTTTACACAGCAAAAGGAAAATTAACTAAGACAACATAAACCTAAAATGTAATTGATTCTATTGTTGGTAATATTTTAAAATGTGAAAACATGTCTCTTTTACTGACATATAGAAAATTCCTGAGTGATTAAAATTCCAATTCTATTAGTTACTTAACTCTATAGAAATAGCTTTGACAACTCAGTACAATCCTTTCTGGCTTGGACACTGTCCTCTTGTCCATAACTTGTTAGACTAACCATAGATATTTGACACAATGTATCATTTCATACTGCATATAAAATGTCTCTGGAGAAGGTTAGGAGAGCAACTTGAAACAAGTACGGCACCGGGGGGGGGGGGAAGGTAGTTTTACTCATCTTTCAAATACAAGCACTTAGTTCTGTTTCTGTAAGAGCTTACACAGGCAAAAATGAGCCCTGCCTCTGCCTAAAGAATAACATGAGTGGTAACCATTCTTGACAAACAATATCCCTGGAAGGGGCTAACATGTCCTGCAGAAGCCAAAAGGCCAATGACTGTAGTACCAACAGCAGAACTGGCTGGATATGCCCTGGGAGCTCAGTCTAAGGGTGTTAGACAGTTCATAGCCTGTTCTTTAATTATTGTAGAGGGTGGACTATCCAAATAGAACCAGTGGTTCTTTTTCTATCAGGAGAGTGGCAACATCCTAGGGACCCCAAGATTTCCCACTATTAAGCCGTTAGAATACTCAAATGGCTTCTAGAAACAGTACTCCAAATCATGAGTTCTAGGTATGAATAAACCCATTGTTTCCTCAAATAAAAAATAACAAAAAAGAGATCCAGTATGTGTAAATCCAGGGCTACTTTCTCAGCTCAGCAGCAACCTCTCTTTTAGTATATCTGTCTGTGAAATGATAGAAAGAACAGGATATTTATAGGCTCAGTTGTGCTCCCTAAAATACATATGCTGATGTCCTAATCCCATATTTCAGCATGTGACTGACTGTGCTGGGTGGTAAGACTTCTAAAGAGGTTATTAAGTCACGCCCTGATACAGTAGGACTGGTACCTTGTAAGATAATGCAATTTGGACACACACACACACACACACGCACACACACACACACACACACACACACACACGAGAGGAAGAGAGAGAGAGAGAGAGAGAGAGAGAGAGAGAGAGAGAGAGAGAGAGAGAGAGAGGACTAATGGGCCATGAGGAAAAAAGGGCTGTCTACATACCCATAACCCATAGGAATTGTTCTTAGGAGAAAGACTTGCTGATGTTTAATCCTGGACTTCCAGTCTCCTGTGAGGAATTAAGTTACTACTTAATCCCACCAGAATGAGCTCCTGCAAACCTGTATACTAAGGAACCTGGGTTGTCTTTTCTATAGTCTCCTCTAATCCAAACAGCCTATTCATTGAGTGCAGTACTAGTCAACTCAGAGCCATTGAGAACTTACTAGAACATAAGCTGTTGAGCTTTATCCCAGAGTTTCTGCCAGAGCAGTTCCAAGTTAGGGCCAGAGAATCTCCAGTTTTCAAACATTTATTTATTTATTTATTTATTTATTTATTTATTTATTTATTTATTTATTGTGTGTCTATGTAACTCTGTGTGTATGCATGCATGCCATGACACATGTAGATGGAGAACAGAGGGCAATTTGTGGGAGTTTGTTTTCTCTTTCTCTTATATGGGCCTAAGGATCAAACTCAGGTTTTTAGACTTGATGGCTGGTACTTTTACCCATGGAGCAATTTCATTGTTCTGAGAGTCTCCATTTTTTTTAATAAAAAATGTATTTACTTAGAAGCTTTCAGAATGTCAACAAAACAGCTGAAATTTTTCTTTTTGCAATTACAGAGTGGTATTCAGTTAACAGAACAACAATTATCTTCCTATAAGCTGCATCAACCCAAAAATAAAACCTAAACAAAACAAAACAAAACCACAAAAACCAAACTACTATCCCCATATATAACTAATTTGTGCTGTACATCAACAAGAACCTGCTTTAAATTTCCATGCTAATTTACAACCCCCAGACTGTACCAGGCAAGGTTAGTGGCTATTGAAAATACCACCAGGACAGGGCTAGCTAAAGACACATTCAGGACTGTGCTGACTACACAAAAAGACACTGTACAGTTTAAAAACAAATCTTTTTTTTCTTTTTCTTTTTCTTTTTTTTTTTTTTTCGGAGCTGGGGACCAAACCCAGGACCTTGCATTTGCTAGGCAAGCGCTCTACCACTGAGCTAAATCCCCAACCCTTAAAAACAAATCTTACACAGCCTTACATTTCAATTTTTTCTTTAAAAGGAGTGAGTTGTGTACAGGGGGATTAAATGCTTTATAGACAAGAAAAAAACTGCACTAGAACAAACTTATCATCATCTTCATCCTCTTCCTCCTCCTCATCTTCCTTTTCCTTCTCTTACTTGCCCTTTTCAGCCTTGACAACCCCCCTTTTCGCTGCATCAGGTTTTCCTTTAGCTCTGTAGGCAGCAATGTCCTTCTCATACTTCTCCTTCAGCTTGGCAGCCTTCTTTTCATAGGACTGCTTGTCGTCTGCGGCAGTGTTGTTCCACATCTCCCCTAGTTTCTTTGCAACATCACTAATGGGTAAGCCAGGATGCTCGCCTTTGATTTTTGGGCGGTACTCAGAACAGAACAAGAAGAAGGCCGAAGGAGGCCTCTTCAAACACTGGGGTCCTTGAACTTCTTTTTGGTCTCCCCTTTGGTGGGGGGGGGTGTAGGTTTTCATTTCTCTTTCATAGCGAGCCTTATCAGCCTTTGCCATATCTTCATATTTCCCCTTTTCTTTAGCAGACATGTTTTTCCACCTCTCTGAGCACTTCTAGGAGAACTCTGAGAAGTTGACAGA